>NC_142882.1:832500-1160000 GCF_051225735.1 Oryctolagus cuniculus
GCGGCCCGAGGACACCCCCCTGCGGGCATCAGGAGAGACCAGCAGAAAGGGAGCCGGCGGCAGGGGCAGGGCTGGGTGGCCAGGTGGCAGGTGGCGGGCTCGTCCCTGCCCCCGTCCCCACCCCTGTCCTTGTCTCTCTGTCCCCACCCCTGTCCCTGTCTCTCTGTCCCGGTCCCCGTCCCTGTCCCCATCCCCGTCCCCGGAGCACGCGGAATGACAGCAGAAGTGAGCGGTGTGTTAGGAACCGCAGTGGATCGTCCGGAATACGTAGGTTCCAGCCAGGCGCAAAGCCACTGCCCTAAGTGTTTATCCCGCGAGAGAGGCCCCAGCAGGGGTGAGGCAGCCAGCGGCCAGGGGGACGCAGCCCCCCCAAGCCTGGCAGGCAGGGGGCGCTTAATAAAGATCAAATCCGGAATTAACGGCTTGGGAAAGAGGAAACGGTGGAGCTAATGACTAAATCCCACTCGGAAGGAGAAATCCCGGAGGGGGGAGGGGGAGGGGGAGGGGAGAGGGGAGGGAGACAGGGGAGGGTAGAGGGAGGGAGAGAGGGAGAGAGAGGGAGGGAGGGAGAGAGGGAGAGAGGCAGAGAGAGAGGGAGGGAGAGAGAGGGAGAGAGGGAGGGGGGAGAGAGAGAGAGAGGGAGAGAGGGAGAGGGGGGAGAGAGAGAGAGAGAGAGGGAGAGGGGGGAGAGAGGGAGAGGGGAGGGGGAGAGAGAGGGGGAGAGAGAGAGGGAGAGGGAGGGAGGGAGAGGGGAGGGAGAGAGAGAGGGAGGGGAGAGAGAGAGGGAGAGGGAGGGAGGGAGGAGAGAGGGAGAGAGGGAGAGAGAGAGGGAGAGGGAGAGAGAGAGGGAGGGAGAGAGGGGGAGAGAGAGGGAGAAGGAGGGAGGGAGAGAGGGAGAAAGGGAGAGAGAGAGGGAGAGGGAGAGAGAGGGAGGGAGAGAGGGGGAGAGAGAGGGAGGGAGAGAGGGGGAGAGACAGAGAGACAGAGTCTTCCACCCGCGGGCGGGGTCAGCCCCCAGACGGCCGGAGCGGTGTAAGCCGCCTGGGCCTCCGGCACCCGCCATGGGCACAGGCTCGGGTCCGGCCGCTCCCCTTCGGATCCGGCTCCCTGCCGACGGCCTGGGGAGCAGCAGCAGCGGCCCGTGCCCTGGGTGGGGCTCCTGGCTTTGGCCTGGCCCGGCGCCAGCTGCTGTGGGCATTTGGAGAGTGGGCGGGCGGTGGGCGGGCGGAGGGCAGACGGCGCTCCCCCCCCCCGTGACTCTGCCTCCCCCGTCAGTCACCTGAGGCGCCCCCACCATCACCCCTCCCTGCCCGGCAGCGGCCTCCAGCCAGGCCCAGTCCCGGGCTCTGGACACACAGACGCGGACAGCGGCCCAGCGAGCTTCCGTCCCCTGCTGCACCCCCAGGGCTGGGCCTGGCTGGAGCCCGGAGCTCCATCCGGGTCTCGGCCTCAGGGCCTGGACACCTGGGCCGGCGTAGCCGCCTCTCGGGGCACCATCGGGGACTGGGCCAGAGCAGAGCAGCGGGCACCTGGGTGTCCCGAGTGGGGCGGCCCCCAAGGAGCAGGGCTTGGGGCAGGGGCTGGAGCTCTGCTCCTCTCCCTGCACAGCCGCGGGACCCCGCCTCAGCCCACCCGCGCACGCCACCACCATCTGGACTTGGGGGACTGGGAGGGGACGTGGACCTGGGGCCCCCACTGAGATGTCGGGGGGCGGAGAGTGACTCCTGAACTCCCCTCCTGCTCCCCAATCCTGCAGGAGGCCGGCGCCGTGGCACAGTGGGGGAAGCCACTGCCTGTGGCGCCAGCATCCCATACGGGCCCCGGTTCGAGTCCCGGCTGCTCCTCTTCCGATCCAGCTCTGCTGTGGCCTGGGAGGGCAGTGGACGATGGCCCAGGTGCTGGGGCCCCTGCACCCGCGTGGGAGACCCGGATGGAGCTCCCGGCTCCTGGTCAGCTCAGCTCTGGCCGTTGTGGGCATCTGGGGAGTGACCCAGCGGGTAGGAGCGTGCTGGTCTCACTCTCTCCGTCTCCGTCTCTTTCAACTAAATATGATATTTAAAATAAAATAGAATTATTCCCCCAATAAAAAGTTTATTAAGGAAGAGAGAGGTGCATCTACGAAATTAAATTACCAACGATCTCGTTTTGCTCATCACGCTGCCCGCTGTTCGTAATTATTCCTGAGCCGGTGACGTGCGAGTTTTCCAAACACAAAGAACCGTCACGCACGAAGACCGTCCCGGAGACTTGCACACGCGTGTGCGTGCACCCTGACACGTGTGCGGGGCTGCCTGCGTCCTGCCGCGGACGGCCGTTGTCTGCGGAACAGAATTCCTCGCGGGTTCACTTCCCTGCCCACGACCTCCGCCACGGCCTCCTGAGCCCGCCCCGTGCCCCGTGCCCCGTGCCCGCACCTCAATAATTGATCCTTAATCAAATATTCAAATGGGAGCTCTGAGGGGGGCCTCGGCGGCCGGCAGCCTGGTGACAAATACGGTTCCCCTGCCTGGCTGCACCTCGGACCCTCGCGAGACCCCTCCCAAACACACAGACCCCTCGCCGAGACCCCCGACCTCAGCCCCCGGCCCCCACAGACCCCTCGCCGAGACCCCCGACCTCAGCCCCCGGCCCCCACAGACCCCTCGCCGAGACCCCCGACCTCAGCCCCCGGCCCCCACAGACCCCTCGCCGAGACCCCCGACCTCAGCCCACGGCTCCCGCAGACCCCTCGCCGAGACCCCCGACCTCAGCCCCCGGCCCCCACAGACCCCTTGCCGAGACCCCCGACCTCAGCCCCCGGCCCCCACAGACCCCTCGCCGAGACCCCCGACCTCAGCCCCCGGCCCCCACAGACCCCTCGCCGAGACCCCCGACCTCAGCCCACGGCCCCCGCAGACCCCTCGCCGAGACCCCCAACCTCAGCCCCCGGCCCCCACAGATATCTTCTGGTTTTTAGAGTTCCCCGGGGAAGCCTTGCTCTAAATGAGGTGTAAAAATCTAAGCGGCACAAAAAAAAAAAAAAAACCAGCACGAGGTGGGAATCGATACTCCCTCCACAGCCGCATCGACTAACAACCAATTCTTCATTTATTAATTATGAGGGGGCCTGCAGAGCCCCTCCCCTCCAACATGGCGGCCCCGAGATGGCGAGGACGAGGGAGGCAACGCTGCTGCCTGCCACAGCCCCCACCTGCCTGCCACGGCCCCCACCTGCCTGCCACGGCCCCCACCTGCCTGCCACGGCCCCCACCTGCCCCCCTCAGCACCCACCTGCTTCCCTCAGCACCCACCTGCCTCCCATGGCCCCCACCTGCCCACCATGGCCCCCACCTGCCCACCATGGTCTTCAACTGCCTCCCATGCCCCCACCTGCTTCCCACGGCCCCCACCTGCCTGCCACAGCCCCCACCTGCCCCCCTCAGCACCCACCTGCTTCCCTCAGCACCCACCTGCCTCCCATGGCCCCCACCTGCCCACCATGGTCCTCAACTGCCTCCCATGCCCCCACCTGCTTCCCACGGCCCCCACCTGCCTGCCACAGCCCCCACCTGCCTGCCATGGCCCCCACCTGCCTGCCAGGGCCCCCACCTGCCTCCCTCAGCACCCACCTGCCTGCCACAGCCCCCACCTGCCTGCCATGGCCCCCACCTGCCCCCCTTGGCCCCGACCTGCCTCCCATGGCCCCCACCTGCCCCCCTCAGCACCCACCTGCTTCCCATGGCCCCCACCTGCCTGCCACAGCCCCCACCTGCCTCCCATGGCCCCCACCTGCCTGCCACGGCCCCCACCTGCCCCCCTCAGCCCTGACCTGCCTCCCATGCCCCCCCCGCCTCCCATGGCCCCCACCTGCCTCCTCGGCCTCCACCTGCCTCCCATGGCCCTCACCTGCTTTCCATGGCCCCCACCTGCCTCCCATGGCCCCCACCTGCCCCCCTCAGCACCCACCTGCCTGCCACAGCCCCCACCTGTCTCCCATGGCCCCCACCTGCCCCCCTCGGCCCCCACCTGCCCCCCTCAGCACCCACCTGCCTGCCACGGCCCCCACCTGTCTCCCATGGCCCCCTCATGCCTCCCATGGCCCCCACCTGCCCCCCTTGGCCCCCACCTGCCTCCAGGGTGGACAGGGAAGAGAAGTGGGATTGGGAGCGGGTCTGAGCCATGTCACCGTCCAGGGCCACAGAGAACGATCGGGGGTGGACACTGCGTGGAGGACGGCTGGCCTGGTGGGTGACCAGGGGAGGGGCGGGACCCACAGATGTGTGGACGATGAATGAAATGATGGGACCGATGCGTGTGTGGGTGTGCTGGGCCCCTGGCCTGGGAAGGGCGAGCCGGGTGATGTGTGAGACAGAGGCAGGTGGTTGATGACGGGCGGATGGAAGAAGACGGACGCATGGGCGCCCGGCAGAGATGAGGGGGATACGGAGGGAGATGAGGGGCCAGCATTTCGGCGCAGCAGGTTAAGCTACCATCTGTGATGCCCGCATTCCACAGGAGCCCTGGTTTAAGTTCCAGCCGCTAGGGGGGCTGGCGCCGCGGCTCACTCGGCTAATCCTCCGCCTGCGGCACCGGCACACCAGGTTCTAGTCCCGGTCGGGGCGCTAGATTCTGTCCCGGTTGCCCCTCTTCCAGGCCAGCTCTCTGCTGTGGCCCGGGAGGGCAGTGGAGGATGGCCCAGGTGCTTGGGCCCTGCACCCCATGGGAGACCAGGAGAAGCACCTGGCTCCTGGCTTCGGATCAGCGCGGTGCGCCGGCCGCGGCGGCTATTGGAGGGTGAACCAACGGAAGGAAGACCTCTCTCTCTGTCTCTCTCTCTCACTGTCCACTCTGCCTGTCAAAAAAAAAAAAAAAAAAGTTCCAGCGGCCCCATTTCTGATCCAGCTCCCTGCTAGTGCTCCCAGAAAGCAGCAGCCCGCGTGGGAGACCCGGATGGAGCTCCTGGCTCCTGGCTTCAGCCTGGCCCAGTCCAAGCCGTTGTGGCCATTTGGGGAGTTCTTCCTCTGTCTCTCCTTCTCTCTGTATAACTCTGTGTTTCAAATAAATAAACCTTAAAGGAAAAAAGATGGCGAGGTGTATGGGTGGGTGGTGGGCGGGTGAGTGTCTTGGTACTAAGGAGATGGATGGGGAGGTGGGGGGCGAGTGCACCCTGGGCAGGCGGGGGGCACGTGGGTGGTGTGGGTCGGTGGGTAGAAGGATAAAAAGGGCACCAGTGGGGTCACCGTGCAGCACGCGGGCCCCTGGCACCCTCTGCTCGGGTCCTCATCCCCCTGCAGGGGCGAGCGGGGGCGGGAGAGGAAGCAGGGGGAGGCAGCCTGGCCCTGGAGGTGGGGGCCAGGCCCAGGGAAGGAGCGAGGGAGCCCCACCCCAGCCAGGCCTCCTCCCTGGGGACCCTCCCACCCCCACCGCCACCGCCCAGGGCCCCAGCGAGCTCTGAGCTCTCGGTGGGCACTGCAGCCGCCTCTGCCCTCGCCTTCCGCCTTCTCCTCTCCGGGGGCTCCTGGGGGGAGGCGGTGGGGAACCGGGGTGCCTGGCCGGCCCAGGAGCTGCCCCCGCCACAGCCGCGGGGAGGGGGGGCCCCGCCGCCCACCGGAGGTCGATGGCAGCGGGGGCCCAGGCTGCGGTTTGCACTGAATCCACAAAAATCGCCAGAGCTTGAAAAGTACTCAATACGCCATCGATCGATCGCGCTCTGCGGATCGGCGCAGGCTGGCGGGGCGGGGGAGGCGGCCGAGCGCCCGGCTCTCCACCCGGGAACCAGGCTGCGGGCGCCCAGGGGACGGGCCCCCGGGGTGCGGTGTGGCCCTGGGACCTCAATTCCTCCCGCAGCTGTTTTGGACGGTGCAGAATTAAGACAGAACAGCCGGCCTCCTTCCTCAACCACCCTGAGCCACCTGGGGGGGGGGGGCTGCAGCAGGCCCCCTCGCCTGTCTCCTCTTTCCTCCCCTCTCTGGGGCAAGGGCCTGGGCGGAGGCTCGGAGGCGGCAGGGGAGCCGCGGCCACGGCGGGGGTTTGGAAGGAGGTGAGCGGGTGGAGGTGAGGTGGGCGTCGCGCGTGTGGAGGTCATGGGGAGCCCGGAGGACCAGACCTGGAGGGTGGCGGCTGTGCGGTAGAGGCTGAGGGCCTGGCTGACCGCCCCCCCCCCCCAGCTGCCCAGCCCGTCTTAGCCCTGGGCCTGACGCCGCACCCCGGCCCCTCTGAGTCTGGGCAGTGCCTCCTGCCCACCCCTCCCCTGGGCCTGCTGAAGCCAAGCCGGCTACCGTCTCCCAGCCCTGGGCAGCCCCCGGGGCTCACTGGGCATCGGTGCCACCGTGGTGGGGCTCAGAGCACGCGGGGCGGGGGTTGGCGTCAGGGAGGAGGGAGCAGGGGCTGATGGGGCCGGGAGCTGCAGAATCAGGGTCTTCCTCCCCCCCCCCGCCTCCCTGCTGCCTTCGACCACAGCCCCAGCCCACGCCCGCAGCCACCCGTGAGCTCCCAGAGAGAGGAAGCGGCACCCTGCCGACCCCTTCCCCGGGGCCCTGGCTGGGCGCCCCTCACCCGCCCCCAGCCCACCCGCTTCTGACCTGGGCAGAGTGGAGGGGCCGCCCGCCCCCACCCTCGTCCTCTCCCCAAAGGTCAGGGAGCTGATTTCATTCCCGTGTATCTCTCACACCTCGATGATTAATAATTGAAGAAAATGTATTTCTTGGGAGGCCCAGGGTAAGGTAGAAATCGCCAGCGCGTTCAGACACCGCCGAGGGCTGGGACGCCCGCGGGTCTCCCTCCGTGACAGCCGGCACGGCAGCAGGTGCGGCTGGCGAGGGCACTGCTCCCCGGGGGCTCTGTGCACCGGCTGCCCCCATCACACAGCTGCACGGACTGAGGCGGGACCCGGGGAGTGTCTCCCCCGCGGCACAGAGCTGGGATGAAAGGGACGACAGCCCCCTGCCCCGTCACTGTGTCCTGTCCCCTGCACCCCACTCCCAGGGTCCAGCACCCCTGCGACCCGCGTCACGGTGCAGCCTCACCCCCACCCTGGGGCCACACCCGAGCCACAGGGGTCACGGCTGGCCCTGGTCAGGGAGCCGAGCCACCTGCCAGGGTCCTGCTTCCCCAGGGAGGCGAGTCCAGGGGCGTCAGGGTCGGGGGTCAGACCCAGCTCCCCGGGAGAGCCGGGCCAGGGAGTGCCTGACCCTGTCCAGCGCCCGTGCACCGCCCCAGGAGCTCCGGGCGGGAAATGGGTGAAGCAGCCCGAGGAGCACCCACCGCGGAGCAGCAGGGACCGAGGGCGCCACGCCCACGGGGAGACGTGGACCTGGAGGCCACACGCGTGGGCTCCACCGACAGGACACGGCCAGGGCGCCGGGGACAGGAAGTGGACCTGTGGTTGCCAAGGCCTGGGCGAGGGGATGGGGAGCGACTGGTGGGGCGGACAGGGCTTCCGTTTGGGGTGGCGGAATCTTCTGGAACTAGAAGGTGGTGCCACCGTGGAGGCGCCGAGTGGCGGCTGTGTCGCGGGCAGGGGTTAGTGTTAGGCCACAGGACTTGTCTCCGAGCCAGAGAGCGGCACGGTGGGGGTGAGGCCGACCGTCCCCTCACCCGGGCGCCGCCTGGTCCTCCGTGGCACAGTCACGGACTGAAGGCCCCCGGCGGCCCCACGCTGCTCCCCAGGGCACCGCCATGGTGCCGCCACCCCCATGCCGCTGGCCAGTACCCAAGCGCCCGAGCGCAGGGATGGATCAGCCGCGGGGGAGGGGAGTTACTGATATTTCATTTTATTTGTAAGGCAGAGAGACACCGAATCTTCCACCCGCTGGTTCACTCCCCTAATGCCTGCAAGGCCAGGGCGAAGCCAGCAGCCAGGAGCTCCGGCCGGCTCCCCGACGCGGGTGCAGGGGCCGCAGCACTCGGTCCACCGTCCCCTGCTTTCCCAGGCGCACGGGCAGGGGGCTGGACGGGAAGCGGAGCAGCCGGGACTCCCGCCGTCCTGCCCCTGATTTTAAGGACGGAGGGCGCACGGTGGCCCGGAGGGGAGGTGGGGCTGCACCTGCACGGCTGGGGAGGGCGGGCGCCCCAGGAGCCTCAGCGGCCCCCCCTCTGCTCCCAGTCCTCCCCGGCAGGCCCGGCCAGGGCCGGAGGACCTCTCCAAGGCCGCCCCTGAAGAGCCTGTCGGTGCAGAGTGGACGGCTCCGCGCCCACGGACGGACGGGGCGGGGGCGGGGAGCGGAAGGTGGGGGAGGGGCAGGGGCGGCCGGTCGGTCCCAGGCCGAGCCCTGGGCCTGTCGCTCATCTGCGGCATGGGCGCGCGTCGCCTCGCCGGGTGGCTCTGGGGGACGAGAGTCTCAGGGGCCAGAGGCAGAGGACAGGCGGCGGGGGAAGGGGCTTGGCGGACCCCGGCCCAGGCCGACGGAGAGCTGAGACGAAGGCGCAGGCGGGAGGCGGCCGTGCGGGGGGCTTCCCGCGGCTCCTGTCGCTGTTGTTGCGGGCGCGGGCGCGCGGCCCCTCCCGGGAGCCTTTCCCGAGCTCATTAAGCGCCTCGGGCCGCGGCGATCGATGGCCGCTGGGCGCCGGCTGCAGCCCCGCGCCGGCCCCGGGCCGCGCACGCGCGCGGGCGCCCGGATTGATCGGCCGCGCTCCGCGGTCCAGGGCCCCGCCGGCCCCGCCCCTCCTCCCGGGCGCGTTGCCAGGCAACCGCGGCTCGGCGCGCGCTCATTGGCCGGCGGCGGGTGCGGCTCCCGGCCGCGCGTGGTCAGTTGGTCAGCGCGGCCGCGGCGTGGCCGGAGGCCTGGCTCCGGGCGCGGGTCGATGCAGCTTCGCATCTGACTTTCCCTGCGGGGGGAGGGGCCGGGCGGAAGCAGAGACCCTGCCCGGCTCAGAGAAAGTTTATTGACCGGTTCTTATCTCCAAGCCGCAGGGCTTGCTGGGGTGGGGGCGGCCGAGCGCCAGCGTGCGGGATGGAGAGGCGACGAGGACCCCCCCTTCCAGCTCCCCTGGCCATCCCCCAGGTGCCTCCCCCTGGTCAGCAGGGGGCCAGAGCCACAGGGGATGCACAGGCCCGCCGTGGGCCTGGACCCCAGGAAGCACGGCTTTCCCACACCAGGCTGACAGCTGGGCCCCCGAGAAAAGCCGGACGGCGCCCCCGGCCTCACAGGGTCCCCCACGCCGCCGAAGGACAGTTACCTAATCGGACTGTGACGCCGGCGTGCCGTATGGGCGCTGGTTCTGTCCCGGCTGCTCCACTTCCCCTCCAGCTCCCTGCTGGTGCACCTGGGAGAGCGGCAGCAATGGCCCGCGCGCTGGGCCCCGGCACCCACGAGGGAGTCCCAGAGGGAGCTCCTGGCTCCCGGCTCCAGCCTGGCCCAGCTCCGGCCACTGCAGCCATGTGGGGAGTGAACCAGCAGATGGAAGCCCTCGCTCTCTCTCTCTCTCTCTCTCGCTGTCGCTCTCATTCTCGCTCTGAGTTTCAAATAAATAAAAACCTTTTAAAAAAAATGTGGCGCTGCACCAAAAGCGCTCGGGGAGCCTGTGCAATCTCCGTGCCCCAGTGTCACAGGCCCGGGCCCCGGCCGGGGTGGGGGCTGGGACCGCCGGCTGCAGACCGGGGAGAAGCCGCTGGGTGTCGTCAGGGCCGCGAGGAGGGGTGTGCACCTGCCAGTGTTTGGACAAGCGCAGGAACTCCGCAAGCCCCCAGCCGCGCACTGGGCTTCCTAGAAGGGGGGGCCTGGATTTAGCCAGGAGAAAGCATGGGATAGAGAGGGCCCAGGTTCCTGGCTGCGGCCAGAGCCCCCCCACCCCCCGCGCCCGGTGAAAAGCAAGGTTGGCGCCTCCCAGCAAGTGGGCGTGTGCGTGCTTCGGGTGCTGAGGGGTCTGCCGCGGAGCCCCCAGCACCCCCAGCGGGCGGTCTCCCCGAGGAGGGTCTCTGGCCGCAGCTCTGCACTGTGGAGCCCGAGGCGGCGTGCAGCCCCCCCCCCCGCAGGCTGTGCCTGGCGCCCCAATGTTCCTCCGGGTGTTCTCAAAGGCAGTGGTCGCTGGGGGCAGGGGGAGGAGGCAGGCGTTGGAGGATTTGTGTGCAGGGTGAGAACCCGGCTGGTATCAGAGGCCAAGCCGCGCTGACCGTGGCCGCAGGGTCTCCACGGGTGGGGGTTAGACGACAGCCCTGAGTGTGTGTGTGATGTGTGCGTGTGCACGCGTGCGGGCATGTTGCCTCGTGCGTGTTTGCATGTGTGTGCGTGTGTGGGGGTGGGCACATGTGTGTGCAATGCCTGCAGGACTGTTTGCACAGATCTTGCTGTGCACAAGCGTGTCGGGTGTGCCTGTGGGCAGGCCCGCCACGTGTATGTTTGTGAGTGCCTGTCGGGGCAGCCGGCCGTGGACGTGACTGGCGGCCAGCGGTGGCGTGGGGGGCACTGTGCGAGGGGACACACCCGGGCCCGCGCCTGCGCCCAGCCTCCACCTGGCGGCTTCCTCCCCCACGCTGGGACCGCCTGGCCTCAGGCTGCCCTCTTGGCTCCTGGCTGACCCTCCCGCGGGTCCCTCGCCTCACGCTTGCCTCCCTCGCAGCGCCACCTCCAGGGAGCCCTCCCGCACCGGCTTGCCAAACACAGGCCTCGCTCAGGGGCTCCAGAGGGCACAGGGCAGCCTGCTGCGGGCATCGCACGGTCCCTGGTGGCAGAAGGCAGCCGGCAGGACGCTGGGAGGGTGTGGGCTGGGCGGGCAGGAGGCGTGGAGGCCCCGGGAAGGCTGAGGCCCAGACGCCAGCACCCTCGGCCCCCTCCCCGTCCCAGCCGGGGGTCCCAGCGCCGCCTCCGCCCCCCCCCAAGCCGCCTCGCAGGCTGGCAGGCTCATCAGCTGTGACGGGCCCCTCGCCTCTCCAGGGATCTGGGCCGAGACCCCCACCCACCCCCATCAGTCCAGGAGGAGGGGGAACCCCAGAGCCCCTCACGGCGGAGCAGCCAGGACTCGAATCAGCACCCACATGCGATGCCGGCGTCCCAGGCGGTGGCCTAACCGTCTGTGCCACGACGCGGGCCCAGCACCTGCCTCAAAGACAAACAGCGTAGGGGCCGGGCCTGTGGTGCAGCCGGTAAAGCACGGCCTGCATTGCCGGTCTCCCATGTGGGCTCAGGTTCTAGTCCCGGCTGCTCCACTTCCCAGCCAGCTCCCTGCTGTGGCCTGGGAGGGCAGTGGACGATGGCCCAAGTGCGGGGGCCCTGCACCCGCGTGGGAGACCCGGATGCAGCTCCTGGCTCCTGGCTTCGGATCGGCGCAGCTCCAGCCGTTGTGGCCAACTGGGGAGTGACCCAGCGGATGGAAGGCCTCTCTCTCTCTCTCTCTCTCTCTCTCAAGTAAATAAATAAATCTTAAAAAAAAAAAAAAAAAGGCGAAGCCCGCTCCGGAATATTCCGGCTTCACAGGGAAGCCGTGGGGTCAGTGCAGGGCCCCGGCCGCCCCGCTTCCCTCCAGCTGGAGGTGGCCGGGGGTGGGGGTGGGGGGCCTTGGCTTCCAGGAGCCGCCCGGCCTGATGGGCCGTGGCCTGCAGAGGGGGCGTGTCCCCTCCAGGCCGGCGCTCCAGCCTTGCGCCAGTGCTCGCCTGCTGGGCCCAAGTCCCAGCCCGCGGACTCCTGCGCCTGCTCACGCACCCTGGGGCAGCGGTGCGGCTCGGGCCCTGCCCCGCCCCCACCCGGGAGACCAGGCTGGCGCGCCTGGCCTAGGGCGGGGGTTGGGGAGCGGATGGGACCTCTCTCTTCCTGGCTCTCTCTCTGTCTCTCAAAGAAAGAAATAACACGTCTCCTAGGATTCCCGCCGTGCCCCGCGGTGGCCAATCCCCTGCCCTGGCTCCCCTCACTCTCAAGGATGCGACAGGGACCCTGGCAGGTCCCGCCCCGCCTGACCACACACGGGGCCATGCGCTCCCACGCCCGCAGGCAGCTCCCGCCTCTCCTCCCAGCCGCCCCTCCCCCGCCCGCGCCCCGAGCCCACGCAGGTGCAAACGGAGCTCCAAGACTCGGCCGCCCACGCACACACACGGCGGCTCCCGCGCGCGCCAGCATCCGCAGCCCCCGAAGGCCCTTCCGAGGGTCCCGCGCCACCCCCTTCCCGGAGCCGGGGCGCCCCCCCCCCCCGCGCCTGAGCGAGGCAGGTTCAAGCAGCCCGTTAAGCGATTTCTCCCCCACTTCGGGCGCTGGCATCGACAGGGAGGCTCAATACCTCACGCGGCGCTGGCCTTGGAGGAGCGCACGCAGCCTCCTCGGTCAGACAGCCCCCGCCAGCGCCGCGCGGCCGACCAGATCCCAGCCCCACCCCCACCCCACCTCTCAAGTGCAAGGGGCCGGAGCTCCAGGTGGAGAGAAAACACTGCCAGGTACTGCCCAGGTCGCCTCCCCCAGGAAGCCCTCCCGGATCCCTCCAGCCAGGGAGGGGGCTGGGGAGGGGCTGTGGGGCGTCGCCCCCTCCCCGGGCGGTGTCCAGAGGCCGAGAGCCTCATCTGTGTGTCCATTCGCCCGAGGAGCAGGTGGATCTCAGCACAGACACCCCCAACTCAGCCCCCTGGGGGCCAGGAGTGAGCAGGAGACTGGGAGGCAGGGGGGGTCGCGGCGGGGGAGGCCCTGTCTGGGTGGCACAGTGGGGGCAGCTGGGCGACTGACCCCGGGGGAGGCCGCCCTGAGGCAGGCGCTGGGGCTGGCAGGCCGCCAATGGGGGGGGAGCCGTGGTCCCAGCTTCAGGACCAAGGACAGTCGCCTGCCCCCCACGGGAGTCAGGACAGCCAGCGCCTGGGGCCCCATGGCGGGGTCTCCCGGACGGCCCCCTTGTCCTCCTCGTGGGGCCTCCAGAGGCTCCCGGGACCTCCCCAGGCTGTGACGTCCCTGGTGACATGAGCCACGGCCGCCCTGGGGCTGGGCGAGGACACCGAGGGCCTGGGTGTCCCTGAACCGAGTCAGGAGGGGGCCCAGCATGGCCAGCACGGCTCGGCTCGGCAGGACACCAAGGGGTCGGAGCTCAGAGCTCAAAGAAGGTGGTCTTGCCCCTCCCCCAGCCGGATCCCAGAATCTTCTCCGCAGGATGGGGGCGGGGGGGCCTCCACGAAGAATCCACCCAGAGAAAGGAGCCCCCCATCATCCTCTCCCCTGGGGAGTGGGAGGAGACAGAAAGGCCCCAGGGCGGGGGGCAGCCCAGAGGGAGAGAGCTGAGGCTGGGGGCCGTGCAGGGGGCTGTGACAGCCGGAGGACGGCAGGGGAGAGGCCTGCAGGTAAGGCGAGGGCCTCCAGGGAGGGGCGGGCCTTGGCCGGTGCTCCTGTGCTGGGAAGGGCCCGCGCCTCAGGCCTGGGGGGCTCAGCCTGGACAGGAGCAGGTGCGGGGCGGGGCTGGAGGGTCCAAGGCGGACCAGAGGGAGCCAGGCACCCCCTCCCTCGCCGCACATCCAGCCCAGCCTCCCCCTCCCAAGTTATTAATTTTTCAGGGAAGAAAATGCTTTTTGTATTTTTTTTCCAGGCAAAATATTGATAATGGGCTTAATGCGCCTTGGCTGCCTTTGTGTGCGCCGAGCTCTGCCGTCCCCGGCGCCCGCAGCCCCCCATCGGCAGCCCCCTCCCCGCCCGGAGCCCCCCACGCCCGCCCGCACAAAGCCAGACGCTCGCCCGCCCCTCGGTGGGTCGATGCACCCCACCAGGGGAGCGGGGGCTGCGGCGGCTCCGGCCGAGCTCCAGCCTGAAGCTTGGAAATTTCGCTTCCTTTCTCTGGTGGCCGCGAGAGGCAGGGAGGCGGGGGCCTGGCGGCTCCTTCATGCACTCGCTCGCCTGTGGCCCGGCCACCGCGGTGTCCCCGGGAGACAGGCCCCCAGGCCACGAGACCCCCCCCGCCCGCCTCGCCGGGGCTCACCCTGGAGCCAGGCGGAACAAAGCGGTTCCGGGGAAACCCAGGAGGCAGCGCCCAGAGCCGGCGCGGTAGAGGGGCTGCGGGGGTCCCAGGGCTGGGAGCTCGGGGTGACCGCAGGTCCAGCCCTGGGTGGCCTCGGTGGTGAGGGCAGTGGAGGGAGCAGCGTGTGCATGAGCCCAGAGGATCTCGGACCCGAGCCTGCGAGGGTTCCCGGCCCCCCCCCCCCCCCCCGTTAGGTGCCGACTGGGAGCAGCTGAGCCGGAGCACGCGCTCCATCCAGGACCGCACCTGAGCCAGGCTTCGGCCACAGCCAGACCCGGGGCAGGAAGCGGTGGGGGCTGGAGGCGGACGAGCCCAGAGCTCCCACGTCACCCCTGGGTGCTCTGGGCCTCAGTTCCCCCACCTGGAAAATGGGCACGATCAGTGTCGCCCTGGAGGGAACGGATGGAGATGACACGTGGGGGAGGGGCGTTTGGGCAGTGGCTGAGCGGCCTCCATGTGGGAGGGCCTGGGTTCAAGTCCTGCCTCGGCTTCTGACCCAGCGTCCTGCTAACACACACCCTGCCGCCCGCAGAGGGGACCCGGGTGGAGCTCCTGGCTCCTGGCCTTGGCCCAGCCCTGGCCATTGTGGCCATTTGGGGAGTGACCCAGTGGATGGAAGACCCCTCTCTCTCTCCCTCTCTCTCTCTGCCTTTCAAATACAAATCAATTTCAAAACCGAAACAAAAGACAACACAGGTTGCGCACTGGTGGGCCTGGCATACAGCAGGTGCTCAATGCTGGGGATCTCCATGGAGCCCGTGCCCCTCCCGCAGCGCACGTGGACGGTCTCCGGCTCCGGGGTCAGGACCCTGGAGCTCCCCGCGGCTGTGGCCGGGCTGGGCCGGCCGAGCTGCCCCCCGCGTCTCCTCTGCTCGGGCTCCCGTGGCCGTGGGTGGGATTCCAGTCCTACGGGGGCTGGGGGACGCCCCTGGGGGAGCCGGAGACACCGCAGCCCGGGCCTGGCCTGTGGCCCGGTCAGCAGGGACTCACAGGCCGCCCCGTGGGACCCCAGGACCCCGCGGACACGGACACGCGGGTGCCCAGCGAGGTGCGGTGTCGGCTGCATGGACCCCGGCACATCCTCCCGCCGACTCCGGGTCATCTCGGAGGCTGAGACGCGGCTCGGGACGCCCCCGTCCCACCCCAGCCCAGGGCTAAGCCTCCAGGTCCAGCCCCCTGCTGTGGCCTGGGAGGCGGCAGAGACGCCCACGTGCTGGGCCCTGCACCCCGGGGGAGCCCCGGATGGAGCTCGGAAGCGAGCAGGTGTCACGGACGGACAGCGGCTTCACCCCGCACCCAGGGGGTCGGCTGGAGGCGGGCGTGCAGGCGGGCTCGGCCCCGGCTGTCCCACAGGAAGCAGCCACGAGCGTCACACACACCCCTGTGGCCAGCTCTGAGCGGGACCCCGTGGGAGGGGCTTACGCAGAGTGAGACCCCCCCCCAAAGGCTGGGGTCACGGGGCTGCCTCAGAATTCTAACCGCCCCTTGCTTTGGGCTCACGCACAACCCCACGCCCTCACCTCCAAATGCCAGACTTACTTGCAAGTGTTTCCTTTATTGCACTGCCTGCTGGGGAGCTCAGAGCCCAGCCGTGGCCTTGGGTGGTGAAGGCTCAGACGCGGGTCTCGGGGGCCACCTCCTCCTGACCTCACTCTAGGCTCCCAGCTCCGGCAGCCCGGCCTCTGCGACGCCCCCCCACCCCCACGCCAGTCAATCTGGACCCCATGCAGGCCGGCCACGGCAGCAGGTCCTGTCTGTTCTAGAATTCTCTCTGCATAAAGCCCTGAGGGCCAGGCTGAGACCAGCCAGGCTGAGCGGCAGGAGGACCTGGGTTAGGACAGGGCCCGGGTGCAGGCCCAGGGCCACGGAGCGCCGGGCCGGCCGGCAGCGGCGCCTGCTCACCCACGCGGAGTCTCCCGCAGCTCCTAGAGGAAACACAGTTGCAGAGAGAATCCCTTTAACCGGACTGCTGCCTTCCTGAGGACGACTTTGTAACCAATAACGGAAAAAACATTCTGGGAGGAAAAAACCCACAGGACAGGGCTGGCGCCACCGCCTGCGCCTGCCCCTCGCTACCGGCAGCCCACGTGGGCGCAGGTTCGAGCCCCAGCTGCTCCAGTTCTGATCCAGCTCCCTGCTGTGGCCTGGGAGAGCAGTGGACGATGGCCCGGCCCAAGTGCTGGGCCCCTGCACCCACGTGGGAGACCCGGATGGAGCTCCTGGCTTCTGGCCTTGGATCAGCCCAGCTCTGACCATTGTGGTCATTTGGGGAGTGACCCAGCGGATGGAAGACCTCTCTCTCTCTCTCTGACTCTGCCTTTCAAATAAACAAAATAACTATTTTTTTAAAAACCCACATGAAGGCCCCCGGGGAGAGCACCCGGGGAGCCGTGGTCCGGTGTGGCTGCAGCCGCCCCAGCACGGAGGGCGCTGGCGCAGGGAAGCCGGGCCCTCGGGCAGCTCCAGGGCCAGCCAGGGACACACCCCCCCCAGCCACCACACAGCGTGGCTCAGCTCAGCTCACCCCCCCCCCCCAGGCCCTGGAAGGCAGGTCCAGGGGCCCAGCCAATGCTTGGGATGGGACTGCACAGGCCTGGGGGGCCGCGGCCCTACTGCGTGCCCTGACCTGAGCCCACTCTGTCTTCCCAGGGCTCCCAGGCACGGGCAACGCAGCCACAGCACACAGGTCTTGGGGGGGGGCAGCGGCGGGGGCTGGGGCGAGTGCTGACCCCTCCCTGGCTCTGCCCCGCCCCCCGGCCCCTGGGAACGCCGGCCACAACAGGTGAGTGGTGGCTGCGGGCCTGGACGCCATTAAATCACAGGCCAGGGCCACCCCCTTCCTCGGGTAAACTGAGGCCTGAGGCCCTGGGTCCCGCTGCACACGGCTGCCAGGGAGGCCTAGGGCTGAGCGCCCCCGTACAGTGGGGGTGCACCTGCCGCCGCGCCCACAGGCCGGGAACGAGGCCTCGCGCACAGGCTGGGCAGGGAGCCCACAGTCCACCCCGCAGCCTCAGTTTGCCTGTCTGTGAGCTGGGGACCACCGGCCCGCTCCTGCGACCTCTGCAGAATTCGGTAGGGAGCTGCCGGGCCTGGAAGGGAACCGAGGGGCCGCCCCGCCCCCGCCGCCTCTCCTCCGCGCGAGCCGGCTGCAGCCCCCGAAGATCAGATCGATGCAGGATCAATCCCGAGGCAGGGCTGGGGTGGGCGGGGCTGAGGTGGCCTCTCCTCCCCTCCCCCTCCCTCCTCCTCTCCTCCTCCCCACCTCCACCCCCTGAGCGCTGCCCAGGGTCCCTCCACTCCCCCACCCGACCCTCGACCCTCGGGCCACACTCCCTTGTCTTACCCTCGTGGGCAAACTGAGGTAGGGGGCGGGACTGGAACCCTGCGGCGGGCCAGAAGCGCTGGCCCCCCACCCCCACCCCCGCGGATGCCCCCGCCGGCCTGGGGCTGGGTCTGCCCCGCCTCCCTGGAAGAATCAGCACCCCGACCCCTCCCCAGTCGACCGGGCGGCCCCAGGCTCCCTGCGCGCCCCTCACTCACCTGCGCGGCCGGGCGCCCCTCCCCCATCGCCCCCGGAAGCGCGGCCTCCCCGCGAGGATTCCAGTAACGACCGAAACGTTTTGTTTTGTTTTGTTTTGCTGAAAGCCAGGAGGGGGGAGGGGAGGGGCGGGCGCGGGGAAGCCGGCGGCTCCCTCCCAGCCGAGGTGCGGGCTTTGTTGTCCGCGTCGGTTCCGAGGGGCCAGGAGGCGCGGGGCGGGCGGCGGCCCGAGAGGGAGGAGGAGGGGCAGGAAGAGGACCCCAGAGACCCCCGAGTCTCCCCCACCCTTGAAGAGCCTCGGGTGCCCTCTGCGGACCCGTGAGAGAACCAGGCCGAGCCGCCGCAGCCGGCCCTGCGCGACCCCGGTCCCCGCGCGTCTCCCCGCACCCCCGCCCGCGCACCCCTGGCCCTGCCCCCTGCCCCAGGGCAGCGATGGCCCGGCGGACGATGGGCAGACGCGCGACCCTCCCGCCCTGGCCGATGGACGGCGTGGGCAGCTGCGTGTGGAGGGCCCAGGGCCCGCACGCCTGCACCAGGCTGCGCCCCGGCCGCTGCCCCTCCGCCAGGGGGGCCCACAGAGCCCCTGCCCCCAGGATCCCGCTGCCCACGCAGGAGCCCAGCCGGGGTGGCCGGGGAAGCGAGACGGCGGGACACGGGGCCTCGCAACAGGTGGCCGCCCCCGCGGCTCCGCCCACGGACCTGAGGGCGCCCCCGCTGCGGCCGGGCCGGACCACACGGCACCCCCCACCCACTGTCCTCATCGGAAAAGTGGCCCCTCCCCCTCCCGTCCCCTCTGGGTGCCCAGCCCTGGGCCTGAGAGAGGTGACGGGCGCTGCGGCTGAACAGACAGCGGCCGGGTTCCCTTCCTGCACATCCGGACACACACGCACACGCGTGGGCAGGCAGGCACACGCGTGCACATCCACAGCGCTGGGAGAGGGGTGGGGTCACTGTGCACCCTGGACTGGGGCGGGGGCTACTCTGCAGGTGTCCTGGGTCACCCCCTGCTTACCACCCAAGGCCTGGCTCTGTCCCCATCAGCACTGTCCCTGCTGTAGCTCCTGGGACACTGGACAAACATCTCCTAAGTAAGGCCGTGAAGTGGGGACGCAGTTAGCGCCAGAACCCTGCCCCCACCCCCTCCCCAAATTCCAAGGTGTCTTCTCACCCCTTACCTGCGCCCCCACAGAACTCCTACACATCCTACACAACCCAGCCTGAGGGGCCCTTCCTCCAAGAAAAGCGACATTGTCACACATGCCCCCTCCAGTCCTGATCACAGAGGGTAGGGGTGACTGCGTGGTCCCTGTACACCCCTCCCCACAAGCATGGAGCTGCAGAGCGCGTGCAGGGGCTAAGGCGGCAGCTCTAAGCCTGCGGGGGCGGGGCGGGGCGGGGCGGGGGTGCGCGCGCGCACGGAGAGGTGCCTGCCCCTTGCCACCACCAGCGGATTCTGCCTGGGGAGCCGCAGCCCCTCGGCCCAGCGCCCCGAGGCTGGGCAAGGATTTGGCCTCAACCTTGGGGCTGGGCCCTTCCCTCCCCACCCGGGTCCTGGACGGCGGCATAACGCGGGAGCTCAGATGCACGGCGCGTTCACGGGGCGCCAGGCAGGGGAGGGTCTCCGGGGGGCGGACCCTCCCTCGGGGGAGGGGCCCTCCCCGCATGCCCCTCCCTGGTCGTCCTGTCCTGGGCTCCCAGGGACGCCCTGGGCAGCCACAGCCTCCCTCGGGTCCCCAGCCTGGGGTCTCCGGGCTCGGCCGCCGCTTCTCCAAGCCCAGCACCGCAATGAGCATTAAATACGCACGTTGGCATTTTTAATCCTCAAAGAAGCCCCCCTTCCCGGAAGGGCGCCGAGGGTGCTGGGTGGGGGTGGGGTAAGAGCGCCGCGGGGGACCGGGATCCGGGGTCCCCCGCGAGCTGCCAGGGGCCGCAAACCTCGCAGAGGGGGCGGCGGCGGGGCCCCTCCGGAGCGCGGCGCCCGACGCGGGTTTCGTGGCTCCGGGAAAGCCCGGGGTCCGCGCAGCCAGCGGGGTCGGGGGCTACGGGCGTCCTCGGCCCCCAGGCCGCTCCGGGTCCCCGCCTGCACCCTGCCCCCCGCCGCGGCCTCAGTCTCCCGAAACGGCAACGTGCGGTAGGAACAGAGAGGAGGGCTCCGGGCGCGCGCGGGCAGGGCGGCCGTCCCTGGCCCAAGGCCCCCAGGGCGGCTCCCTGGAGAGGGTCGCGCGCACGGGAAGTGAAAGCAGCAAAGTGGCGGCGGCCGGGACCCCTCCATCCCCACCTCCCGGGAGCCCCCCTCCACCCCGGGCCCCTTCCTAGGAAAGCGAGGCGCCAACAGGCTGGTGTCTCCAGACCCGCCCCAGCCCGGAGCGGGAGCGCGGTGTCCCCAAACTCCTGGGCCCGCCCAGGCGGGGAGTCCTGGCCGCTCCCTGGCCCCGGTACCCGGGCGCGAAGGAGCGCGCTGTTCGCGAGAGCGGCGGGGTTCGATGGAAGCCGAGCGCCGCGGCGGGGGCGACGGAGCCCTGGCGGGCGGGGGGGGGGAGATCGATCAGGCACAGCTGTCGCCCAAGAGCCCGCGGGAGCGTCCACCCCGCGGGCCCGCGCTGCCCCGGCGCCCCTGGGTGCGCGCGGGGGACCCAGGACGCGAGGCCCGCCAGGGGCGAAACCCCAATGTCACGGCACCCGGGCCGGGGCGCCTGCAACGTCCCCGCGCCCACGTCGGAGAGGGGGACCTCCGGGCGCCGCGCGCGCGGCCAGCGGGGACCCCCGCGGGGACGGAGAAGCCCGGCCTCTCCCGTCCCAATCTGGGTCAAGTCCCCTAACCCCGCCGCAACGAAGGCGGCAGTGCGGGGCGCGGGCGCACGCGCGTGAGATTGGGGCGGGGGGTGGGCGGGAGAGGAGCGGGCTCGGGTCTCAGCCTGGAGGGGCGCCGGCGGGGGTCACCGGTCGTCCTGGTTCCTTGAAACCTCGCTCGGATACTAGGGGGAAGGGGCGCGCCACGCAGGGGACGAATGGAACCCGAAGCTCGGCCGCGGCTCAGGGAAGGGCCCAGAAGCGGACCCAAGAGGGAACGGGGGGGGGGGGGGCTTGACACTTCCAGCTCCGGGAGATCCCAGAACCGCAGGGCGGGCGGGGGCTGCTCCGAGCCGAGCAGCAGGCGGTTTACGGAGAAGGAGGCCAGGAACTGCTCTCCTCCTCACCCCGCCCGCCCCGGGGTCGGGGTCGGGGTCAGAATCAGGGCCTGACCGCCTCTTGGATTCGCGGATCCCCGAGGCGCCCCCGCTGGCTCCCCCACAGCCGGGCGGAGCCCAGAGAGGTGTGTGGGCGCCCGGGGCAGCCCAGCGCGGCGCGCGCATGGACGCCCGCCCGAGGCGCAGGCCCCTGGCCGGGACACTGAGGCAGGTCTCCAGGGGGTTCCGCGCGGGAGTCGGCCCAGCGCTCCCCCGCCGCAATTTGCCTAATGACCCGGCTGCAGGCCGCTCGGCGCTATTCTACTAATTACGGCCGGCGCAAGGCGCGGGAGGGGCGCGGGGCTCTGCGCCTCCCGGGTCCTGCTCCCTCCCTCGGACCCGGCGCAGTTTTGCAGTGGGAGCGAAATCCCCGTCGCTGGGAACCCAAGCCCCCCAGCCTGAGGGAGCTCGGGGAGGTGGCTCCAAGTCCAGGGGCTGGGGAGGGGTCAGGGCCCCCTTGGGGGGCGGGTCCTGGAGCAGCGAGGGTCCGCTTTTTCCTTTCAAAATGGATGCTTTGCCTGTTACAAAGGCTTCCAGAGAGATGAGAAGGAACCGCAGCACACAGACAGGGGGGCCTGCCCCCCCCCGGCCACCACGGGGCTCCTGGGGCTGACCCCCTGCAGCCCCCGCCCCTCTGGGCTCCCTTGAGCCCCGATGCTATTATTTGATGGTGGCTGATTGATTTCTGCTCTTAATTATCTGTGATGCTTGGAGGTTGGGATTGGGGGGCCCGGGCGTGTGGAGCCGGCCCCCCCCACGCCTAGGAATCGGCACCCCGGGGGACGCTCCTTTGTGTCCCACCTGGAAGACGGGTGAGCCTGGCGCCCAGACACCCAAGGACCCGGCTTGTGGGGAGGGGACGCGGGAAAGAGGGGGCAGCTGTGCCACCCACCCCCTGAGGGAGGGGAAGCCCCCTCCTCTCCTGCTGCTCAAGGCGCCCAGTGTGTGCCTTAAGCAGTCGGCGCTTACTAAGTGCTGAGCTCCAAGCACCAAGCCAGACCGGGGTCCTCCTGGGACTTGAGTCTCCGAGCTGGGGGGCCAGGTCATGCGCCTCCACCCTCCGGCCCCTTGCACGGAGGAGGCCCCGTTCCAGCCCCAGCCTTGACCTGAAGCCACCACGGCTGCATCTCAGACGGGGAAACTGAGGCGCAGGAGGCCACCCTCCCCCGACACCAGCCAGACTCTCCCCGCGGGGGTCACCTTGACGGCCTGGGAACAGCGGGGAGGGGCTGCCCATTGTGCACGGGTAAGGGTGCCCGCACCTGCCCCCCCCACTCAGGCCCAACACCCGGGTCCCATTTCCTGGGTGGGGGGGCGCAGGGGGCCTGGGGAGGCAGGAAGGGCTGGGGCTGAGCTGGGTTCCCACGGCGCCCCAGACCCTCGTCCCTAAGCGGTGGCATCCTCCAGGCCCTGGCTGGGCACTGCAGACCCACCCCCGACTGACTGCACCTCTGGGTCCTGTCCCCCGGGGGTCCCTCATTTACCCCACTTCCCAGGGGCCCCTGGGCCCCACAGGAGACCTTGGACTGCAGGGACCCTCCCAGGGCAGGGACGCTGGCTCAGGGACCCCCTGCGGGTCAGCCCCGGGCTCCTGGTGCACTGGGCCGGAGGGGGCTGGGAGGGCCTGGGACTGGGAGGTCCTTTGCCCCCATCCTCAGGCCGGGTGGTCTGTGGATGTCCAGGAAACAGGCTGGGGCACCCCGGAGGCAGATGCCCCTCTGCAGTGAACACAGGGCCCTGCCCCTGCCCCACGTCCTTCGGCGGGAGGTGCACGTGGCACGCGGGTGTCCCCGCCTTCCCGCGCCTGGCACTCCCCAGGGGCGCCGGCAGCAGGCGGGCCTCTCTGGAGAGGACTCAGAGGGCAGAGGCGAGCCCCCCCCCCCCCCGGCAGCCCGTCGGCCCTGCGGGACGGCCGGTCCCGGAGTGCGCGGGCGCGCGCAGAGGCGTGGGGCCCCCAGAAGCCCCGAACTCCAGCCGGCCCAGCCCGCCGGGCGCTGGAGGGGGCCGGGACGGGCGGGGAGCTCGGCGGCGGGAGCGGGTGGGCGGGGGCGCTGACGTCAGACCCGGGCCCGGGCGCCGGCGGCCGCTCCCCCGCCACATCCTGGCGGCCGCACAGCCGGGCAGCCTCGCGCGCAGCCACCGGGAGCGGGCGGGGGCCATGCGGCGGCCTTGAGCGCGCCGGGCGGGCGGGCGGCCGAGCCGGCGAGGGGCCCGTGCGCGCGCGGCGGCCCGGCATGGAGCTGAGCCTGGAGAGCCTGGGGGGCCTGCACGGCGTGGCCCACGCGCAGGCGGGCGAGCTGCTGAGCCCCGGCCACGCGCGCTCGGCGGCGGCGCAGCACCGCGGCCTGGTGGCGCCTGGGCGCCAGGGCCTGGTGGCCAGCATGGCGAGCCTGCTGGACGGCGGCGGCGGCGGCGGCGGCGGGGGCGCGGGGGCCGCGGGCGGCGCGGGCGGCGCGGGCAGCGGCGCCGACTTCCGCGGGGAGCTGGCCGGCCCGCTGCACCCTGCCATGGGCATGGCCTGCGAGGCGCCCGGGCTGGGCGGCACCTACACGACGCTCACGCCTCTGCAGCACTTGCCACCGCTCGCGGCCGTGGCCGACAAATTCCACCAGCACGCGGCGGCCGCGGCCGTGGCCGGGGCGCACGGCGGCCACCCCCACGCGCACCCGCACCCGGCGGCCGCGCCGCCCCCGCCGCCCCCGCCGCAGCGCCTGGCGGCCAGCGTGAGCGGCAGCTTCACCTTGATGCGTGACGAGCGCGCAGCACTCGCCTCCGTGGGCCACCTCTACGGGCCCTACGGCAAGGAGCTGCCCGCCATGGGGTCGCCGCTGTCGCCGCTGCCACCCGCACTGCACGGCGCCCCGCAGCCGCCGCCGCCGCCGCCGCCCCCGCCGCTGGCCGCCTACGGCGCGCCGGGCCACCTGGCCGGGGACAAGCTGCTGCCGCCCGCCGCCTTCGAGCCGCACGCCGCGCTGCTGGGGCGCTCCGAGGACGCGCTGGCCCGCGGGCTGCCCGGAGGCGGCGGCGGCGGTGCGGGCGGCGGCGGCGCGGGCGGCGGCGGCGCCGCGGGGCTGCTGGCGCCGCTGGGCGGGCTGGCTGCTGCCGGGGCGCACGGGCCGCACGCTGGCGGCGGCGGCGGCGGCCCGGGCGGCGGTGGCGGCGGTGGCGGCGGCGGCGGCCCCGGCGCGGGCGCGGCGGCCGAGGAGATCAACACGAAGGAGGTGGCGCAGCGGATCACGGCGGAGCTGAAGCGCTACAGCATCCCGCAAGCCATCTTCGCCCAGCGCATCCTGTGCCGCTCTCAGGGCACGCTCTCCGACCTGCTTCGCAACCCCAAGCCCTGGAGCAAGCTCAAGTCCGGCCGCGAGACCTTCCGCAGGATGTGGAAGTGGCTACAGGAGCCCGAGTTCCAGCGCATGTCGGCGCTGCGCCTCGCAGGTAGGACCCCGCGCGCGCCGGCCGGCTCGGGGCTGCCCGGGGCGGAGCCGAGCGGCAGCCGGGCGCCCCGGTGCCCGCCTCGCTCCCGGGTCGTGAGACCCCTCGCGGGAGGCCACCTGCGGTTCTGCGCCCTTGCCTTGTACCGTCACCAACACAGAGAAGGATGGTGGGGCGCTCCCGCCCCCAGGCGCCTCTCCCGCCCCTGCGGGAAGGGGCGAGCGGTCCCCGGTGCCTTTTAGACCGCTCCCCGCAGCCGCTCCTGGGATGTCTTATTGTGTGTGTGTGTGTGCGTGCGTGCGTGCGCGCCCGCGCTGGGTGCTGGTCCCCAGACCCGCCGCTGCTCTCAGCTTGGGGTGCCACTGCGCTCCTGGTGAGAAGCCGTGGAGAGCGGCCGCGGAACCCCCAGCCCTGGGCCGCCGAGCGCCTGGCCCCGGTGTGCGCGGGACGCTGGCGCCGCGGCCGCCGAAGCCCGGCTGGCGCTCGGCCCCCGTCGCTTCTTTGTAGCTCGGCCCCTGCGATCAATAACCCCCTCCTCCCCTCCGGCCGCTGGCAAAGGTCACCGGAGAGGGGGCGGGGGAGGGGCGGCCGGGGACCCTCGGTCAGTACCGCCGCAGGCTTCACTCCCCGCCGAGCTGCACCCACCGGCAGCCCTACTGCCGGGCCGGCTTCCCCCACGGTGGGACCCGCGGGTCTCTGATGGTTTGTTCTCTCCTCATCCCCCCCTCCCTTGTCTCTGCCTCTCTCTGTCTCTTACACTCAGGCTGCAGCCCCAAGGGGACCCCCACTGCCTCCCCCCTCCCAGCTGACAGCAGCTGGAGCTGCACCTGCCTCCCGCAAGGCGGCGGGTCCGGCCCCCGCATCCCGACGCTGTGGGGGTGCAGGAGGGCCCCTGACCGGGGCGGAGGGAGTCTTTCCCCGGTGGTGCTGGGGAGGGGGCTGTGCGCCCCGGCCACAGGGACAATAGCGGCCTGGAGCTCTGATCGATCTTCTCTGCGCGCACCGGCAGGCGGGAGGAGGCAGGGTCCCCACCCCGCCCCTGGGGCAGAGGGGCACCGGGTGGCTGTGTGGTCCCCACCCAGTGCCCTCCGGAAGCTGCACCCACAGGCGCAGGTCAGTGTCCCGGTTCTGCAGAGCCGGGGAGATGGGCGGGAGCCGCCGCCGGGGGGGGGGTCCTCAGACTCCCCACTGGGCAGGGGGAGGAAATGAATTGTCTCTTATGTGTAACAGGAAACTGACAGCCCAGGTGCCCGGGGCGCCCTAGACCCTGCTCTGTGCCGGCGGCGTGGACAGAGAAGGTCCCCTGGGCTCTTCGAATCTGGTCCCACCAGCCAGGGCGGGTGGGGGTCGGCACCGCGTGCCGGCAGCCGTGCCCTTCTCCCCGGAGGGGTCAGCAGGGCCGCAAACCCACCGGGCGACAGGTCCTGGGGGGAGGGGTGCACGGGTAGAACTGCAAGTGGAGAAACTGAGGCCCACAATGGCGGTCTCATCTGGGGAGCCCCGCCCACCGGCCGTGTCTGGGTCTGGCCAGTGGGCTTGGGGACAGGTCTCCAGCGCGGACTCCCGCGGGGACGCCGAGGGCCGAGCGATCAGGCGAGGCCTTTAGTTCCGGTGGCCGCGCAAATGAGGGGCGGTTAAGTGGCGGCAAATCGCGGTGGTTAGGGGAGGCGGCGGGGCGCGACCCCAGCGCCTGCGGGTGCCAGGGTCAGAGAGGGAGAGAGAGAGCGAGGTGTGGGGCGGTTCCATCCCACAGGGCGGGACTGCCGGCCCTGCCCGCTCCCCTGTCCCTGTCCTGGGCGCAGCGAAATCTGCTACCTCCCCGGAGGAGGGCTTTGCCGGCCCAGGCCTGGCCGCTGGTGCCGGGGCCAGGAGGCCAGAAGGAGAGAGGGGAGAGAGAGAGAGAGACGGGGGCGGGAGGGCTCTCTGGAAGACCCTCTGCCTCCCAGCCCTGCCCGGCCCCCCTCCCAGCCGTCTCCTTCCCTCCTGGGCCACGGGGCAGGGAGAGAGAAGGGGAAACCAGACCCAAGAAATCCGGGCCCAGACCTCAGAGGCCTCCCCCGTCGCATGCCTCAGTTTACCCGTCTATGAGAGCCCGAGTGCCCAGCCCAGGGCCCTCCCCTCCCCCCTGCCTGCAGCAGTAATTACGGGAGAGGGGTTGGGGGCAGGGCGGTCGATGAATCCGAATTACCGTGGCCGGGTCGATAGCCCCGGCTGTCTTCAAATACGGCTTAAATTGCAAACTCCAAGAAAAAGTATTTTTTGTATCTGATCAGAAATATATATAAAATGAAATTTCAGACGGGCAGCAGAGCAGAGCCACCCAGCACCTGGCTCCGAGGTGAGCCAGGAGCCCAGGACAGGGAAACTGAGGCAGGGAGGCCCCCAGGGCGCCTCGGGCAGAGGCCAGAGCCGGGGTCAGGAGGCCCCCCGCCCCCTGCAGGCTCCCGCCCCGACCTCTGCTGGGCAGAGCGTCATCGGACGTCCAGGACGCCCGGGAGGGGGGCGGGGGTGGGGTCGGCGGAGTCTGCACAGGCTAGGGAGGGGCTGCGTGCCAGCAGGTGCAGCCGCGCGGGCCGAGGAGGGCAGGGCCTGAGGTGGGGGGCTGGTGGGATGGCCAAGGGGTCCGCCCTCGCTCTCTGGATGGGGCGACGCCCCCCTTTCCGGCCGGCTACCTGAGGCACACAGAGGGGGTCCCTGGTCCCTTAGGAGCCAGGGACACAGAGGCAGCTGCGGCGCAGTGAGGAGGGGCCGGGCGGTTTCGGGGCGCCGTGGGAGCCGAGGGGCCGAGGAGCTAAACGCCAGGACAGAGTTGCCTGAAGTGGGGACAGAGGCTGGGGGGCCGAGGCCAGCGGCTGTGTGGCCCACGGAGGCCCAGGGCGAGAGCCTCGTGGGCACACGGGCGTCCCCGTCTGCTCCTGGGAGACCCTCGGGGTCTGCTGTGCCTGGGGAACCAGGCCGGAGGGACAGTGGTGCCCAGGAGAGAGGCAGCGGGGGGGGGGGCTGAGTGGACATCTGCCTCCCCAAGTCCCCCCCCCAGAGCCGCCCCAGCGCCAGCCGCCACCTCCACGCTGGCCTCCCAGCTGCTCCTGGATCTCCTTACCCTACCCCCGTGCTTAGCGGCTGCCCGGGGAAGGCAGCTCCACCGCCGAGCACCGGAGAGCTTAGAGCCGCTCCCGGCCACAGCCGAAAGTGGCCGAGCCGCAGCTCTGCGCCCAGGGACAAAGGCTGGGCCTGCAGCCCCTTTGTGTGCGCTGGCAGCCGCCCCGCTTAGCCAGGGGAGCCGGGGCTGGTCTGAATCAAGTTTTTAATTAAATATGGACCCGGATCAATACTGAAGGCAGCACGGGCCCGAGGGGAGAGGTCGCCTGGGCCCCTCCCGGCCCCTGCAGCCTCAGTCTCCCCTCGGCCAAGGGGGCGCTGGGAGACAGGACCCCCTTCCTCAGGTCTGGGCAGACGTGGGGGCCGCGGGGACCCCCAGCCCTACGGAGACGCCCCTGTCCCGCACTGCGCGCACCAGCGCCCGCGGCCCGCGGAGCAAGGGGAGGCGGCCAGGACGCAGGACCCCGCCCGCACCGGTGGGGTCTGGCACGGGAAGGCCCCCCCAAGCAGCCCCGGCTCCCCCAGGGCCCAGCCCGCTGCCGCCGCCGCACAGGTGGGCACCCCCCGAAGGCTCCCGCCAGGCCTCCCTGGTGCGGGGCCTGGGGCGCGGGATAGGGCCGGACACTCTCCATGCGCGCTCGCGCCGCTGCCGTCCCGCGGGGCCCGCGCCGGTCCACACGTGCGCGCCGGGCGCTGGGCAATCCCGCAGCCCGCGAGGAGACCGCGACCGCCGCGCCACGCACCCGCCGCAGGAGCGCGGGCCCGGCTCGGGCGCCTTCCGCCCCGGCCTCCCTCGGCCCCTCCAGCGCGGGCGCGGGCGGCGCGGACCAGGGCGCGCGTCGGGAGCCGCCAGCGCCCCTGTTCGCTTCCTCGTCCCTTCCTTCTTCTTCTTCTTCTTTTTTTAATTTCTCCCTGCTGCTTTAAACAATTTGTAACATTTTAAAATAATTCTCGGATTTAAGAACAACTTTTATAAGAAACGATTTTTTGAATTAATTTTTTTAGCAAATAAAAAAAAAGAGAGAGAGGGAGAGAGAATGTTCCAGCTGCCGGTTCACCGCCCGGCGGGCGCTTCTCCCGGGTCTCCCAGGCGGGTGCCGGGGGCCGCGCCCGCTGCCTCCCAGGGCGTGGGTAGCAGGGAGCTGGGGGCTGGAGCCGGCGCCTCACCCCGGGGCGCCCCGTCTCCTCCTGTAGCCCCCTTTCTCTCTCCTCCCCCAGCGAGGCTGCAACAGGTGCGAATTCTCCCTCTCCTTCCGAGGCGCACGGGAGCCGGCGCGGGGCGGGGTCTCCTGCGGCCGGCGGCCCTCGCCAGGGGGCGGCTCTCTGTGCGCCCAGCTCCTCTCCGAGCCGGCCGGGGTTGCCGGGCCCGGTCCCGGTCACCGGGGCTGCGGTGAATCACCTCGGACCGGTGACCATATTATCTGGGGATTAATTTCCCAATCATGGAGATGCTGGCGCACCCCCCTCCATCCCTCTTCCTCTGTCCCCTTATCAGTGGTCCTTTTCCTGCCGTCTTTTTCAAATCAATTTCCGACTGCTGACCGCTGGCTCCCTAATGCCTTTTTAAAAAGCAAAGCGTTGTGCGAGCGCACGCCGCGTGTGTGTGTTCATGGGCGCCCTGTGCACCTGCCCAGGGTGCCTGGTTGCTCCTGGACACGGACCCCCCACCCCTGCCCCGACACCAGCCCCCAGGGTGGGGCAGCTCCGGGTGAAACCGTGGGTTTCTGCTGCCGCTGATAAGTATTTGAAAGGCGCAGAACTGATTTGAAAACGTGGCCATTAAAATCCCATCAGGGGAGACTGGCAGGGACCGAGGGAGGCGGCGGCGTCTCGCCCAGGCTGGGCTGGGGCCCCGGTGAGGTGGGGGCAGGGCAGGCAAGGGGAGGAGAGGGAGGAGGGACAGGGCAGGGCAGGGCCTCTCTGGGTCCTCACGGGCGTGGGCGCAGAGCAGAGGCCTAGCTTAGCACCCCCTCCCCAGAGAAAATCCCCCCGGGGGGGCAGGGTGGACCCACGGGATGGAGGGACGGGTCAGCGCCAGGACCAGCCCCGGGGCAGGCAGGGGGCGCTGTGCCCCACATCTGGGCCAGGCAGCTGGCAGCCGGGCAGGACGCGTTGCCAAGGTAACGCCATCATCCCAGCCAGAGACCAGGCCGAGTATCGAACTGTCTGAGCCCGTGCAGGAGGTGGCCAGGGAGGGGGACCAAGGCTCAGGCTGCCGCTCCCTCCCTCTCGCCGCCCCCGGGGGAGGGGGACAGGAATGGTCCCCCCCCTTCCCGGGGGTTCGGGGCACTGCAGAGCGGGACAGGAGCTGTGCACACCCTCCCCCACCCGCCCCCACGCCTGGACGTGGCCCGGGTTCCGCCGCCACCCCGCTGTGTCCGCGCTTGGCATGAACCCAGGCCACCACCTCCTGTCCTCGCTGGGAGCCAGGTCCCAGTGGCCGCCTTCCCACGAGGCCACGCGTGCTGGGCAGCCGACTCCCAGATCGAAGTCAGCAGTGATTGAGAGAGCGCCCGGCTGCACTGTGCCCCGCCCCGCTCTGGGCTCCACCCCCTGCGCACCTGGGGCTGCAGGACCTGCCCGGCCCCGGTCCCCTGCACCCACGGGGCCTGAGTCCACCTGGTGACCAGCGCGCAGGTCTTCACAGACCCAAGTCTGCAGCCCTCGGCCAGGGCCGGCGGCTCCCCCCCCCACCCCGGTGCCACCCGCACCCTCCAGTCCCACGCGCGCCGCTGGGGTCGGCCGGCCCGGTCTTCTCCCACGGCTGTGCCGGCCCGGTGGCAGCCCACACTTCCTGGCCCAGCCCAGCCCTGGCTCTACCTGTGGTTTCTGTGGTCTGGGCGGGTGTACCACACAACCCTGCCCTTGTAGCCACAGGGGAGCGCCCGGCAGGCGGGTGGGCGCCAAGCGTCAGCTGGCGAGAGTGCGGGTCGGGGCACCCCCGAGCCAGGCGGCCTGCACCCCACGGGCCATGCTGAGGGGGGAGTGAGAGGGGGAGCCGGGTGGAGGGAGGGACGGGGAGGGGGTTCGGGCCCTCAGTCCTGCACACTGTCCAGGGGTGTGGCTGGGGCCCCCCGCACCTGCGTGGAGGAAGTGTTAAGAGTTGGAGCAGCACGGTCTCCTCCTGTGGGCCCCGTGACATCGCGGGCTCCATGGGGGTCAGCGGGGAGGAGCGGGGGAGGGGCGGTCTGGGGCAGCCCAGTTCCTGGCCCCTGAGGTCAGCCGCTCCACCGCTCCCGTCTCTGGGCAGATCCCAGGAGAGACGGTCAGGTCCGGGCGTGCCCAGTGCGGGGGTAGGGGGCAGGGGCCACCCGGTGGAGGCCGCAGAGCCCTGACTCAGCTCCCCCACCCACACGGGGCTTTCCCAGCGAACCCTGCCCCCAGCCGGTGGAGACGAGCGGTGGAGGGGTTGCAGCAGCCGGCGAGGGCGGGGGCAGGGGCAGGTGCGCGCCCCAGGCGGTGTGGACCCAAAGCACATTTGTTTGAAGCTCCAGGGTCCCTGCGCCCTTACCTCATTTGGGTCCCGCGTCGCTGCTGGGGCTGGGTGGGGTGGCGCCCTCTGCTGGACGCAGCAGGAATTGCAGGGCGGCCCCCGCGGGGGTGAGGGTGGGGGTGGGGCCGACACCCGTTAGGTGTTGGAGGAGGCGATCGGTGCTGCCGTGGGCGCCCGTGGGCGGGGATGGGGCCCCAGTCTCTCCAGCCCCGTCCCCCACCCCTGATCTCCCAGGAGACCGGGAGGGGAAGGCACAGGCTGGGGGGTGCAAGTGTGGGAGAACAAGGGGCGGGGGGGTCGCAGGGCTCAGCGGGAGGCCGGGTGGGCCTCCCAGGAAGGTGAAGTCCCTGAGGGCTGACTTCCTGGGCCCTGCCGTGGGGGGGGGCAGGCGGCCTGCCCTGGGAATGCCTGCCCGTGGGAGCCCCACGGTGGGACCTGGGCCGAGTCCCCTGTGTGGGAGGTGCAGGCCCGGGATGGCTTTGGGGCGCAGGTGTCAGCGCAGGTAGGGGCGGCAGGAGGGGGGCTGCATCACAGAGGGTGCGGCCGCTGGGGATGGGGGCAGTGGGCCGGAGGGAGGGAGGGAGGGGGGTGTGGCTGGTGCACTCCCAGGAGGGGAGCAGGTGCAGGAGGGGGTGGGGGTGGGGGAGATGGAGACGGGGGAGGAGGGGATAGGGGAGGAGGTGATGGGGGAGGAGGGGATGGGGAGGAGGTGATGGGGGAGGAGGTGATGGAGGAGGAGGAGGTGATGGGGGAGGAGGGGATGGGGAGGAGGTGATGAGGAGGGGGGATGGGGGATGGGGGAGGAGGTGATGGAGGAGGGGATGAGGAGGAGGTGATGGGGGAGGAGGGGATGAGGAGGAGGTGATGGGGAGGAGGGGATGGGGAGGAGGGGATGGGGGAGGTGATGAGGAGGAGGTGATGGGGATGGAGGAGGTGATGGGGGAGGAGGTGATGGGGATGGAGGAGGGGATGAGGAGGAGGGGATGGAGGGAGATGGGGGATGAGGGGGATGAGGGGGATGGGGGAGGAGGTGACGGATGGGGAGGTGGCTGCCATGCAGGAGAAGCCGTGTGGTGTGGTGGCTGTGGGTCCCGTGGACACGCGGCCTTCGTGGCGGTGACCTGGCTGCTGACCCGCTGACCCGGCACAGGTGCCCGGCTCCCTGCGCCCTGGGTCTGCGCCCTTGGCCCGGCCCGCGTGCACTCCCATGGAAGGGGCTCCTTCCCTCTGGGGTGGTGGCCACGCTGGGGGCGGTCCCTGCCGCCCAGCCCCCTCGCGGGGGAGGGGCGCGCCGGCGCTGGTGTGGGCAGCCCGGCCAGCGCGGATCGATGGGCCGCGCGGCGCTGTAATTAGATTGAGCGCCGGGAACCTCTTTTTGCTGCGATCGACAAAACGTGAAGTCCCCCCTCCCCCAGCCTCTGCCTCTGGGCTCCCCGGCGCCATCTTTCCCCCTCCCTCCTCTGGGCCAGAGCTGGCTGGGCTTCCCTGGGCCAGTGTCTGACCCTCTCTGAGTGCAGCTGTCGGGCCGTGGCACCGGGGCCTGGCCAGCTCCCTGCACGGCCCCTGTGTCGCCGGGGCCCGAGGGCGCAGCTGGGCGGTGACAGGGGGGACTCGCGTCTCCTCCTGCCTCCGGCCCGGGAGGTGTCTCCCGTCTCTTCCTCTGTCCGTCAGGTGGCAAAGCTGGTCAGCCCTTCTCTCCACATCTGTTTGCTGGGGAGAGTCGCTCAACTCTGTCCCGTATCCATCCTTACGATGGATGAATTCTTGCTCTTTTAAAATATTTATGTATTTATTTGAAAGGGCTACAGAGAGGCAGGTGCGGAGAGAGGGAGGGGGAGAGGGAGAGAGAGAGGGAGGGAGAGAGGGAGAGAGGACAGACAGACAGAGAGACAGAGAGGTCTTCCATCCGCTGGTTCACTCCCCAAATGGCTGCAACAGCCAGAGCTGAGCTCCATCCGGGTCTCCCACGCAGGTGCAGGGCCCCAGCACTTGGCCCATCCTCCACTGCTTTCCCAGGTGTCTTAGCAGGGAGCTGGATTGGAAGTGGAGCAGCCAGGACTCGAACCGGTGCCCAGGTGGGGTGCGGGCACTGCAGGCCACAGCCCGGCCCCTACACACCAGTTTTAGCGCAGTCATGGTCTGAATTCTCAGGAGGCTCCCCCTCCCCGGCTCCTCTTAGCGCAGCTGGTCTGGTGTCCTGGATACAATGTTTCCCCTCACCCCTGCGGCTGTCAGCTGGGCTTCCCTTGCGCTGGGGTGGTTTCCCGAAATGTCAGGCACCACTCAATTTTTAAAAAGAGATGTATTTGTTTGAAAGGCAGATTTTCATAGAGAGACGGAGACAGAGAGGTCTTCCATCCGCTGGGTCACTCCCCGCATGGCTGCAACAGCCAGGGACGGGCCAGCCGGGAGCCGGGAGCTCCATCCGGGCCTCCCACGTGGGTGCAGGGGCCCAGGCCGTCCTCTGCTTCCCCAGGCGCATCAGCAGGGAGCTGGGTAGGAAGTGGAGCAGCCGGGACTCGAACCGGTGCCTTAACCCGCTGAGCCACAGCGCCAGCCCCGCATCACTGGTGTGTGATCCTAAACTCGGCGGATCCCCCGCCAGGGCGCACGCAGCTCCCGAGGCAGCCGGGGAACCTGCTGTGCGCACGGGGAGCCCTGCTGCGCGCGCCCGGGGGTGACCATCGCCGGGGAGGGGAGCTGAGGCCCTGAGCAGCGCGGGGCCGCCCCCGGCTCAGCCGGAGGGGGGCAGGGGCGGGGCACGTCCGCCCCGCGCGTGGCGCTCACCCGCGGCCCGCTCTCCCCCGCGCGCGCGCACTCCCGGGGGTGACCATCGCCGGGGAGGGGACCTTTGCCCTGAGCAGCGCGGGGCCGCCCCGTCTCAGCCGGAGGGGGGCAGGGGCGGGGCGCGTCCGCCCCACGCGCGGCGCTCACCCGCGGCCCGCTCTCCCCCGCGCGCGCGCACTCCCGGGGGTGACCATCGCCGGGGAGGGGAGCTGAGGCCCTGAGCAGCGCGGGGCCAGCCCGGCTCAGCCGGAGGGGGGCAGGGGCGGGTCGCGTCCGCCCCGCGCGCGGCGCTCACCCGAGGCCCGCTCTCCCCCGCGCGCGCGCAGCTTGCAAGCGCAAGGAACAGGAGCAGCAGAAGGAGCGGGCGCTGCAGCCCAAGAAGCAGCGGCTGGTGTTCACCGACCTGCAGCGCCGCACGCTCATCGCCATCTTCAAGGAGAACAAGCGGCCGTCCAAGGAGATGCAGCTGACCATCTCGCAGCAGCTCGGCCTGGAGCTCAACACCGTCAGCAACTTCTTCATGAACGCGCGCCGCCGCTGCATGAACCGCTGGGCCGAGGAGCCGGGCGCCGCGCCTGGGGGCCCGGCCGGCGCGGGCGCCGCCTTCTCCAAGGCCTAGGCGCGCCCCGCCCCGCCCCGGGCCCCCAGGGGAGGGGGCCCCGGGCCCGAGAAAGGGGCTCCCCCGCCACCCCCCGCCTCGGTTCCGGACGCGCGGGGGGTGGGGGGGGCCCTGGCGCTCCCTGCGTCGTCTCCTTTTAAAGCGGGTTGAGAAGCACATACAAACCGGGTCTACACTAAAGGGAGTCCAACAATCACTCGCCCCCTCCCCCTCCCCGGGCGCCCCCGGCCCCGCGCCCTCCCCAGTCGCCCAAGCCCAGGACCGGCGGGACCCTGACGGCGCCCCCCACGCCGCCCCGACGACCCCTCCCCAGCGCCAGCCCCCGCTCCCGGCGGCCAGGACCCCCGTGCCAAGAATCGCCTGCCTTAACGTTCGCGGAGGCGGCGGCCGCGCTCCGCCCTCCGGCGCGGACCCGCAGCCCGGGGGGGCGGCTCCAGACGGCCCCTCCGCCCCCCGCACTCCTGCCAATTCACTTTACCTGTAGGCACCTTGACGGACGGCGAGCAGTGCCAGGACAGCGCGGGAGACCCCGGCCTCGGCCTCCGTCCCCGCGCGCGCGCGCGCGGACCCCGGGTCGCCGCCCCACCTCCTGCCCTCGTGGGCGCGCAGCCTGGAGACGCGGACGCCGAGGAAGGTGGGGGCTGCCTGCTAACATTTCTTTGCCAAAACCAAGAACTGTACCGGAGGCAGGGGTCCGAGAGGACGCGGAGCCCTCCGCGCCTGCGCGCCCCGCGGGACTGGCGCCTCCCCTCCCCGAGCCCCGCCCTCCAGGTAAAGGCTACCTCACTCTAACTTCACGTCTGTGGTTGGAAGATCACACCTGATACCAAAGACCCCCTCCCCCCCCAAGGACCCGACCGGATGCGAAGTTCCCTGCCTCCGCCCCCCCCCCCAGAGAGAGAGAGAGAGAGAGAGAGAGAGAGAGAGCGCAGTGAGTTCGATGAGTGCCTTTTTCCTGAACCAAAGAAGTGTGTGGAATGTTCTGTCCTTATCGACTCGCTCCGCTCCAGGCTTTTGAGAAACCCGAGCTGAATGAAGCTTCTAGAACCTGCTGGGGGGGGGCAGGATCCTAGAGTGCAGAGTCCCCGTTCCCGCCCAGCGGCCAGCCCTCCCCAAACTCGCAGACACACAGATGCACGCCGACACACAGGTGCACACGCACGCACACAGACAGATGCACACGCGCACAGACGCACACAGGTGCCCACGCCGACACCAGGTGCACACGCACGCACACAGACACACAGGTGCACGCCGACACCAGGTGCACACGCACGCACACAGACACACAGGTGCACACATGCACGCGCACAGATGCACACACACAGATGCACGCCGACACACAGGTGCACACGCACGCACACACAGATGCACGCCGACACCAGATGCACACGCACGCACAGACACATAGATGCACACACGCACGCGCACAGATGCACACACAAATGCACGCACACACACAGGTGCACACGCGCACAGGTGCACACGCACACAGACACAGGCGCACACACACGCTCACTTCCATGCTGCCGCTGCAGGGTGGGGGGAGGAGGCGTGCAAGCCCCGTCCCTGCCCCCACCCCGCAGCGCCCGGCCCGATTCCCGCCCCGCCCCGCCCCGCCCCCAGCGGCCTGCTTTGGGCACAGCCCAGGTTTTAACTTCTTTTCAAATCAGGCGGGAGGAAGTGTTGGAGCCTGCGGGGCTGCGGGGCTGGCGCGGCTGTCCGCCCCGTGCACCCCGCAGAGAATTCTCAGACCCCCCCTCCCCCCCAGCCCTGGGCCGCCGCAGCGGGCGCAGGGCCCGGCGCTCTCGGGCGCCCTCTGCTGGGCGAAACCCGGAGGCCGGGGTCGGCCGCTGTGTCCGGCTTGGGGCGGGGCCCTTGGTGGGGTCATTGTAGCGACGAGCAAACGCGCTCGGGGGTGACCCCCCAGGCCCCACCGCCGCCCGAGCAGCCCCGGGACCCCTGGCTTCTTCGCAGACCCTCCTATCACGCACGCACACAGGCACGTGGGCACGGCCACACAGGTACACGCACGACACACACGCACACACACGCACCTGCTCCTGTTCCCCACCCAAGCTAGGCCAGCCCCCCCCCGCCCCCGAGCTCCCTTGGGTCCTCTCCTGCCTCCCCCAGTCCCCGCCCCAAGCAGGGGACACCCACCCCCAGCACAATCCTTGGAGCCTTGGCAATTTCCTCTGAAATACCTCAAAATATTTAATGTATAGTTTATGTGATTAAAGAAGAGAAGTCCTTAGCTAGTTTTTGGAACACGTGACTTGAAGCTTTATACCGTGAAATTATAATTTTGCAGACCATGGCCGGTGGTCCCTTCGTCGAGTTCCGTGGGAGACATATTGAATGTCAGGCCGGTGGGGGGCGGGGCCACCTTCTCGTCTCCGGCTCGTCTGTCCCGTGTCCTGGAGTCCTGTCTGACGAGAGTATTTATTATTCTATGTGTTCTGCGTTCAAATGTAATTTAAGAGAAAAAAAAGGAAAAAACTGTTAAAAAAAAAAGATGGATTTGATTTGCTGCATGGCTAAGGAGCTCCTGGAGCTGCTGTGGGGGGGGGAGGGCGGGGGGGGCCAGTCCATCGCATCTGTGTGTGTCACGCGTGGTCCCCGTCACGCGTGGTCCCTGCTGTTCCTGTGTTGTGCTGCCTGCCCGGCGTCTCTGTGGCCAACGCGCGTTGTGTGGCCGCTGCAGGTGGGCAGGCAGGGCCCCCACCTGGGGAGGGGTCTCCTCCAGCCCCCGGGCCCCCTGCCCCCCTCGTGAACCCCCAAGTGTCTCGCGCAGGGGACACCGACAATCAGGCAGCGCCAGTCTTGTCCCCGCCGCCCCTCGGCCTCCTGGGGCCTGGGCTGGACGCCAGCTCCCTGTCGCTCCCGCCCGCGAGGGAGGCGAGGGGTGCAGGCCTCTCTCCGGCCCCCTTTGGGACCCCCAAAAACCACAAAAGGGAGTTCTGGGACCCTGTCTCTGCCTGTGGCTTTGCCAGCCCACCCACACACGCATGCTCGCACTCACACCCATGCACGCGCGCGCGCGCACACATGGAACAGGCTGGTAGCGAAGCCCTGGCGGGGGACGTCCTCCCCCCAAGCCCCTAACAGGACAGAAGCCCACCCGAGGGCCAGCAGAGTGGGGGTGCCCGGGGGGCCTGGGTCCTTGCGCGGCCCCCCAAGCGGCTCCAGTGCGGCCGGGCTGCCAGGCCCTCCAGCGTCCGGCGGCCCCTGCGGACCAGGGCCGGTCCCTCGGGAGTCCAGGAGCGTCCCAGAGAGCTGGAAGCGGCGCTGCATTTCAGGGGCGGGGCCGGCCTAACTGGGGCCTCCGCAGCCCCCGCCCCCGCCCCTGAGCTCAGGAACGGAGGCTCTCCCTGCCCCCACCCCCGGGCGTCAGGCTCAAAAATGGGGAAAAAAATCATCGCATTGTTAACCATTGCTGTGCTGGGTTTGCTGTTCTGTTTTTCCTTGAATAAATTATTTTCCAGTCACGCACCTGCGTGTGTGTGCGCGTGCTGGGTGCGGAGCGGTCGTGCGAGTCACTGTCGGCGGCCCCTCTCGGCTCTGTCTCCCCCCACCCCGCCCCGGGTCCCCGTGCGCGTCCGCGCCCTGCAGGTTGTGGGACGACCGTAGGCGGAGACGCCGTCGGTGCGCTTTTCTGAGCGCGGGACGGTTCCTCTGAGAGCGCGGGCGGGCGGCGCGGGGAAGGGAGCCGCGGGGCGAGGGGTCGGCAGGGCAGGGGAGGGGCGGGGAAGGGAGCGGGGGCGCGCTCTGGGCAGCGGCAGGGCAGGGAGCCCTCTCGGGCAGGGCCAGGGTCAGGGGCGCGCTCTGGGCAGGGCCAAGGTCAGGGGCGCGCTCTGGGCAGGACAGGGCGCGCTCGGGGCAGGGGCAGGGGCGGGGGCGCGCTCTGGGACTGGGGCAGGGGCGGGGGCGCGCTCGGGGCAGGGGCAGGGCAGGGGCGCGCTCGCGGCAGGACGGGGCGCGCTCTGGGCAGGGGCGGGGGGCGGGGGAGCGCTCTGGGCAGGGCCAGGGTCAGGGGCGCGCTCTGGGCAGGGCCAGGGTCAGGGGCGCGCTCTGGGCAAGGCCAGGGTCAGGGGGCGCTCTGGGCAGGACAGGGCGCGCTTGGGGCAGGGGCGGGGGCGCGCTCCGGGCGGGGGCAGGGCAGGGGCGGGGGCGCGCTCTGGACTGGGGCGGGGCGGGGAGCCCTCTCGGGTAGGGCCAAGGTCAGGGGCGCGCTCAGGGCAGGGGCGGGGGCGGGGGCGCGCTCTGGGCAGGACAGGGCAGGGGCGCGCTCGGGCAGGGGCAGGGGTGAGGGCGCGCTCGGGGCAGGACAGGGCGCGCTCTGGGCAGGGGCAGGGCAGGGAGCCCTCTCGGGCAGGGCCAGGGTCAGGGGCGCGCTCTGGGCAGGGCCAAGGTCAGGGGCGCGCTCTGGGCAGGACAGGGCGCGCTCGGGGCAGGGGCAGGGCAGGGGGCGCGCTCGGGGCAGGACGGGGCGCGCTCTGGGCAGGGGCGGGGGCGGGGGAGCGCTCTGGGCAGGGCCAGGGTCAGGGGGCGCTCTGGGCAGGACAGGGCGCGCTTGGGGCAGGGGCAAGGGCGGCGGCGCGCTCCGGGGGGGGGGGCTGGGCGGGGGCGCGCTCTGGACTGGGGCGGGGCGGGGCCGCGCTCCGGGCGGGCCGGGCCGGCGGAGAGGCTGTCCCGCGGTCCCCGCCTGGCGCGGCGAGAGGCGGGCGCGCGGAAGGAGGCAGGCAGGAACCGCGCGAGCGTGAAGAAGCCCCGGGGTCAGGCCGAGCCGGGTTTATTAGCAAACGGGAAAGGCGCGGAGCCCCTGTCGTTCGGGGGGGGCCTGCGGCCCGCGGGCTGGCAGCTGCAGGGCGCCTGCCCGTCGAGGGGCGGCGGCGGCCGCGAGAGGTCGGCGGCGGGCTGGTCGTCGGCGGGCACCGGCAGCCACTCCATGGGCGACGGCTGCCTCTCCACGGGCCACGGCTCCACCTCCATGGGCTGCCCGCCCGCCGGGGGCTCGCCCGGGCCGGCGGGCGGCGGCTCCGCGTCCTCGCGCGCGTTCCCGAGCCACGCCGACTGCCGGCTCTTCCAGAACACGAGCGGGTTCCTCCAGAACCAGGAGCCCGACTCCGGCGAGGCCCGCCCGCTGTCCGGCACGCTGGAGAGCGCCGACAGCCGCGACCCGCTGCTCTCCGTGGGCAGGGAAGGGGCCAGCGCGTCTCCCAGGGGAGCCCGCGGCTGCTGGGGCGACGGCGACCCATCCCGGGTCCTCGGCCCGCGGTCTTGGGCCGACCAGGAGCGCACCGCGGAGGCGCCGGCCTGGGGCTCCGAGCCGGCCGCGGACCCCTCGTCCAGCGTCGTGAATGAGCTCAGGGAGGGCGGGGGCGCCTCCTGCACGGCCGCCCCGCCCAGCGGCTGCGTGTCCGGGACGGACGGCTCCCTGGGGGGCCAGGCGGCCCCTGTGGGGGTCTCGGGCCGCTGGTCACTGGCCACCGCTTCGTAGGGCAGCCCGTTGTCCCCCGCGGCCCTCCTCAGGCTGGTGCCCTGGGTGATGAGGTTGGCGTAGCCCTCGCGGTGGGAGAAGGCGTAGCTGGAGCGCCGGCCCCGGGACTCGCGGCGCAGGTGGGGCATGGGCTCCACGGTGAAGATCTCCTCGCGCAGGGCGTCCTCCTCCGCCTTCTGCAGGGGTGAGGCCCCGGTCAGCGCCTGCCTCGCACCCCGGCCTCCCCACTAGGCCGGAGCCAGTGGGAGCCCCAATGGGCTGACTCCAGCACAGCCAATCAGGGCCCTTCCCTGGGACCTAACTCCACAGCAGCCAATCAGAGCTCTTCCCTGGGACCTAACTCCACAGCAGCCAATCAGAGCTCTTCCCTGGGACCTAACTCCACAGCAGCCAATCAGAGCTCTTCCCTGGGACTAACTCCACAGCAGCCAATCAGAACCCTTCCCTGAGCCCTAACTCCACGGCAGCCAATCAGAACCTTTCCCTGGGCCCTAACCCTGGTCCAGCCCTGGGTCCCCTGGGCATCCTGTGGTGGCAAGGCCAGGAGAGCAGAGCCTGGGGCAGCCGTGTGCCCAGCCTGTGTGGGCAGAAGGTGGCAGAGTCTGAGGACAGAGAAACAGAAGGTAGCCATGTCCTGTCCCTTCCCAGGGGTGGCCTGTGCCTCCCAGGCTCATGTACCCGCCAGCTGATGGACAGCTGCCTGTGCCTGCCCACCCGCTGACAGACACCTACCTGTACCCGCCCACCCGCTGACGGACACCTGCCTCTGCCCGCCCACCCGCTGACAGACACCTACCTGTACCCGCTGATGGACACCTGCCTCTGCCCGCCCACCCACTGATGGACACCTATCTCTACCCGCTGATGGACAGCTGCCTGTACCCACCCACCCGCTGACAGACACCTACCTGTACCCGCCCACCCGCTGACGGACACCTGCCTCTGCCCACCCACCCGCTGACGGACACCTATCTCCACCTGCTGATGGACAGCTGCCTGTACCCGCCCACCCGCTGACGGACTCCTATCTCTACTCGCTGATGGACAGCTGCCTGTACCCGCCCACCCGCTGATGGACACCTGCCTCTGCCCGCCCACCCGCTGACGGACACCAATTTCTACCCGCTGATGGACAGCTGCCTCTGCCCGCCCACCCGCTGACGGACACCAATTTCTACCCGCTGATGGACACCTGCCTCTGCCCGCCCACCCGCGGACGGACACCGGGTGGCGGCTGCTCCTGTCAGTGTCCCCTGGGCCCCTAGGGAAACCTGGTGGTGTCGCACGGGCGCCCACCTTGCGGCGGGCCGTCTGCAGCTCCTGCAGGACCAGGCGCAGGGCCAGCGTGGGCAGCGTGTTGAGGGCCACGTTGAGCAGCACCACCAGCAGGATGGACGGCTGCGCCAGCACGTTGCGGTCGGCGTCTGTGGGCGGGCGGGGTCACGGCGCGGCCTGCGGGGCCTGCGGGGGCCTGCGCGCTCCCCTCCCCCACCCGACGCCCCCGCACCGGGGGGGGCGCCCTTCCTGGGGCCCTCCTCCCCCAGACGCCCCTTCCTGGGGGCCCCAACCCCTCCCTTCCCTCACCCCCGCCCTGCAGGGCGCCCCTTCCTGGGGCCCTCCTCCCCCAGACGCCCCCGCACCGTGGGGCACTGCTTCCTGGGGGTCCTGCTCCTCCTCCCTCCCCCCACCCCCGCACGGGGGCGCCCTTCCTAGGGCCCTCCTCCCCCAGACACCCCTTCCTGGGGGCCCCAACCCCTCCCTTCCCCCCACCCCCGCCCTGCAGGGCGCCCCTTCCTGGGGCCCTCCTCCCCCAGACGCCCCCGCACCGTGGGGCACCGCTTCCTGGGGGTCCTGCTCCTCCTCCCTCCCCCCACCCCCAGACGCCCCCGCACCGTGGGGCACCGCTTCCCGGGGGGCCCTCGCCCTTCCTGAGGGGGGTCCCTCCCCCCCCCAGGTGCTCACACAGGAACGGGAAGGTGGTCGGGGAGACCTTGAACAGCAGGTAGCTCTGGCTGGCCCAGGTGAGCACGGCGTAGGCCGCCAGGCTGAGCGCGATGGCCGCCACGCTCAGCACCGTCCAGTACTTGATGATCAGCATCACCTGGACGCAGGGGGCGGCGTCAGCCGGGGCCAGGACGCCAGCGGCCCCGCCCGCCGCCCGGGGCCCCGCCCACCTCCACCGTGACCGACAGCAGCCCCGACAGGGCCACCACGACGGCGAAGGACTGGTGGTCGCTGAGGCCGGAGGGCCCGGCCACGGCGCGGCTGGCGAAGAGCGTCCCGAAGAAGTTGACCAGGGAGGTGGCCGTGCCGTGGGCCAGCGCTTGCAGGAAGGTGCGGTAGTTGAACAGCTCGTCCCTCTGCCCGGCCACGTACAGCTCGGGCGTCCCCAGGCTGCGCTCGGCGCTCACGTCCTGCCGGAGAGTCCCCAGGCCTGGAGCCCTGAGCGCGCCGCGCGCCCCGCCGCCCACCTCCGCCCCGCCACCCACGGGCAGCCCCGGGTGGAGCTGGCGGCTGCTGGCCGCGGCCTGGCCCAGCCCCGGCTGTCGCGGGCGTTTGGGGAGTGAACAGCGAATAAATATAAAATAAATATAAAAAACCGTAAGATCTGGTTCCTGGGCCCCACCAGCCGCAGCTCGGGGGCGCCGAGTGGCAGGACGTGCGCGTCTGGAATGTTCCGCGGGGCCCCGCCCCGCCCCCCCCCCCAAGCCGGGTCACCAGGTCTCTCTGGCTCCCGCAGCTGGGCTCCCCGCCTGCTCACCTGCTCGAAGAGCCCGATGTAGAGGACGGGCAGGGTGCTGTACAGCAGGTTGAAGAGGGCCAGGAACCAGCCTTCGTACAGCGGCTGCGGGGCGGGGCGGGGCGGGGGCAGCCCGTCAGCAGGGGCAGCAGCGCGGCCTGCGGGAGCCCCCTCTCTGTGCAACCCTCTGCCTCCTGAGCAGATGCGTGGGTGCTTTCTTATTATGCGAAAGCCAGAGTTAGAGAGGGAGGGAGAGAGAGAGAGAGAGAGGGAGAGAGGGAGAGGGAGAGGGAGGGGGAGAGGAAGAGGGAGAGAGGGAGGGAGAGAGGGAGAGGGAGGGAGAGAGAGAGAGAGAGGGAGAGAGAGAGGGAGAGAGAGAGGGAGGGAGGGAGACAAGGAGAGGGAGAGGGAGAGGGAGGGAGAGAGGGGGAGAGGGAGAGAGAGAGAGAGAGGGAGGGAGACAAGGAGAGGGAGAGGGAGAGGGAGAGGGAGAGGTCTTCCATCCGCTGGGTCACTCCCTAGATGGCTGCCACTTCCAGGGCTGGGCAGGGCCAAAGCCAGGAGCCAGGAGCTGCATCCGGGTCTCCCACGCGGGTGCAGGGCCCCCAGCACTTGGGCCATCATCCACTGCCCTCCCAGGCCACAGCAGGGAGCTGGATCGGAAGTGGAGCAGCCGGGACTGGAACCGGTGCCCACATGGGATGCCACAGCGCTGGCCCCAACCCATTGTTTCTTTTTTTCTTTCTTTTCTTTTCTTTCTTTTTCTTTTCTTTTTTTTTTTTTTTTTTTTTTTTGACAGGCAGAGTGGACAGTGAGAGAGAGAGACAGAGAGAAAGGTCTTCCTTTGCCGTTGGTTCACCCTCCAATGGCCGCCGCGGCCGGCGCACCACACTGATCTGATGGCAGGAGCCAGGTGCTTCTCCTGGTCTCCCATGGGGTGCAGGGCCCAAGCACTTGGGCCATCCTCCACTGCACTCCCTGGCCACAGCAGAGAGCTGGCCTGGAAGAGGGGCAACCAGGACAGAATCCGGTGCCCCGACTGGGACTAGAACCTGGTGTGCTGGCGCCGCTAGGCGGAGGATTAGCCTGGTGAGCCGCGGCGCCGGCCTCCAACCCACTGTTTCTTAAAACTAACGTGCAGGGCCAGTGTGGTGCAGCACCGGCATCCCACATGAGCGCCTGTTCGAGTCCCGGCTGCTCCACTTCCGATTCAGCTCCCTGCTGTGGCCTGGGAGGGCAGTGGACGATGGCCCAAGTGCTGGGGGCCCTGCACCCACGTGGGAGACCCGGCTGGAGCTCCTGGCTCCTGGCTTTGGCCCTGCCCAGCCCTGGAAGTGGCAGCCATCTGGGGAGTGACCCAGCGGATGGAAGACCTCCCTCTCTCCCTCCCTCTCTGACTTCTCCTTTGGAAATCTACCTTTCGAATAAATAAATAGACTGAGGGCGGAGGTCCCAGGCTGTGGAGGCGCCCGGCAGGTGCCCTGGTCCCGCCCATGCCCCGCCCGCCTCTCGCCCCGCCCCGTGCCCGCCCGCTCCCGCCCCACCCATGCCCCGTGCCCACCCACCCGGCCCTGCCCACGCCCCGCCCACCTCTCCTCCTCCTCGCCCCGCCCACGCCCAGACCCGCCCCGACCCGCCCGCCTCTCCCACCCCCGCCCCCGCCACGCCCGGCGCCTCGTGCCCACCCACCCGGCCCTGCCCACGCCCCGCCCACCTCTCCTCCGCCCCGCCCACGCCCCTCCCGCCTCTCCCACCCCCGCCCACGCCCCGCCCTTCGCCCGCCACGCCCCGTGCCCACCCACCCGGCCCTGCCCACGCCCCGCCTGCCTCTCCCACCCCCGCCCCCGCCACGCCCGGCGCCTCGTGCCCACCCACCCGGCCCTGCCCACGCCCCGCCCACCTCTCCTCCTCCTCGCCCCGCCCACGCCCCGCCCCGCCCCCGGCCCGCCCCGCCCACCTGCGCCGTGAAGCCGCTGTAGAAGGCGAACCAGACCTGCGCCATCATGCTGGCGAGCGTCTTGTAGATGAAGTAGCGCAAGAACTTGCAGGTGCGCACGTAGGACCAGCGGCCGTGCACCAGCAGCAGGCGCTGCAGGAAGCGGAACTGCGCCAGCACGTAGTCGCTGTTCTGCACGGCCTGCATGCCCTCCTGGCCCGCCAGCCCCACGCCGATGTCCGCAGCTGCGGGACGCGGCGGCCGGTGGGCGGGCGGGCGGCCGTGTCCCGCCCCCGCCCCTCAGCCCCGCCCCCGCCCGCCCCCGGCCCCGCCCCTGTCCTGCAGCCCCGCCCCCCGCCCCGCCCCGCTCCACCCACTCTTGATCATGTTCACGTCGTTGGCGCCGTCCCCGATGGCCAGCGTCACCACCTGCTGGTACTTCTTGACCAGCGCCACGACCAGCGCCTTCTGCTTCGGGGTCACGCGGCAGCAGATGACCGCCTGGCACCGCGACGCCAGGTCCACGAAGGCGCGCTCCCGCAGCACCGCGGGGCACGCCGGCCCTGCCGCCGCCGCCGCCGCCGCCTCGTTGCGCGTGGGCGCCGCGGGGCCCCGCTGGCTGCCCAGGGACCGCCACAGCGTGGAGATCCGCCGGGACTGCAGGAAGTCCCTCCGGCCCTGGCCGGGCTCCGGCCAGGCCTCGTCCACCACCACGTTCTGCACCAGGGCGTGCGGCTCCTTGCGCAGGGACAGCAGCAGCTGGTCCTGGCCGGCGCGGGGCGGGGAAGGCGCCGCGTCAGCAGCCGGCCCCGCGCCCCGCGCCCCGCGCCCCGGCTCCCGCGCCCCCGCGCCCGCACGCACCAGGAAGTCCCCGTTCACCACCATGGCCATCCTGGCCTGCGGCAGCGCCCGCAGGAAGCCCTTCTTGGACGGGCGCAGGTTGTTGTTACTCTCCCAGTAGGCCTCGAGGATGGAGCTGCGGGCGCAGGGCGCGCGCGGTCAGCCGGACCCCTCGCGCCCCGGGCCCCCCGCGGGCGCCCCCGCCGCTCACTTGATGTCCTGCTCCTCCAGGACCAGCGTGTTCTCGGACAGCAGCTGGCACGCAAAGCCGATGTTCACCGCCGTCTCTGAAAGCCGGCCCGCGCAGCTCAGCCCCAGGCCGGGGCCGGCCAATCACAGCCGCGCCCCGGGGATTGGCTCAGAGCAGGGCGGGGAACCCGGGCTGGCCAATGAGAGCCAGCCCTGGGATTTTGGGGGCAACTCCGAGCAAAGGGGGAGGGGCGTCCGCTCTGTGCTGGCCGGCTCGGTCTTAGGAACCCACAAAAATACCCCGATTGCCTTTGAAATGGGGGTGGAAGTGAATATAATCAATCCTGGGCTTTATAAAGTCCTAAAACATGCGCTGTCGTGTGTGTGCGTGTGTACACGTATGTGTGCACGTGCATACGTGTGCTCATGCGTGTGTGCCCGTGTGCGTGCAGGAAGGACAGGATTCAAGGGGGCCAAAGTGCCCGGGACCCGTCAAAGTCCAGCGTGGCAGCTGTCAGCTTCTCTCGGGGACACCAGTGAGGTCCCAGGAACCCACAGCGGGGAAGAGTGGGGCTCCCTCTGGGCTCCCGGCAGGGGTGGGTAGGGTCGCACCTTGCTTGTCCCCGGTGAGCACCCACACTCTGATGTTGCCCCTACGCAGGCAGCGGATGGTGTCGGGGACGCCGTCCTGCAGCCTGTCCTCGATGGCCGTCACGCCCAGCAGCTGCGGGTGGTGGGGCCGAGCCTGAGCGCGCGCGGGGGGGGGGGGCCTCAGAGGGCTCAGGGTGGGGGAGGGGGCGGAACCTCAGCATGGGGGGTGGGGTGGGCTCGGGGCGAGGGGGGCTCAGGACAGTGAGGGGGCTAGAGACTGAGCGTGCTGGGTGGGCGGGGGCCGGGGAGGCTCAGGGCGGGGGTGAGGGCGGCTGGGGGCGGGGGACTCTGGAGTGGGGCCAGGAGGCTCAGGGCAGGGTGGGGCGGGGGGCTCTGGGCCTGGGGAGCTCTGGGGAGGCTCAGGGCGGGGTGGGGGCCCTGGGGTGGGGCGGGGGGCTCTGGGGAGGCTCAGTGCATGGTGGGGGCTCGGGGGCAGGGCAGGGGGCTCGGGGCAGGGCAGGGGGCTCTGGGGAGGCTCAGGGCGGGGTGGAGGCTCCAGGGCAGGATGGGGGGGGGGGGCTCTGGGGAGGCTCAGGGCGGGGTGGGGGCTCTGGGACAGGGTGGGGTGGGGGGCTCCGGGGAGGGGCGGGGCGGGGGCTCTGGCCTGGGGGGCGAGCCCGCCCCACCTGCAGGTTCTGCTCCATCTTGCTGTACACCTGGTGCAGGGCCTGCGCCCGGTTCTGCAGCAGCAGGGACGCCTCCTGGTGGCCCTGCTGCCACTCCTCGTACTCGTCCTCGGCCACCACCTTGGAGGCCAGGCACAGCGTCCGCAGGGTCTGCTCCGCGAAGGCCTGGGGGCCCGGGCGGGGCCGTCACCGCGCCCAGCCCCCCCCCGGCACCCCTGCCGCCCCTCCCAAGACCCCCTCCGTGCCCCTCCCTCCGCTTCCTCAGCGGGACCCAGGGTGCTCAGGCCTCCAGGGTGGGGGCGGCGCGGGGGCGGGCCAACCGAGAGCCCACCCACCCCTCGGGCGACCGGGCCCCAGTGGTGCCTGAGGAAGGCTCTCTGCCCCCGGCCTTGATGGGGGAGGGGCTGGGTCTCAGGCCTCAGTTTACCCACTGCTGCGGGGCGGGGTTGATCTGAGCCCCTGCGTGGTTATCCCCACCGTGCTTCCGCAGTCCCGACCCCTGGCCCTGCCGTGTGGACCGTGCCTTCCCCACAGCCCCCTCGCTGGCCCCTGCCGAGGGGGTCCTTGGACACCCAGAAATGCCCCCGGGGGTCCTGGAGCCTGGACACAGCCCCCAGCCCCGCTGGGCCACAGGGAGGAGATCGGCGGTGGCGACAGCCCTGTCCGTGTCCGGTTGATGGGCAGGCCAAATGCTCCCCAGTGACAAGGGCGGGGGACGCTCGAAGACCCCCAGCCGCCAATCGGGTGGTCTGGGCTTCAGCCAGGGACAGGGAAGACTGGGGGCGGGGCGGGAGACAGGGTGATGTCCGGGGCCGGTGCCCAGCAGGGGGTTCCCTGGTGTGGCTCAGAGAGACATCTTGGGCCAGCCCCGCCCCCTGCGCCCGCCCCTCGCAGGGACTCACGGACAGGGCCTCCTCCGTGGTGACCTCCACCACCCCCCTGCTGCGCAGGCGCTCCAGGATGACGGTGTCCGCGCCCTTGGTGTAGAGGCAGATGGAGCCCTCGGGGGTCCGCACTGCGGGGAGAGGCCCGCTGCCCACTCCGGCTCCGCCCCCCACCCATCCACCCAGCCTCTCCTGGGAGTCCCGCCCACGCCGGCTCCACCCCCCCATCCACCCGGCCTCTCCCAGGAGTCCCGCCCACTCCGGCTCCGCCCCCCACCCATCCACCCGGCCTCTCCTGGGAGTCCCGCCCACTCCGGCTCCGCCCCCCCACCCATCCACCCCGTCCTCTCCTGGGAGTCCCGCCCACTCCGGCTCCGCCCCCCCACCCATCCACCCGGCCTCTCCTGGGAGTCCCGCCCACTCCGGCTCCGCCCCCCCACCCATCCACCCGGCCTCTCCCGGGAGTCCCGCCCACTCTGGCTCTTCCACCCGGCCTCTCCTGGGAGTCCCGCCCACTCCGGCTCCACCCCCACCACCCATCCACCCGGCCTCTCCCGGGAGTCCCGCCCACTCCGGCTCCGCCCCACCACCCATCCACCCAGCCTCTCCTGGGAGACCCGCCCACTCCGGCTCTGCCCCCCCCATCCACCCGGCCTCTCCTGGGAGACCCGCCCACTCCAACTCCACCCCCACCACCCATCCACCCGGCCTCTCCCGGGAGTCCCGCCCACTCCGGCTCCGCCCCACCACCCATCCACCCGGCCTCTCCCGGGAGTCCCGCCCACTCCGTCTCCGCCCCACCACCCATCCACCCAGCCTCTCCTGGGAGTCCCGCCCACTCCGGCTCTGCCCCATCTGCACCACCCACACTGGCCCCACCGCACCCCATCCCTCCATGGGCTGGGGCCCCACCCACTGTGCCTCCACCCCACACACTCTGGCTCTGCCCCGCCCACTCTGGCTCTGCCACACCCTGCCCACCCCACCCCACCTCTCCTAATAGGCCCCACCCACTCTGCTCTGTCCCAGGGGTGCCCACTCCGGCTCCGCCCCTCCCTGGGTTGGGACCCGCGGGGCTCACCCAGCACCGACATCCGCTTGCGCGTGCTGTTGAAGTCCATCATGGCCAGCACGCGGTAGACCCGCTGCTCCCCCAGCTCCAGCAGCGTGATGGTGTCCTGCGTGCGCGCCACGAACACGTAGCCGAAGTTCCGGGCCGCCGTGACCAGCGCCTCCTCGTCCGGGGAGGCCGCCTGGTACACTAGCTGGCCTGTGGGGGCGGGGCGGGTCTTCACCGGCGGGGTCCTCGTCCTCGCGCCTCCGCCCGGTCCCTGAGCCCCGGGGGGTGGGGGGTGAGACCCTCACGGGGCGGGGGCGGCGCTCACCGCCTTTCTCGTACACCATGACCGTGTGGCAGATGGCCAGCACGCGCCAGAACTCCCGCACCACCGCGTCCTTGTTGGCGCGCACCAGGGCCAGCAGCTCCTCGTTGTAGAAGGAGAACCTTCGGGTCGCGAATTTGTTCCACAGGTACGGGTTCTCCTGCGGGGGGGGGGGGCGGCGACAGGTGGCTCGGGCCGGGGCACCGCCGCCCCCCACCCAGGGGCAGCGCCGCGGGGCCAGGGCGCTCACCTCGCGGGAGGCCCCGTCCTCGTCATCCGGACCTAGGGAGACGTTCGGCTTCAGGCCCGCTCACCTGGGATCCCAGGAACCGCCCCCGCCCAGGGGTCCTGGACCGCGGGGGGGGGGACAGGAGCTGGACGCCCAGGAGCCCTGGACAGGGGGGAGGGGCCTGGATGCCCGGGAGCCCTGGACCTGGACAGGGGGGAGGGGCCTGGATGCCCGGGAGCCCTGGACCGCGGTGGGGCCCTGGACCCCGAGCGCCCTGGACTGGGGGGAGGGGTCTAGATGCCCGGGAGCCCTGGACCTTCCAGGGAGGCCCTGGACCGGGGGAAGGGGCCTGGACGCCCGGGAGCCCTGGACCGGGGGGAGGGGTCTGGACGCCCGGGAGCCCTGGACCGGGGGGAGGGGTCTGGATGCCCGGGAGCCCTGGACAGGGGGGAGGGGTCTGGATGCCCGGGAGCCCTGGACAGGGGGGAGGGGCCTGGACGCCCGGGAGCCCTGGACCGCGGTGGGGCCCTGGACCCCGAGAGCCCTGGACCTTCCGGAAGCCCTGGACCGGGGGGAGGGGCCTGGACGCCGGGGAGCCCTGGACTGGGGGGAGGGGTCTGGATGCCCGGGAGCCCTGGACCACGGTGGGGCCCTGGACCCCGAGAGCCCTGGACCTTCCGGGAGCCCTGGACCACCCGGGGCCCCCGGCTTCTCCTGCCGTGCCCCAGGGGGTGCAGCTTTGCTCCAGCCTCTGCTGGCGGCTTTGGGGGCCTAAACTGGCCGATTTCACAGACACGCTGCTGGGTCCCGGGGCTTCCGCTGCCCCTGTGGTCGGTCAGGGCGCACCTGGCTCCCGCTAGCCACAGGCCCCGCCCATCCCCGTGCCTCCTCGGACCCAGGCCCAGGCCGCTGGCATCTGCCAGGGGCCCGGACCCCGTTTCTCCGCCGCCGCTGGGCCAGGGTCAGCCCACCCGCCCGGCTGTCACCGCAAGGGCTGGGGCGCGCGCGGGCCGCGGGCGGGGCCGCACCGTAGATGTGGCCGGCGATGCAGCACTTCTTGAAGGTCATCACGTTCTGCGTGAGCGTGCCCGTCTTGTCCGAGAAGACGTACTGCACCTGGCCCAGCTGGTCGTTGAGGCTGGTGCTGCGGGCCTTGGCGGCCATGTCCTGCGGCTCGTAGTACATCTGTTCGTCCCAGTTGATGAAGACGCTGTTCCCCAGGTAGATGAATTCGGCTCTGCCGACGCACACGCGCACGCGCGGTCACGCCCCGCCCCTCCAGCCCCAACAGGCCCCGCCCCTGCAGCCCCAGCCCCGCCCCGGCCCCGCCCCTCCGGCCCCAACACGGCCCCGCCCCTGCAGCCCCAGCCCCGGCCCCGCCCCTTCCGCCCCTCCGGCCCCGCCCCTTCCGCCGCTCCAGCCCCAGCCCCGCCGTGGTCCTCCCCCTTCATGGCCCCTCCCTTCCAGCCCCCCATCCCTCCCCAGCCCCGCTTTGACCCCCCCATCACTCGGCCCCTCCCCATTCAGTCTTGGCCTGGTCCCGCCCCTCCGTGGCCTCACCCCTCCAGCCCCGGCCCCGCCCCTCCTGTCTCTGCTCTGCCTCTCCAGCCCCCCACCCGGCCCATCCAATCCTGGCCCCGCCCTCCATCCCCAGCCCCGCCCCTCGGGCCCCGCTCCATTCAGTCCCGGGCTGGTCCTGCCCCTCCGCGGCCCCTCCTCTCCACCCGGCCCCGCCCCTCCCTCCATCCCCAGCCCCGCCTTGGCCCCGCCCCTCGGGCCCCACTCCATTCAGTCCCGGGCTGGTCCTGCCCCTCTGTGGCCCCTCCTCTCCACCCGGCCCCGCCCCTCCCTCCAGCCCCAGCCCCGCCTTGGCCCCGCCCCTCGGGCCCCACTCCATTCAGTCCCGCCTCTCCACCCGGCCTCGCCCCTCAAGCCCCACTGCATTCAGTCCTGGGCTGGTCCCGCCCCTCCGTGGCCCCTCCTCTCCCCCGGCCCCGCCCCTCCCTCCATCCCCAGCCCCGCCTTGGCCCCGCCCCTCGAGCCCCACTCCATTCAGTCCCGGTCCCTTCCTGCCCCTCCGTGGCCCCGCCTCTCCACCCGGCCCCGCCCCTCGGGCCCGCTCCATTCAGTCCCGGGCTGGTCCCGCCCCTCCGCGGCCCCGCCCACCGCGGGGCTCACATGATGAACATGGCCATGGGCACCATGACGCTAAGCAGGATGAGGAAGCCCCAGAAGATGAAGAAGGACTCGGCGGCCCCGCCCCAGCGCGCGGAGACCCCCAGGTAGTGGTGCTTCTCTCGGAACTCTCTGGCCGTCAGGGAGAAGCCCACGGTCAGCCCCAGCGAGATGACCAGCAGCGCCAAGAAGATCTGGAAGGCCAAGGGGAGCGGGCAGGGTGGGCGCCGGCAGGGGAGCGGGGAGCAGAGCGGGCGGGGGGGGGCGCCGGCAGGGGAGCGGGGAGCAGAGCGGGCGGGGGGGCAGGGAGCAGAGTTGATGGATGGACGGGTGGATGGGCGGGCGGGGGGATGGGTGGGCGGGTGGACGGGTAGCAGAGTGGACGGGTGGATGGGTGGGTGGATGGATGGGTGGGCGGGTAGCAGAGTGGGTGGGCGGGTGGGCGGGGCTGGCAGCCGGCGGTGGCAGGGGATGGGCACGCACCATGATCACCAGCTTGTTCATCAGCAGGTCCAGCTTGGTCCTCTTCAAGTGGATCTTCCCACAATTCTTCATGATCTTCGTGTCAAAACCTGCAGGTGGGCACCCAGCCGTCAGCCCAGCCATGCGCCCGCCTCCCAGGACCCCCGCGTGCCCAGCCTGGCCGCGGTACCCACGTAGATGACCAGGCCGTAGCAGGTGGCGCCCGCCTCCCGGGACCCCCGCGTGCCCGTCCTGGCCGCGGTACCCGCGTAGACGACCAGGCCATCAGCCCAGCCATGTGCCCGCCTCCCGGGACCCCCGCGTGCCCGTCCTGGCCGCGGTACCCGGGACCCCATGCCCGGCCTGGCCGCGGTACCCGGGACCCCATGCCCGGCCTGGCCGCGGTACCCGGGACCCCATGCCCGTCCTGGCCGCGGTACCCGGGACCCCCGCGCGCCCGTCCTGGCCGCGGTACCCGCGTAGATGACCAGGCCGTAGCAGGTGGCGCCCGCCTCCCGGGACCCCCGCGTGCCCGGCCTGGCCGCGGTACCCGCGTAGATGACCAGGCCGTAGCAGGTGTCCGTGTTGCGGATCCTGCAGCCCCGGAGCAGGACGTTGCCGATGTCCAGCGGGTACTTCCGGCCGTTCCAGTCCAGGCGCCCCACGAACTGGTGCATGCGGCTGTTGGGGGCCTCGCACAGCACCCTGCCTGCGGGCACGGGAGCCGGCGGTCGGCTGGCCAGTGGCATGGCGGGACGGCGCGCTCCTGCCCAGCGGCCACCCGAGGGCCCTGCAGCGACCCCCTACTGGCACCCCCGACCCACGGCCCAGGCCTGCCCTTGGCCCCGAGCTGGGTCCCCGCGGCCTGAGGGCCTTGGTACACATTGCTCCTCCTGCCCCACCCCTCCCCTGGGCTCCTGCCCCAGCCCCTCCCCTGCTCCTGCCCCAGCCCCTCCCCTGCTCCTCCTGCCCCACCCCTCCCCTGCTCCTCCTGCCCCAGCCCCTCCCCTAGGCTCTTGCCCCAGCCCCTCCCCTGCTACTCCTGCCCGAGCCCCTCCCCTGTTCCTCCGCCCCAGCCCCTCCCCTGCTCCTCCTGCCCCAGCTCCTCCGCTGCCCCTCCTGCCCCAGCCCCTCCCCTGCTCCTCCTGCCCCAGCTCCTCCGCTGCCCCTCCTGCCCCAGCCCCTCCCCTAGGCTCTTGCCCCAGCCCCTCCCCTGCTACTCCTGCCCGAGCCCCTCCCCTGTTCCTCCGCCCCAGCCCCTCCCCTGCTCCTCCTGCCCCAGCTCCTCCGCTGCCCCTCCTGCCCCAGCCCCTCCCCTGCTCCTCCTGCCCCAGCTCCTCCCCTGCCCCTCCTGCCCCAGCCCCTCCCCTGGGCTCCTGCCCCAGCCCCTCCGCTGCTCCTGCCCTTCCTGCCCCAGCCCCTCCCCTGCTCCTCCTGCCCCAACCCCTCCGCTGCTCCTGCTCCTCCTGCCCCAGCCCCTCCCCTGCTCCTCCTGCCCCAACCCCTCCGCTGCTCCTGCCCCAGCCCCTCCCCTGCTCCTCCTGCCCCAACCCCTCCGCTGCTCCTGCCCCTCCTGCCCCAGCCCCTCCCCTGCTCCTCCTGCCCCAGCCCCTCCCCTGCTCCTCCTGCCCCAACCCCTCCGCTGCTCCTGCCCCAGCCCCTCCCCTGCTCCTCCTGCCCCAGCCCCTCCCCTGTTCCTCTGCCCCAGCCCCTCCCCTGCTCCTCCTGCCCCAACCCCTCCGCTGCTCCTGCCCCTCCTGCCCCAGCCCCTCCCCTGCTCCTCTGCCCCAGCCCCTCCCCTGCTCCTCCTGCCCCAACCCCTCCCCTGTTCCTCCGCCCCAGCCCCTCCCCTGCCCCTCCTGCCCCAGCCCCTCCCCTGCTCCTGCCCCAGCCCCTCCCCTGGGCTCCTGCCCTAGCCCCTCCCCTGTTCCTCCGCCCCAGCCCCTCCCCTGCTCCTCCTGCCCCAACCCCTCCCCTGTTCCTCCGCCCCAGCCCCTCCCCTGCCCCTCCTGCCCCAGCCCCTCCCCTGCTCCTGCCCCAGCCCCTCCCCTGGGCTCCTGCCCTAGCCCCTCCCCTGTTCCTCCACCCCAGCCCCTCCCCTGCTCCTCCTGCCCCACTCTCCCCTGCTCCTCCTGCCCCAGCCCCTCCCCTGGGCTCCTGACCCTGAGGAGTCCCTGGCCGTCTGTTTGCAGTGGTGCCCCTGGCACAGGTGACAGGATGGCAGGCCCCACCCGGCACCTGAGCCCCCAGGGGTGTGGCAGCAGCCCCCACTCCTCCTGGGTGCCGGGCCTGTCCCCCACGGTCACCTCACTGCCGGGAGCGGTCAGCCTTGCGTGTGTTTGGGAGCCCCAGCGGGGGGCAGGCAGCGTCCAGTGGGGGCTGGTGGGGACAGTGGGCCGTGGGAGGCTGGGCATGACCGGGACCCCTCCCGGGCCCTGCGAGGTGGGCCCTCACCCTGGAAGGACACCATCGGGACCCCTCCCGGGCCCTGCGAGGTGGGCCCTCACCCTGGAAGGCCACCATCTTCTTCACGCCCGTCAGCTCGTGGTGGGTGATGCTGGGGGCCTGCCGGAACTTCAGGTTGGTCTCCCTGGAACAAGAAGGCGGGGCCGGGGCGCCCGTCGCTCCTAGGGGCGCCAGCTGCCAGTCGGCGGGTCGAGGCCCGCAGAGGGAAGGCCCCGCCGCACGCCTGCTTGCCCCGCCCCTCCCGTGGGGCACTAGGAGCTGCTCACCCGTCGATGTCGGCCGTCTCCACGTAGCACAAGCTGCTGGGCTCGGTGCTGGCCAGCAGGAGCAAGTCGGCCTGCGGCGGGGCAGGGGCGGGGCGGGGGGGTGAGGATGGGCGGGTGGGGGGAGATGGAGGTGAGGATGAGCGGGGTGGGGGAGAGGGTGAGGATGGGCGGGGTGGGGAGATGGAGGTGAGGATGAGCGGGGTGGGGGAGGGGTGGGGGTGGGAGGTGAGGACAGGCGGGGCAGGGGTAGGTGGGCGTGTCACAGGGGATGGGGGTGAGGATGGGCGGGGTGGGGGAGGGGTGGGGTGGGGGGAGATGGAGGTGAGGATGGGCGGGGCAGGGGTGGGGGGAGATGGAGGTGAGGATGAGCGGGGTGGGGGAGGGGGTGAGGATGGGTGTGGTGGGGGATGGGGGTGAGGATGGGTAGGGCAGGGGTGGGGTGGGGGAGGGGTGAGGGCAGCGGGGCAGGGACGGGGCGGCGCGGGCCATGTGCGCGCTCACGGGCACGATACTGTCCGAGCTGAGGCACACCACGTCCCCCACGCGCAGGTTCTTCCACTTCTTCCACACGAAGCTGGGGGGACGCAGGGAGGCCTGAGGGCGGCCCCCTCGGGGGGGGGGGACGCAGGGAGGCCTGAGGGCGGCCCCCTCGGGGGGGGGGACGCAGGGAGGCCTGAGGGCGGCCCCCTCGGGGGGGGGACGCAGGGAGGCCTGAGGGCGGCCCCCTCGGGGGGGGGACGCAGGGAGGCCTGAGGGCGGCCCCCTCGGGGGGGGGGACGCAGGGAGGCCTGAGAGCGGCCCCTGGGGGGGGGCACAGGGGGCCGTAGCCGGGGGTGGGGGGGCCTGCTGGCCTGCGCTCCGCCGAGCCTGCCCGGGGCCCGCCAGGCCGCCTCCGCCAGGAAGCCCGTGGGCATCTGCACCGCCGCCTCAGACTGCGGGCTCCTGGCCGACCCCGGGCCGCGTCCGGCGGGAGACAGCGGGGCCCCGGCCAGCGGGCGGCCGCGCCTCACCTCTTGCCCAGCAGAATCTGGCAGGGTCTGTTGTTGATGGCTCTGTCGCTCCGGTGCCGCCCCTGGGCCCAAGGCAGCGGGTCAGGGCGGCCCGGCCAGCCAGCGCCCCCCCCTCCCGCCCGCCGCGCCCGCCGCGCCCGCTCACGATGTCATCCAGGAGGTCGCGGCCGGCGCGGATGAGCAGCAGGCACACCAGCGGGGCGAACAGGGTGAACCAGGGCAGCGTGGAGATCTCGGGGATGCTCTGCGGGGCGGGGGCGTCACGGCGGCCCCGCCCCCAGGCCCCAGGCTGGCCAGCCCCAGTCCCCCCGCCACGCGGCCCTCCCTTCCCCAGTCCCCCCCCCGGCCACGCGGCCCCTCCCTTCCCCAGTCCCCAGGCTGGCCACGCGGCCCTCCCTTCCCCAGGGACGGTGGGAGGGTCACTGCACGGGGGGGGGGTGCACTGGCGTCCCTGCCCCCGCCTGGCCCCCATCCCCACCCCACCCCGTCCTCCTGGCCTGGAGGGTGTCCCTGCCCCTGCCTGGCCTGGGGGGTGTCCCTGCCCCCGCTGGCCTGGGGGGTCCTCCAGCGTCCCTGTCCCCCCACCCCCCCACCTCCCTTCCACAGGGACACGTGCCGAGCGCCCCCTCAGCCGGCCGGGCCGTGGGGGCCCCACGGTGAGGGGGGGTGCCAGGCTCAGCCAGATGCAAGAGCAGGGCGCCCGGGGGCTCCGGGGAGGTCCCGACCCCCGGCCCTGACCCCCGACCCCCGACCCCAGCCCCCGGCCCCCGACCCCCGACCCCCGACCCCGGCCCCGGCCCCCGACCCCCGACCCCGGCCCCGGCCCCCGACCCCCGACCCCGGCCCCGACCCCCGACCCCGGCCCCGGCCCCCGACCCCGGCCCCGACCCCCGACCCCCGACCCCGGCCCCGGCCCCCGACCCCGGCCCCGACCCCCGGCCCCGACCTCCGGCCCCGACCCCCGACCCCCGACCCCGGCCCCGGCCCCGGCCCCCGACCCCCGACCCCGGCCCCGGCCCCGGCCCCCGACCCCGGCCCCGACCCCCGGCCCCGGCCCCCGGCCCCCGACCCCCGGCCCCGACCCCCGACCCCCGGCCCCTGACCCCCGGCCCCGGCCACCTGCAGGATGATGACCAGGAGGAAGTAGAGGTTGGACATGCGGTGGAACTGCTCGTACAGGTTCAGCGGCAGGAAGGAGAAGACGTTGTACTTGGCTGTGTGGATGACGTTGGTCTGCAAGGAGCAGCAGGAGGCTCTGCCCGGGCTGCCCGCCGGCCGGCCACTCCCAGCCCTGCCCAGCCCTGCCCGGCCATTCCCAGCCCTGCCCGCCGGCCTGACCACTCCCAGCCTGCCCAGCCCTGCCCGGCCACTCCCAGCCCTGCCCGCCGGCCTGACCACTCCCGGCCCTGCCCGCCGGCCGGCCACTCCCGGCCCGGCCAGCCCCGCCCAGCCCTGCCCGCCGGCCGGCCACTCCGGGCCCGCCCAGCCCCGCCCAGCCCTGCCCGCCGGCCTGACCACTCCCGGCCCGGGCAGCCCCGCCCAGCCCTGCCCGCCGGCCGGCCACTCCCAGCCCTGCCCGCCGGCCTGACCACTCCCAGCCCTGCCCGCCGGCCTGACCACTCCCAACCCTGCCCATCAGCCTGGCCACTCCCAACCCTGCCCGCCGGCCTGACCACTCCCAACCCTGCCCGTCGGCCTGGCCACTCCCAACCCTGCCGGTTGGCCTGGCCACTCCCGACCTGTCCAGCCCCGCCCGGCCCCGCCCAGCCCCACCCCGCCCCGCTCGGCCCTGCCCGCTGGCCCGACCACTCCTGGCCCACCCAGCCCCGGCCACTGTGAATTAACCCGCTGAACCAGCGTTTAGTGAGCGCCTGCTGGATGCAAGACCTAAAGCCTGCCTTTGCCCAGCACCTGCTGGATGCCCAGGTCTCGGGCCAGCATCTAGGAAGCGCCTGCTGGATGCCAAGGTCAGTCTCGGGCCAGCATCTAGCGAGCGCCTACTGGATGCCGAGGTCTTGGGCCAGCATCTAGAGAGCGCCTGCTGGATGCCGAGGTCTCGGGCCAGCATCTAGGGAGCACCCGCTGGATGCCCAGGTCTCGGGCCAGCTGGATGCCGAGGTCGGTCTCAGGCCAGCATCTAGTGGGCGCCTGCTGGGTGCCGAGGTCTGGGCCAGCATCTAGCGAGCGCCCGCTGGGTGCCGAGGTCTCGGGCCAGCATCTAGCGAGCGCCTGCTGGGTGCCGAGGTCTCGGGCCAGCATCTAGTGAGCGCCTGCTGGGTGCCGAGGTCTGGGCCAGCATCTAGCGGGCGCCTGCTGGGTGCCGAGGTCTCGGGCCAGCAACTAGCGAGCGCCCGCTGGGTGCCGAGGTCTCGGGCCAGCAACTAGCGAGCGCCCGCTGGGTGCCGAGGTCTCGGGCCAGCATCTAGTGAGCGCCTGCTGGGTGCCGAGGTCTGGGCCAGCATCTAGCGGGCGCCTGCTGGGTGCCGAGGTCTCGGGCCAGCAACTAGCGAGCGCCCGCTGGGTGCCGAGGTCTCGGGCCAGCATCTAGCGAGCACCCGCTGGGTGCCGAAGTCTCGGGCCAGCATCTAGTGAGCGCCCGCTGGATGCCCAGGTCTCAGGCCAGCATCTAGCGAGCGCCTGCTGGGTGCAGGGCTGGAGCCCGCAGAAGCTGAGCCTGGGTGGGGCCAGGGTGGTTTGAGCGGCGACTCTCGTATTCCCCAAAGGAGACACACGCCAGGGGGCCGCACGTGGGGCCCTGGCAGACACCGTGTACCCGTGGGTTATACATTAACCTCCGGGCCAGAGCAGAGGGCACCCCAGACGGCTGGCGCCGAACCAGTGATGTGAGGCCGGCGCCGCAGCCCCGGCGAGCAACCAGCCGCGGCGGCACTGGTGGGCGGCACACTCCCGGGGTGGGGGGCCCACCTTGTACTTCCTCCGCCGCCGGCTCAGGAAGCCCCCGTCCTTGACCTGTTTCTGGAAGGCTCGGACGTTGGCCTGCACCTCCCAGGTGAACGCTGGAGCCGGGACAGAGCCGGGCGTCAGGGGCGGCCGGGGACAAACACCCCTAACGACCTCCCGGAGGAGAGCCCAGGGGCCCCCGGGGACACACGTGTTGGGGAGCCCGTAAACAAACAGGTGCCAAGGGGCCAGCCCGGTCCCGGCACAGGAGGCTCTGGGGAGTGAGCCCCCGCCCCGGAGGGCCAGCGACACCCACGCGCTGGTGGGTGGGCTCCCGGGTGTCCAGGGCCGCAGGAGACCCCAGCTGGGGTGACAGGATCTGGGCGGGACCACGTGGGACCTGGTGCGGCCCCCTCGTGAGGCCCCCGCGGCGGGGTCTCCTGGGCTGACACCTGCTCCCGCCCACTGTGCCCCCGCGGCCCCGCATGCGCACCTGCGTTCTTGTCATCTTCCAGATGGTCTCTGTAGGTCAGGCTGCCCATGCTGGTGAGGCTGCCCGGGAGAGGGCCCAGGTCAGCAGCGGCCCCGGCGGCCCCTCGCTGGGCTCAGAAGGGCAGCGGCAGCCCGAGGAGGCCTCACACACGCCACGGCCCCCAGGGACCTGCAGCTCCTCCCAAACCCTGTGTCCACGGCCACTGCCCCACGGGGGGGCTCAGTCCGCAGGGTCCAGGCGTCCCAGGGGTCCCAGCGAGGCCCTGGCGCTGCTGGAGGCACCAACAGCCCTGGCCAGGGAGACGCCCGCAGGCGGCAGACCTCACCGAGAGCCCAGCTGACCAGCTGACCGCCTCTGGGATCGGAGTCGGGCCTTGCACCAGCCCCCAGGACGCGGCGCAAACCGCCCCCACACAGCGGCTCCCCTGCGACCCCCGCCGGCCCGCGGCTCCCCTCTCCCCAAGCCTCACCCCTGCGCACAGGGTCGGCGCCTGGTCCCCCTGGCCGCCTCGCTCCACACTGCCCAGGTGGGCCAGGCCGAGGCCCCCGCCCAGCGGGGCTCCCCCCACCCCCTCTCCTCACTTGCCTGCCTCGTCCCTGAGCCCTCCAGCCCTGGGGCAAGGGCCGGCGGGCGCCCCGGGGGGACAGGCTCCGGGCTCAGGGCCAGCTCTGGCGCTCCCCGGCGCCTGAGGTCAGTGCCCGCATGCGGACAGGGCAGCCCACGTGGCCAGCGCCGCTCCCCGCTGTCCGGGCGGGGCGCCCGGTCTCCTGCCCTCCGCTGTCCGCAGCTCGCCCCTAACCGGCTCCGATACCTCCTCAGGCCCTGGGCCGCGCGAGCCTCCAGGGGGCGCCCCTCCGTCCCGGCGGGTCCAGCGCGGGTGCACGGGCGCCCGGGGACGCAGAGCCGGGCGAGCGAGCGCCCGCCGCTCACCTGCGCGGGCCGGGGCGGGCGGGGCCGGGCTGCCTGGAGCGGGGCGCCGGCGTCCAGGGCGGCGGACTTGATGGAGCTGTTAGCCCGGTGCCAACGGGTCTGAAACGGGCGGGCGGCGCGGGCCCGGGGGCGGGGCCACGGCGGGAGGCGGGGCCTGGCGGTGTCTGCGGGGAGAGGCGCGGGGCCGGCCGGGGGCGGGGCCTGGGGGACAGGGGCGCTGCCACTGTAGGGGCGGAGCCAAGGTCCGAGGGCGGGGCCTGCCGGGCGTCGGGGCGGGCCAGTGGGGGTGGAGGTTCTGTATGCAGAATGCAGGGGGCAGCTCCGAGTGGACGGAGGGCCGCGCGGGCCATGTCCGACCCGTGGACCCGGGTTCGCTCGGGCACATCAGGTGAGCGCCCCCTGCCTGCAGGTGCAGGGTCGCGCGCCGCCCCTTGCCCGAGGCCTGGAGGAAGCCCACCGAGTGCGTGTGGCTCCGTCTCTAGTGTGAGATCCCGCCCACGCCCTGGCACCCCCGCCAGTCTCGGGGGGGGGCCTCTGCCGACACTCATGGGACGGCAGGCGGGTGAAGGGAGCGAGGGCGGGGCGAGGGCGGGGCCGCACCCCTCAGCGCCCAGCTCCTGCAAGCAGGGACCCTCTCCATCACACACCCACTCACTCCTGGCCCCGCCTGCCAGGGGTCGGGGAACGCGGGGTGGGGGCGTCGGGAGGCCCGTTTCCTTCGGAGGGGGAACGCTGGGTGGAGCTGTGAGCCCCTGCAAGGGCCCCGAGGCCCAGGCCCAGACGTGAGGGGCCCTGCCCGGGGGGACGGCCCGGCCTGCAGGGGCATCAAGAACCAACGCCACACTCACGACAGCTAAAATCCATACAAACATTTATTCTGTCCCTGCCCGGGGCGGGGGAGGGGCTCCAGGGAGGCGGGGCCGGGGGCCACGGGGCTGGCTTGGTTCCCGAGGTCGTGGAGGTGGGCGGCCGCGCCCCTGCAGCCCCGTGGGGTGGGGGGGAGTCCAGGCCCCGCCCCCACCCCAGGAAGGCGACCCCCGGCCCTTGGGGAGCTGTGCAAGTGAACAGGTTTAAGTTAATAATAAAAATAACAAAACAATACAAAACAAAAGGGAGGAGGACCCGTCTCAAACCGCCCGCCCCCGGGCGCCGCCAAGGGGCCGAGCAGGGCGGGGACCTGGCCGGGAGGGCGGGCGAGGGGCTCGGCCTGCCTGCTCTCTCCCGAGGACCAAGGACGGGACTGGGGGCGGGGCCCGTCCTGCCTGGGCTCCCAGGACTGAGGACTCGGGGGCGGGGCCTGGGAAGGGGGCGGGGCTCGGCCCGCCTGGTCTCTCCCAGGACTGAGGACTCGGGGGCGGGGCCTGGGAAGGGGGCGGGGCCCGGGCCGCCTGATCTCTCCCAGGACTGAGGACAGGCTCGGGGGGCGGGATCTGGGAAGGGGGCGGGGCTCGGCCTGCCTGGTCTCCCAGGACTGAGGACAGGCTCGGGGGCGGCGGCGGCGGGTGGAGCTGGCAAGGCGGCCGGGCTAGCTCTGGGTTTATTGCACGGGGCGGGGGGGGGAGGGGGGGGCGGGGGTCAGCGCTTGGTCTTGGCGTCCTCGCGCAGCCTCCAGAGCAGCAGGTGCATGCAGGCGCTGGCGTCCTCGCTGGAGCTGTGCCCGCCCGCGCTGTCCTGGATGATCTGTCTGAGGTAGTCGGCCGTGAGGCTGCGCAGGGAGCGCTTGTAGGGCAGGCCCAGGCGGTGCGGGAACAGCACGGACGTGTCCACCACGGTGCGGTGCACGACCTGCGGGGCGCAGGCGCAGGCTCAGGCGGGGCGGGGCAGGCTGGGGGCGGGGCGGGGCGCAGGCTCAGGCGGGGCGGGCTGGGGGCGGGCCGGGGGCGGCGGCGGCGGGCGTGCAGGCTCAGGCGGGGCGGGGCGGGCTGGGGGCGGCGCCCGCCCGCCCCGCCGTGCCCGCTACCTTCAGGGCCAGCAGGTCGCTCTGGAGGCTGTGTCCGATGAGGATGGTGTCGGCGCTGAACATGCTCAGCAGGACGGCCTGCACGTCCCGCAGCGTCACGCGCACGTCCGCCAGGTCGGCCTCGGTCACCCCCGAGAACCTGCGGGCGGGCGGGCGGGGCTCAGCGCTGAGGGCGGGGCGGGCAGAGTGGGGCTGGGCGGGGCTCCAGAGGGCGGGGCTGGGCAGGGCCCAGCAGAGGGCGGGCGGGGCTCATCGCGGTGGGCAGAGGGCGGGCAGGGCTGGGTGGAGGGCGGGGCAGAGGGCGGGACCCCACCTGGTGTTGTAGTCCACGATCTCGTTGTCCGGCTTCACGAAGGTGTCGTAGACCACCTGCATGTCGGTGTCCACCACCGTGACCCGGGTCAGCTCCAGGCCGTAGGTGGTGTAGGACTGCGGGGACGGTGCAGGCCTCAGGGCTCGGAGCGCGCGCCGCACCCCCGCGCCAGGCAGCGCGGCAGCCTCCGGGCACGAGACCCGCGCGGGCTGCCCTCCTCCCTGCCCGCCCACGCCCACGCACCATCTCACAGTCCAGCGCGTAGATGCCGGCGTGAGCGTCCCCCGAGACCTCCTTCTCGAAGGTCTTCACGAAGCCCTCCAGGCAGTCCTTGCGGCCGTCCTGCACGTGTTGCTGCGGGCGAGCGCAGGATGGGCGGTGGGGGCGGGCCCAGGGGGAGGGCGGGCCGGGGGGAGGGCCGCGGGGGAGGGCGGGCCCGGCGGTGGGGGCGGGCCCAGGGGAGGGCGGGGCGGTGGGGCGGGCCCAGGGGGAGGGTGGGGTTGGTGGGGCGGGCCCAGGGGGAGGGCGGGGTTGGTGGGGCGGCGGGGCGGGCTCAGGGGGAGGGCGGGGCGGTGGGGCGGGCCCGGCGGTGGGGGCGGGCCCAGGGGGAGGGCGGGGCGGCGGGGCGGGCCCAGGGGGGGAGCGCGGGGCGGTGGGGCGGGCCCGGCGGTGGGGGCGGGCCCAGTGGGAGCGCGGGGCGGTGGGGCGGGCCTCACCTTGGCCACCTGGCAGCCCATGGAGCCGATGGCCGTGGAACAGCACATGTACTGCGTCTCCCAGCCTCCCGCCACTGCGCCGGACAGGACAGACGGAGCGGTCAGCGGCTTCCGGCCGGGGCACCCAGCCCTCCCCCCCAGGCAGCAGGCCAGGCCCCCCGCCCCGGCGGTCTCGGGGCCCACAGGGCCGTGAGGCCACGCCGGGCAGCACGTGGGCGCAGGCACCGGAAGGCGCCGCTCCGGGGACACAGCCGGTGGGGGTGGGGGCGGGGCCCACCTCGGTTCCGGCGCAGCCGGCCCCAGTGGTAGTAGCACTCCTCGTCGCGGACGCAGCGGCCGGAGGAGGACACCACGTACTCGGTGCCGCAGCGGCAGCAGATCCTGCAGGAGGCTGTGGGCGCGCGGGCTGAGCCGGGCTCAGGGTCTCGGCCAGGGACCCCACCCCCGTCCCCGTGGCCCTCGCCTCCAGGCCCTCGTTCCCCACCCCCGTCACTCAGGCCCTCACCCCCAGGCCCTCACCCCGGCCCTCAGCCCCTGGCCCTCGTTCCCTGGCCCCCGCCCCTCGTCCCCGGGCCCTCGGCCCCTGACCCCATCACTCAGGCCTTCACCCCCAGGCCCTCATTCCCTGGCCCCCGCCCTCATCCCCAGGCCCTCGCCTCCAGGCCTTTGGCCCCCGGCCTCTGGCCCTCGACCCCCGACCCCCGGCCCTCAGCCCCTGGCCCTCGTTCCCTGGCCCCCGCCCCTCGTCCCCCGGCCCTCGCCTCCAGGCCCTCAGCCCTCGTCCCCGGCCCCGCCCCGCAGGCACTCACGGTCCTTGGGCCTCTTCTCCTCGGGCGTGAAGACGACGGCGCCGCCGGGCCGCTCGGGGTGGGGGAAGGGGTAGCCGTTCTCCCTGAGCTGGTCCTCGGTGAGCAGGTACTCCCGCAGCCGGCCGTACAGCGCCGCCCCTGTGGGGCCAGAGCGCGGCTCAGCGGGGCGGCGCGGCTCAGCGGGGCGGCGCGGCTCAGCGGGGCGGCGCGGCCCCGGCCGGGGCGGGGGTCCCGAGGGCTCACCTTTCAGGTCCTCCACCCGGGGGCTGCTGGGGCGGCTGAGGGAGAAGCTGGTCTTGGCGGCCAACCTGCCCCCCAGCACCACCTCGTGGGACACGACCTTGCGGCCGCCGGCCTCTGGGGGGACAAGGGAGAGGTCAGCGCGATGGGGGACACCCGCCCCCCCCCCCCGTCCTGGGCAGCTCCCTCCCCGGCCGCCCCCCTCGCTTGGGTCCCGGGGGAGGAGGGGCCGGCGAGCAGGCCTAATGGCTCTCGAGGGCTTTGTACTGACACCTGCCGCAGGCGAGGCCCGGTCGCTAATGGAGGCGGGGGCGGGCGAGAACGGGCTGGGGGCGCCAGCTGCCGGCCTAATGCAGGCTCTCGAGAGGCGGTAATGAAGCGGCCCGCGCCCCTCTCCCTCCCCGGGCTTAATGCACCCGCTTTGAAGAGGCCGCGGGCCGCCCATTAGCGGGGCCGGGCTCACTGTGCAGGCTGGGCACGGCGCTGGGCACCAGGCCGCGCAGCTTCTTGAGGGTGTTCACGGCCACGTTCAGGTAGATGTTCTTGCTGGGGCTGCGGTCGTAGGCCACCTTCTCCTCGCTCAGCGCCTGCGGGCCGCACGCGGTGAGAGGGGGCCGGGGGCGCCGCGCGTGGGCCGCACCCCCCCCCGCCCCGCGCGGGCCGCACCCACCTTCTCCACGGCCTCCTGGCTGGAGGGGCAGGACTTGAGGCACTCCTCGATGAACAGGTTCAGGTAGCGCTGGCGGATGACGGTGGGGACCTTCCCCCCAAACTCTTTCGGGATAATGGGCTTCTTCAGGCTCTGGGGGACAGAAAGGGGCGAGGGTGACCCCAGCCCGTCTCAGCTGACCCCAGCCCGTCTCAGCTGACCCCAGCACCCCCTCAGCTGACCCCAGCCCGTCTCAGCTGACCCCAGCATCCCCTCAGGTGACCCCAGCCCGTCTCAGCTGACCCCAGCACCCCCTCAGGTGACCCCAGCCCGTCTCAGCTGACCCCAGCCCCCCCTCAGCTGACCCCAGCACCCCCTCAGCTGACCCCAGCATTCCCTCAGCTGACCCCAGCCCGTCTCAGCTGACCCCAGCCCGTCTCAGCTGACCCCAGCCCGTCTCAGGTGACCCCAGCCCCCCCTCAGATGACCCCAGCACCCCCTCAGCTGACCCCAGCCCGTCTCAGCTGACCCCAGCACCCCCTCAAGTGACCCCAGCCCGTCTCAGGACCCGGCGAGCCCTGCCATGAGCTCGGGGCTGTGCAGAGGGCGGCACGGGACGCCAGCAGAGGGGCGGGGTGCAGGGCTGGCAGCACCCCACGCCCGCTCCACAGGGGCCCGTGCTGGGGCAGCGATGGGGTCCCAGCTGCTCCACTTCTGTCCCCGCTGCCGGCTAGGGCCGGGAGGGCAGCGGAAGGTGGCCCACGTCCACGGGCCCCTGCCCCCCCACGGGAGCCCGGCCCCGCCCCCGCCCCCAGGGCCCGCGCAGGCCACCTGCAGAGACGGGCTGTGGGCCACGCGCTTGGGCACGTTGGGGGTGGTGGTCTTGGACGCCATCCCTGCCAGCGTGCGCGTCTTCAGCGGCTGCCCGCCGGGCTCGGGGCCCCGGGGGGCCTGGCTGCTGCCGGCGGCGAGGGTCCTCTTGGCGCCTGCGGGGGCTGGCGGGGCACGGGGGGCGTGAGCGCAGGAGGCGAGCAGGCCCATCACGGAGCCACGCAGCACCAGGCAGCCGCGGTCGCCGAGGGCCAGCAGCACGGGCAGCGGGCGGGGCGCGGGGCGCGGGCTGCGGGCGGACATTAGGCTCTATGTGCGCGCGGGCGAGGCCATGGGCGCGGGGCAACGAGACTCAGGCTGCGGGGCGACGTCTGTGGCGGGCGGCGCGGGGCAGGCGGGGCCTCTGCCACATGTTCCGGCCCCCGACTCCGAGGCATTGACGTCTGAGGGGGAAGGCCCTGGCTCCTGGACAAAGGACCAGAGGGCACGGGGCGCCCCCAGCCCGGCCATTGTGACCAGCCGGCCACCTGCCAACGCCCGAGTTCTCCCTCTCCCTCTCCCTCTGATGAGGTCACAACCCGCAGGGCCCCACCCGGGGGTGACACGCTGGGACTCAGCCCAGACAGCACTGGGCCAGCCGCGCCGGGTCTTGGGCCGAGCCCCCGCTTTGCTGCAGGGGCCTCTGAAGCCCCCCCCCCCCGTGCCAGCTGCCCGGGGAGCCCCTCCGCGAGAAGCACAGGCACGGAGGGCTCAGGTCAGTGTCTAGCCGCGGAGGGGACGGCCTGAGCTGTCGCCCGTGAAGGGGACACGTGGACCACTGGGAGAGCAGGCGTGGGAGGGGCGCGAGGGCCTTGGGAGCGACGCCAGCCCCTGCCCTCCACCCAGGGCGCCCCGCCAGGGCCGGCAGCCCTCCGCCTCCGGCCGGCGGCTCCCCCAGAAGCGCTGGCGCTCAGGTCTCCGGGCGGGCAGGCCACCCCCGGGAGCCAGCCAGCGCCTCTGGGCGGCACCCCGGCTGTAACACTCCAGGGCCACGTGCCCCAGCACACCCGGCGGTGCCGGCAGCCCCTCCCACGCCTGCCCAGCTGGCCTGACCTTCAGCCCTCCGGATCCGGCCAGCCGACGAAGGCCGTCCTACTCCCCCCACCCCCCACCCCGGCGGGGGCCCGGCAGAGCCCAGCAACGGGGCAGGCCTCCTCTGCTCCCCGCCCCACGGGGGTCCAGGACAAGCGGGGGCCCCAGAGTGGCCCGGGGGTCCCGCCCGGCAGCTCTCCGGCCCATCCCTGCCCAGAGCACTCACCGGTGGCCAGGTGGGGGTTGGGGACGTGGGCGATCCTCCTCCTCTCGCCGGGGGCGGAGATGTGGACGGAGGGGGGCTTCTCCTGCAGCAGGCCGGCCGAGGCCCGCTGCGCCTGCTGGGCCCGCCGGTAGCACACCTCCTGGGCAGTGGGAGGCCGGGCCGTGGGCGCCGCCGGGCCCCTCCTCGGGGGCTCTGCCTGGATGAGGACCAATTCCAGGGCCTGTCTGTGGGTCTGGGGTGCCCAGGGCAGGCAGCGGGAGGCGGGCCGAGGGCCGGGTGGCCAGACCTCCGGGGGTGGCCAGGCTGTGCCCCCAGTCACCGTCCAGGCCTCCGTGGGCCCTGGCGGGAACCCACACAGCACAGCGGCCCCCCAGCCCCTGCCGCCCAGCATTTGGGACTCCGACGTGAGCCCCCTGCCTGGCTTCACGCTCCAGTCCTGTCCCCGGGGGTCAGCCCGGGCCTGTCCTGCTTCCCACCCTCCCCTCGGCAGGGCCGGCAGGAGCTCGCGGGCCACACGGCCTGCGCGGGCCCAGCCCAGGAGCTGTCCGCCGGCCTCGGCTCAGGGAGGACAGGAAGTGGGCGGACCGCTCTGCCCGGGACAGCAGCGCTGGATACAAGTTTGCCAGATGAAGGCAGCACAGGCCCGCACCTGCGCCCTGGTTTCCGGGGGAGGGGGAGGGGCTGACCCACAGACCCCGCTGCCCGCCCGCAGCCTCCGGCCCCTGCTCACCTCCCGGCCCTGCTTGGCGAGATGGGAGATTCTCCTCTTCTGCCCCGGCACCAGGGCGGGGGGCTCCGTGTGCCCCTTGTCCTGGCTCTTGTCTTCCTTGGGGGGCTAGAACACACGGACCTCAGCACAGACCCCACACGGACCCCGCATGCACCCCACACGGACCTCAGCATGGACCCCACATGGACCCCGCACGGACCTCAGCATAGACCCTGCACGCACCCCAAACGGACCTCAGCGCGGACCCCGCACGGACCCTCATACGGACCTCAGCACGGACCCCACACGGACCCTGCACAGCCCCTACACAGACCCCGCACGGACCCTGCGCGGACCCTCACACGGACCCCGCAGGGACCCCACACGGACCCCCCACGCGTGGGTCCCTCAGCACAGACGCCCCCCCAGCACATGTCTGGCAGTGGAGGGGGTCCTGGACCCTGGCCCGGGGCTGGGACTCAGCAGCCCAGGCCACTGGCAGGAGCCCGGTTCCGAGCAGCCGGCCTGGGAGGGCGCCCGGGCCGCCCTGCGGGGCTGGGAGGGGAGAGGGGTCAGCACGGGCCTGAGCCCAGGCCCCGGGAGCTGCCCGCTCTGGCCGTCCGCTCCGGCCGGGCGCCCTCTGGCGGCCCAGCGAGGACACTGCGCAGACGCGGGCTCCGGCTCCGGGCCGGGCGGGCGGGCGGGGGCGCGCCCACCTGCGGGGCCAGCCGGCCCTTGCCCTCGGCGGCCAGGCTGGGCTCGTTGAAGATGCGCAGGCACTCCTCCATGGGGTCCGAGTCGAAGGCCACCTCCTTCTCCAGGGCCGCGTAGTCCAGGTCATCGGAGGAGGAGGAGGAGGAGGAGGCGGCGGGGGAGGCGGGGGCGGGCCGCGGGGGCGTGGAGGCCTTGAGCCGCTTGGGCGGGGAGCGCCCCAGGCTGCAGGTGGAGGACTCCGAGTCGGAGCTGAGGCTCGGGAGGGCGGGGGGCCAGGCGGGCGGCGCCCCCGGCCCCGCGGCTGCGTCCTCGTCCCCGCTCTCGTCCCCGAAGAGGTCGGCATGGCTCAGCGTGCGCTTCTTCCGCCGGGGGGCGTCGCGGGAGGCGCCCTCGTCCAGCGAGCGGGCCTTGCGCTCGGCCAGCTTCCCGGGCGAGGTCTTCCCCCCCGCCTTCCTGTCCGGCAGCGAGTGGGGGCCGCTCGCGGGGCTCGGGGGGCGCGCGGGCCGGTCGGGCCGCCCCTTCCCCGGGCTGGCCGGCTTTCTCCTGGTCCCCTCCGGCCGCTCCGCCTGGCGCCGGGGGCTGCCGGCCTGCGGGCTCTTCCGGTCAGCCGCCCTCTGGCGGGGCCCGGCCTGCTCCTTGGCCTTGGCCTTCTCTCCCCTCCGGGCGCCGTCCTTGGGGCCTGGGGCTGGGGGGGCCCCGCTCTTCTTCTTCTTGGGCTTCCCGTCGCTGGGGCCGCCGGCGGGGGAGCCGAGCCCGGGCCGCCGGAGGTCGCCCACGTCGCACTGCACGGCCATTTCCTTGGTCTCCCGCAGGACGCTCCCCGCGGCCTCCGCGCCCTCGCCGGAGGGCGGCTTCCCGGGGGGCTCGCTCTCAGCCCCCGGCGTGGGGGCGAGGGCGGCGGCAGGCGCGTCCCCGGGCGCCGGGCTGGCGTCGTCGTCGGAGTCCGAGAACCTGGCTTCGCAGACGCCCGGCGGCTCCCCGGGCCTCTTGAGCTCGGGGCCGTGGGAGTCGCCGGCGCGGCAGCCCCGGGGCCGCCGGCTGGCCCTGCTCAGGTGCCGGGCCCAGTAGTTGGACAGCGGGTCGTACTCCAGGTCCGTGCAGGGCTTGGAGTCGTCCACCACGTACTTGCTGCTGGCGGCGGCGCGGCCGGCCCGCCGCGGCTGGCTCACGGCCTTGGGCACGTACTCCAAGGCGCCGTTCGCCCTGCCGGCCCGGCCCTGGCCCTGCTCGGGCACGGCCAGCGAGTACTTGCTGCCCGGCTCGGCGGGGGCGGCTAGCGGGGTGGGCTGGTAGCCGGCGTCGGGGTCCAGCAGGCCGCAGCTGCCCGGGTTGTAGTCGAAGGCCAGCGGGAAGGCGTCCTCGTCCAGGCCCGCGGCGGGGCCGGCGGCGGGGTCGCGAGGAGCCAGGGCGGAGGCCTCGCCGGGGCCCAACTCGCGCGCGGTCTCCAGCAGCTCCTGGTAGCGCCGCCGCTCCAGCTCCACCTCGCTGCGCACGGCCTCGATGGCCTGGTTCACCAGCTCCAGCTCCAGGATGTCCGAGCGCGGCTCGGGCCCCCGGGCCAGGGCGCCCTTCTCCCTGTGGGCCGGCGGCTTGGGCAGCTCGGGGTTGTACGGGTCGTAGCAGAGCCCTGAGAGGGGAGAGGAGACAACAGCCGGTGACTGCGCGGCCCCAGGGCCAGGCGCAGGGAACACTAGAGCAGACAGCCTGCCAGAACCTTCCAGGTGCCGGGCTCTGCGCCCCAGCACACGCCCGCCTTCCCCGGGCCAGGCCCTGCCCGGCTGAGTGGGCGCACCCCAGTGGGCAGCTGCGCAGGTCCAAGGCCTCCTGGCATAGCTCTCGGGACCACACGGGGCAGCAACAGGGTGGACGCGTTCCAAGCACAGGGCAGGGGGGCCTGGGCTGGGCCAGCCACTCGGCAGGGTGTCCCAGGGACGACAGGCACTGCGCTCAGCCCGGGCACGGAGGCCGTCCACTCAGGCACACGCCACGAGCAGCAGTGTCCACTCAGGAGCGCAGCTACCCAGGGCCGCACCCCGCCCAGGAGCAGGGAGAAGGAAACCACGGTGGCCACGCCTCTGCCCACAGCGGGTGGGGACAACGGGAATAACAATGGCTTCACTCTGGCCAAGGGAGTTTGCAGGGCGGGGCCGGCCAGTCTGAGTCCCGGCCGCCCCACGTCCCACCCAGCTCCCTGCTGTGGCCCTGCACCCGCGTGGGGGACCCGGATGGAGCTCCTGGCTGCTCCCGGCACAGCTCCGGCCGCCGTGGGGAGTGAACTGGTGGATGGAAGACCTCTCCATCTGCCTCTGTCTGTCACGCTGCCTCGCAAATAAACAAAACAAAGCGGGAGACTCAGGTGTTCTGGGAGCAGCCACTGGGGCCAGTCTCTCCAGGCCCCCCCCCAGGAGGCGCTGGCAGGGTCTCCAGGCTGTCCCCTCCTGCCCACCCCGCAGCAGACTGCCGATGGCAGTGGGATCTGCCGGGTCACGGACGGGGACCCGGGCCGTCCTCTGAGGCAGGAGGTCAGGCGGGGCCCAGGGTGGGGTGCAGTGCAGCCAGGGCTCGGACCTGGGCACCCAGCCCCCGAGCTCCCCAGGTCACCTGAGGTCCTGGGCACCCCGAGGGCCAGGTCCTCCAGGGCCGGACACTCCCCGGTGCGTCCCGCTGGCGCCCCACTCGGCGGGAGAGGGGCCCCTCGTGTGTGCCAACAGGGCTGAAGCTGTGCTTCCTGAAGGGAGGGGCCGGGGCCGCCCTGCAGGGCGCTGACTAGAGGGTGACCCCTGGCCCAGGCCACCGCCAGCCTCCCGTGGGGAGCAGGAGCGACCCAGGGCCTGCGGGACCCGCGGGCACAGCGCCCTCTGCTGCGGGACCCGCGGGCACAGCGCCCTCTGCTGGCGCTCGGCCAGCACTGCCAGCACAGCGCTGGGAACAGGGCTCACCTCCCCCTCCGCCCGCCTCGGCCCCTGGGGACCCGCACCCCTGGCAGGAGCTGCAGGCGGGCTGCTGGCAGGGAACGCGGCAGGACGCAGGCACACCCAGGAGCCCACCCCAGGCTGGGCCGTCCAGCCAGGCTTCCACGGGCTGCTCCAGGACGGAGCCCGCACGCCAGGGTCACGCGTGTGCGCCGACGGCTCCTACCGCGCAACGCCGTAGGGACAGTGGCATCCAGGCCAGAGCCCCGCCCTCACCGCCCGCTGCCCCTCTGCCAGGTGCCCAGCTCGGCCCCCAGGACGGCGTGGGCCCTCGGCAGGGAACGCAGGCCGCTCTGCACAGTGGACGCTGGTGGACGGCCACGGGCTGAGCGGGGACACACGAGGACGCGGCCCCCCTTGCACGCAGATGGAGGTGCGGAGCCCACGTCGCCCCAGGCCCTGCCCCCGCGCCCCGTGACGGGCCCACAGGTCCAGCGCCAGTGGCTGCCGGAGCCCACGGAGGCCTGGGGCTATGAGACGCCCTCTGCAGGGCACAGCTCAGCAGGTGCAGGCGGCCAGCCAGCGAGAGCCCCGCCCCGCGGTGGGCACAGCGGTGCCCGAGTCACCCCACGGGCCTCCAGCACCCGTGGCCGCGCCCCTGCCCCAGACTCCCCTCCGCCTCCCCAGTGCCAGCAGAGCAAGCGCGTGCCGGGGGTGCTGGCCGAGCCCCGCCCGGTCCCACAGGGCTGGAGAGGACCGAGTCCAGCCCAGCTCCTCCTCTCTTGTTCCCCAGCAAATCGGGGCGGAGCAAGGTGGCGCCCCGAAACCCCTGGCTTCTGTCTGCACAGCCCAACCCCCCAAGCCCCTTCCCGGAGACCCGAGCTCCCAGGGGTCGCCCAGCCCCGGCACTGCGGGCGTGCCCCTGCCCCCACGGCTACGGCGCCGGCACCACAGGGCCTGGGATTCGGCCACGGAGGACCAGGATCGCCACTCCAGGCCGTCCTGGCGCCGCTTTTCAATAAAGATTTATTCATGCATTCAGCAGAGTGACACAGAGAGAGAGAGAGGTCCTCCATCCGCTGGGTCACGCCCCGAGCGGCCACAACAGCCAGGGCTGGGCCCGGCCGAGCCAGGAGCTCCGTCCAGGGCTCCCAGGCGGGCGGCGGGGGCCATCACTGCCCTGGGGCAGAGCGGCTGGGCTGGGCAGCGCGGGCGTCCCGGGCCGCGGCCACTGCAGCACAGCACCCCGGGGAGCGGACCTGGAGCGGACCTGCGCCCGCTCCCCCACAGCCCTGCGCCCGCTCCCCCACAGCCCTGCGCCCTCGCCTCGTGGGTGGAGAGGAGGGAGGGGGCGGCCGTGAGCAGCTGGCACTGCAGGAGCACGCGAGGGCTCCGCTCTCCGGGGGGCCGAGGGCAGTGGGGCAGCCGTGCCTCTGCGGGGTAGGCGGCCCCTGAGGCCCGGCTGGAGGCACAGGCCGGAGTCCCGCGGGTTCCTGCCTCAGCCTGCACCTGTGGCCTCCCACCCCACCCCACCCCACCCCCGCACCAGGAACCTCCGGGCCCTGCTACCCCTGGGCGGGCGTGGGGGCACCCCAGCTGTGCCCAGGGGCGCCCCCGTAAGTGCGGCCGCTGCCTCCTGGCGCAGACTGAGGGGCCCCTGGCTGGCAGGTGCCGGGCTAAGGTCGTGTCCACGAGGTCCCCAGAGCACGAGGGGGCCTGGGTGCTGGGCACCGGCAGCCGTGCCGCCTGCTGCCCCCCCGTGAAGCTACCTGAGCAGGTCAGACAGACACCGAGCGCTGGGGCCCAGTGGGCAGAGCAACGCTTGTGGGGCCCGCATCCCACGTGGGCGCGGGTTCGAGTCCCGGCTGCTCCACTTCCGGTCCAGCTCTGCTGTGGCCTGGGAGGGCCTGGACGAGGGCCCAGGTGCTGGGGCCCTGCTCCCGCGTGGGAGGCCCGGACGGAGCTCCTGGCTCCTGACCGGCGCAGCCCCGGCCATCTGGGGCGTGAGCCAGCGCATGAAGACCTCCCCGTCTGCCTCTCTAACGCTGCCTCGCACGCACAGGCAGGCCGTGCCCGGCACACACGGCGCCTCTCGGCAGTGGTTCTGCGGAGCGGCAGGCTGCGCCCAGCGACGCCCAGTGCAGCTCCCGCCGGTGCACCCTGGGGCCACCCACCACCCACGTGGCGCCTGTGGTCCCCCGCCGAGTCCCCGCTGCTCCCAAACATGAACACCACCCCCGCCACCGGAACACGGCAGGACGCGGCGGGCGGGCGGCAGCGGGTGACGCTCAGGCGACAGGCCCTGCCACCACGGGCGCCCGCCCCGCCCCGACTGGTGCGGGCACCTGGGAAGTGAACCGGCAGAGAGAGTGCGGTTTTCCCGATAAACAGAGAAAAGATATTTTAGAGAGAAAGACCTTGAGGCCGGTGCTGTGGCTTAGCGGGTAAAGCAGCCGCCTGCAGCACCGGCCTCCCACGAGCTCCGGCTGTGGGAGGCCTGCAGGGAGCCCGGCTCCTGGTCGGCCCAGCCCCAGCACTCGTGGGCCTCAGGGGAGTGGCCCCGGCGGCTGTCCCGCCCCTCTCCCTCGGTCATTCCGCCTCGCCAATGGGCACACCTCGGGTCGGCGCGGCAGCTCGCAGACCCAGGGCCAGGCCTCGGCGCCAGACACAGGAACACTCACGGGCGGAGCCGGCCCGGCAGGGCAGCACAGGGCTGGTGGCTCCTGGGGAGAGCGGCCTCCCAGAGGGGCGGGCAGGGAACAGCGCCCAGCTCAGGCCCCGCCCACGGCCAGGGCAAGCCTGCCCACCAGGGACTCGCGGCAGCACCGGGACTGGCCCAGCTCACGATGGGGGGGGGGGGCTGCACAGCAGTGACTGCTCCCCACACAGAGGGCGGCTCCCACCCCAGAGGAAACAGGAGCCCAGGACCTGGGGAGCAGCCCTGGGACGTGGGGAGCAGCCCGGGACGGGGGGGGCAGCCCGGGACGGGGGGGGGGGCAGCCAGGACGGGGGAGAGGAGGAGCAGCCCGGGACGGGGGGAGCAGCCCGGGACCGGGAGGAGCAGCCGGGACGGGGGGAGCAGCCCGGGACGGGGGGAGCAGCCGGGACGGGGGGAGCAGCCCGGGACGGGGGGGGGCAGCCCGGGACGGGGGGGGGGGCAGCCCGGGACGGGGGGGGGGCAGCCAGGACGGGGGAGAGGAGGAGCAGCCCGGGACGGGGGGAGCAGCCGGGACGGGGGGAGCAGCCGGGACGGGGGGAGCAGCCGGGACGGGGGGAGCAGCCGGGACGGGGGCCCCGCCCTGCAGGGCTCTCACAGGGACGTGACCATGGCAGCTCCCGCTCAGGATCCAGACCAGACAGGCCCCGAGCTCTCAAGTTTTCGTTTTTGTTTTCTTTATTTCTGTATTTCTTCAGATTTATTTGCGGGGCCGGCGTGTGGTGCAGCGGGTCAACGCCCTGGCCGGCAGGGCCGCATCCCACGTGGGCGCCGGTTCGAGTCCGGGCTGCTCCACTTCCGGTCCAGCTCCCTGCTGTGGCCTGGGAGGGCAGTGGACGATGGACCAGTGCTGGGCCCTGCACCCACGTGGGGGACCCGGATGGAGCTCCTGGCTTTAGCTCGGCTCAGCCCCGGCCGCTGCAGCCATCTGGGGAGTGACCCAGCGGATGGAAGACCCCCCCATCTCTCTCTCTCTGTGTAACTCTGACTTTCAAATAAATCTTTAAAAAAAGAAAAAAAGAGATCTGTTTATCTTAAAGGCAGAGTTGGAGGGAGGGAGGGAGAGACGGGGCGGGGTCTTCCATCGGCTGGGTCACTCCCCAGATGGCCCCGCACTCGGCCACCCCCGCGGCTTCCCCGGCCGGCCGGGCAGGGAGCTGGGTGACAGCCGGGCCCGCACTCGGCCCCAGACGCCGGGCAGGGAGCTGGGTGACAGCCGGCCCGCACTCGGCCCCAGACGCCGGGCAGGGAGCTGGGTGACAGCCGGCCCGCACTCGGCCACCCCCGCGGCTTCCCCGGCCGGCCGGGCAGGGAGCTGGGTGACAGCCGGCCCGCACTCGGCCCCAGACGCCGAGCAGGGAGCTGGGTGACAGCCGGCCCGCACTCGGCCCCAGACGCCGGGCAGGGAGCTGGGTGACAGCCGGCCCGCACTCGGCCCCAGACGCCGGGCAGGGAGCTGGGTGACAGCCGGCCCGCACTCGGCCATCCCCGCGGCTTCCCCGGCCGGCCGCAGGTGCAGGATGGGAAGCGGGGCAGCCGGCACTCTGGTGCCCGCGGGAGGCCGGCCCTGCAGACGCCGGCCCGAGGCCTCCCGCCCGCCCGCCCAGCTCCTGCGCACCCGGGCGGCCTCGGCGTCAGGGCGCCCCGGGCTCCCGGTCGGCTGCGTCCCTGCCCGTCCGCCCCGGCCCCTGCAGGGGCACAGCGGGGCCCGGCCCGGGGCGGGGGCTCAGGAACACGCACAGGCCGAAGCCGGGACCCGGGAGCGAGGCCGCCCCCCGCCCCCGACCCCGCGGTCCGCCCATCTCCTGCGGGCGCCCGGGGAGGCCCGCGGCCCCAAGGCCGGACGGACACCGCACGGCCCCCCAGCGACGCGCAGAGGCCCGCCCTCGCCACGCGGCCAGCCCACGGGGGGCGCGGGCCTCCGGGGACGCCCCGCTGACCCTCTCTCTGTCCAGCCCGCAGGCCGAGGCCGTTTGCAGAAGGAACCCCCGGGGCACGCGCGGCCAGGGTGCCGGCCGGCCGCAGGTGCAGGCGCTCTGCCCCGGACTGCGCGGGGAGCTCGCACGCCTCCACCCCCGCCACCCCTCCTTTTGTCCTGGACGCCCGCCCGCCCGCCAAGCGGGTGTAGACACCGCAGGGTCGTGTCCGGCGCACGCGCTCGGAGGCGGGCGCGGCCCGGCGCGCTGTCAGGGACATACACAAGGGCTGTCACGCAGCGGTCTCCCTGCCGGGGAGCAGCCCTGGGCCGGCCCCTCGGCCGAGCGGGCCCTGAAGGGCGCGTCCGCGCTCCGTCTACACCGGCCGCTCGCAGGAGCGCGGGCTGCGAGACGCCCCGCGATGCGCCCCGGAGCCAGGAGGGACCGCCGCCCGCGAACAGCGGGGTCCAGACCCGCGGCGGGCGCACGGACCTTACCTGCTGCGGGGGGCGCCGCTCCGCCGCCGGGCGCGCCGGGGACCCGGGCCCCGCGGTGCCGGAAGTGGCAGTAGGGCCGCCGGCAGGGACCCCCGGGCGCGCCATCCCAGTAGGGGCAGTCGATGGCCCGGAAGAAGCCAGTGGAACGCAGCATGGTCCGTCCCGCGGCGGGGCCTCGGCCCGGAGCCGGCGGGCCCCCGGGGCCCTTCACTGGCGCCGCGGTCGCCGCCGCCCGCGCCTGGACCCCGCCGCCGCCATCTTGCTCAAAGGCCCCGCGAGGCCCCCGGGACGCTGCCGCAAGGGAGCCCGGGAGGGGCTGCCCACAGCGCGCCTGCTCAGAAACGCGGGCGCCCGCGAGGCCGCGCCGGGACGCCAGCCCATGGGCCGAGACATGCGGCCGCTAGAAGGCGGATAGAGGGCGCGGGAGGCTTCGCTGGCGACCTCCGGGAGCCTCGCCGGCGCCGCCGCCCGTCCCTCCGCGGCGGCGGTTGCGCCGTCTTGAGCCCCAGGCTCCGGTGCCGCCCGGGCTGTCTACGGCGCGCCTGATCAAAAAAAAAAAAACCTCCCTGGGGGCCTGGCTGCGGCTTATTTGCATTCATTTGCGTATAGTTAGCATATCCCCTAGCGCGCCCTCTGCTGGCCAAGGCGAGTCCTGCGCGCGGGTCTTCCCCATCCCAGTGCAGGGCTGGTGCAGGACTTGACCCACCGGGGTTGCCCCCAGCAGTGGAAATCCCAGGCCCACGTGCACTCATGTGGTCACGATACAGTGAGCGCCTACTGTATGCAAGGCCCTGCATCAGGGGCCGGCGCCATGGGGCAGTGGGTTAATCCTCCTCCTGCAGTGCTGGCATCCCATATGGGGGCCGGTTCGAGTCCCGGCTGCTCCTCTTCTGGTCCAGCTCTCTGCCATGGCCTGGGAAAGCAATGGAGGATGGCCCGAGTGCTGGGGCCCTGCACCCACGTGGGAGACCCGGACGGAGCTCCTGGCTGCAGCCTGGCTCAGCCCCGGCCGTTGTGGCCATTTGGGGAGTGAACCAGCAGGTAGAGGACCTCTCTCTCTCTCTCTCTGCCTTTTAAATAAAAAAAAATCCTTTTTTTTTTTAGGCCGAAGTTTTTGTGCAAATCCTGTCTCCTCGCTGGCCTGGGGAGCAGAGGCTGTGGCTAGGGTGCCACGTGACCATCCGAACCAGACACGGGGCGGGGAGGGAGTGCAGAAGAGCTGGGATGGAGGCCGGCGTCCTCCCCAGGGAGGTTCTGTCTTGTGCAAAGTCCCATCGAGAGGGCGCAGGGAGCCCGGTCACCGGTCAGCTTCCTGCCCAGGCCCACCTGATCCCCTGGGGTCTGGGGAGGGCGTGAAAGTCAGGAGCCCACAGCCAGGTGGTCCGCGGGCAGCAGTGTGCGTGGGGTCTCCGGGCTGTGCTCAGCTGGGCCGGAAGCCGAGCAGCCGGGCCCGAACCGGCAACTCCCCACCTCCCCACCCGCGGCACGGCCACCTCCACGCCGGCCGGTCCTTCCTGTAATCTAATTACACAGGTGTATGAGGGCGACAGATCGCTCACCCCCACCCCGTCCCCTCCTGAGCCGTCACCGCCGTCCCCCGGGGGCGCACCTGCAGGGAGCGGCCGCCCAGCACTGGGACCCGGGCTGGGGCGGAGCTCAGGCAGGTGGTCCCGAGCCCTGGCTCAGGTCACAGGCGCCCCCGGGGCACTGGGGGTCACCGCTGCCGGTAAGCGACCTCCGGCCCCGGGCGGTGACAAGACCAGAAGGGGACTCCTGGCCGAGGGGGCCTGTGCGGGGGGGTGGGGCTGTGCCACAGCCCAGGACCCCGGGAGGGGCGGCCCCAGGCGCCGGGCTGCGGGCCCCCTGGGGAGGGTCTGGCCCGCAGCGCGCGCCTACCCGGGCCCCATCCTAATTGGCAGCCGGCACGCAGCAGGCGCCCGCTCCCCGGAGGGAGCCACGGATCGCGGGGCGGGGGGCGGCCTGGCGTGCGCGCCCCCAGCCCCCGCCCGCAAGGGCCCAGGCGGGCGCACGACGCCCCCGGGCGCCGCGTGGCTGCGCCTCGGTTGCCGGGTAACCGCTAACGAGGCCGGGGGCGCAGCTGCGCCCGGCCCAAGCGACACGGCGCGCGTGCAGCTGCAGGCACGCCCCTGCTCCCGCCCCGGGCCTCAGGGCCGGGGGGCGTCCGGGCCGCCCAGGCCTGGTCGAGACCCCTGGACTCACGAGCGTGCTGCCTCAGTTTCCCCGGGAGGCTGACGGCTTTGGGGTCACCCGGGTGGGAGGGGCCGCGAGGCTGGGGAGCTCCAACGGCGGAAAGAGGACCACACAGACACACTGGAGACAGGGTTAAAAAAGGGCTTGTTTAATTAAATACAAGGGGGCAGGCGGGTAGGAGGGGCCATCCACAGAAAGCGCCAGTCCCTGGGGCCCCTCCCCGCCCACCCCACCGCTAAATGGCTGCAACCAGGTTCGGGCGCTGGGGGGCGCACGCGCCTCCAGGCCCGTGGACAGCACAGCCCGGCCCTGGGCACCGCCAGGGCTGGGAGCCGCCCACACCCACCCCCACGGACTAAGGCATATCACTCCTGCTGCCGGAGACAGGAGGGCTCGGGCCCACGCGGGGCCCACGCGGCCCCCAGTGGGCACTGCAGGCTGGGCGGGGGCCCCGGACACACCAGCACCCTCCAGTCGGGACACACGGAGGTTCCGGACCAGTGGGGGGGGAGCACGGGGGTGGGCCCTGGGGCAGGGGACCCGGGGCCCCTCCCACCGCAAGGTCCTCCATCCATCCAGAAATCCAAGCCTCCCCAGCTGGGATCAGAGACCCCTCCCCACACACACACACAGCCCCTGAGGTTGAGGGCCCACCCACCGCGGGCCCCGGGATCGGTGCCTGAAAAAATATTCTACCCCGTCCAAAAAAACCGAGCTCTCCCACCAGGCCAGCGGCCACCCCTTCCAGGAGCGCAGGGGCCAGCGCTGGGGCGGAGCGCGCCCCTGCCCAGGGCTGCCAGGCTCCCGCCGGACACTGATTGTCGCACAATGCTGAAGGCCAAAGCCGGGGACCCCCCCACCCCGGTGGGAGCGGGGAGGCCGGGCACCCGCCCCTCCCCCACCCAGAGTTGGCCGCCCCCCGGCTCTTTGGATGAACCCGTTTTCCCCTCGGCTCGCCCGCCCCCGCCCCCAGCCTCAGGAGCAGGAGGACCCCGACTTCTGCCCTGCCCTGCCCCGCCCCGAGGCCCAGGGTGCTGGGCGGCCCCTCCTGTGGGCAGGACCTACGGACACCTGAGATTGAGTACCCAAGTCGGGGGGCAGCCGGGCTGCACCCCGATTTCCCTGAACGTCTCCAATGGCTTTCAGTGGGGTGGGGTGGGGACAGGCAGGGGCCCCGGGGAAGGAGTCCAGGCACTGGGCGCGGCTCCCAGGCCCCCCACCCTGGGGAGGGCGGGGGAGGGGCTGCTGGCTGCCCCCCCTGGGGTCCGTGTCGCCGGGATGGGAAGTTAGCGGTTGTGACTATTTACAGACTCAGCTGTGGTCACCTCTGTGGGCCAGGCTGGCCCAGGTCCAGTCTCACGCCCCCCCCCCTTGCTTGCTCAAGGTGGGCAGGGGGCAAGTACAGGGTCCCCGCCTGGCCGTGGGCCCCGGACACAGGCGCGTCCATGATGCTGGTGGTCCATGGGGAGACCCAGCGGGGGGCCACACTCGCACCCGGCTGGGCTGGCGGGACCGGGGGCCCTACAGGCCGGCGGGGGCCGGGCTGGGCGCCGGGCTGGGGGCGGGGCTGCCGGCCAGGGAGTCGCTGGGCGAGGTGCTGCGGGCGCCGGGGCGCCGGAGCAGCTCCGGGCGGAAGCCGGGGTGGCGCCGGGCGTGCTTGGTCAGGTGGTCACTGCGGGTGAAGCGCTTGGCGCACAGCGGGCAAGGGAAGCGCTTCTCGCCCGTGTGCGTCCGGTGGTGGCGGGCCAGCTCGTCCGAGCGCGCGAACTTCTTGTCGCACCCTGGCCAGTCGCAGGCAAAAGGGCGTTCACCTGGACGGGGGCAGAGGACGGGGGTGGTCAGCGGCTGCAGAGGACCGGTCGCCTGCCTCCCTCCCCCGAGACCGAAGGGAGTGAATTTAAAACGCGCGGGGACCCCGCCCCCGTGCCCCAGCGCGCACCCCTGGGCAGCCCTTCCCATGGCGCCGGGACCCTGGGACGCAACGGCTGGGTTCCCCCAGGCCTGCCCCGCCCAGGAGGGGGGATGAGGAAGGGTCCCCTCCGACACCCCCCGCGCCCCACCTGTGGGTCGTCCGAGGTCCCCCCCAAACACTCCCCAACCCGCGCGCCAAGCCGGGGCCGGGGAAGCGAAGGCCGGAATGGCGGCTCGGAGAGCCGGTGCAGTTCAGGCGGGACGGCGGAGGGGGCGGAGCCTCCGGGAAGGGGCGGGGCCCCACGGAGCAGCCAGCTGGCCACGCCCCTCCCCGTGGGACAGCGAGTGCCGGACGGGGGCGGGGCGACTTCCTCTACAAACCCCTCCCACCGCCCAGGCTGGGCCTCGCCCATCCTGCCCTGGCCCCGTGGTCTCTCTCCCCTGTCTGGGGGCCTTGGGCCTGGTGCGCGTGACAACAGCGTGGTCAGTGCCTGCCCAGCGACAGGGGTCTCCGAGGGGCAGCTCGGCCCTTGAGGCCAGCTCTGGCCCTCTCTGACCACGCGCAACTCCCAGGGGAAAACTCGCAGCCCCAAACCCAGTTTTTATGGGGGGGGTGGATGGATAGGCTTGGACACGTGGGCGGGGTAATCCACGCATACGCCAGGGCCGGCTGGGGTCCGAGGTGGGAAGCAGGGAGACAGCAGGACCAGGTCCCCAGAGCTGTGCGGATGGCCAGGAGGGTGGTCCCCGGCTGGGTCCCACACCAGGGGGTCCTCAGAACGCCCGGGGTAACCTCAGAGCCGGCGCAGCAGAGGGCGGAGGGAGGCTGAGATGGACCTGCCGCCCCCTCCCCCCTTCCTCCCTGCCACGCCCCGACACCCCCACACACCTGCAGGAGCCCCAGGCCCCAGGAGGCTGGGACCTAGGTGGTGCCACCCCCCTGGGCTGTCTCAGGCCCGGAGCCAGACCCCGGAGGGAGCGCCACTCCGACCCGAGCTCCGAGTTCGGGCAGCCCCAGGGGCCTGGGTCTCCGGGGAAGCCGTGCTGTTGGCTTTGGAGCAGACCCCGGGTGGAGGAGCGACGAGCGCCTAGGGGGGCAGGCGGAGCTGTCGCCATCTTGCAGGGCGCAGGCGGGTGGAGGCAGAGGGGGAGAGGGGCACCCCGCGGCTGCTTCCCCTTTCAGGCCGGCGGGGCTGCTCCCTGCCTCTCCCCCTCCCCCAGTTCCACTTTGCAACGAGGAGCAGGTTGCAACCGAGGCCGGAGGCGCGCGCGGTGCCAGCGCCCGCCCGGGCAGGGCGCGAGCAGCCGCTGGGAACACAGCTGCCGCACGTAGCTCCGCGGCGGCGGGGACATCCGCAGCCCCAGCCGGCCCCGCTCACGTGGTCCCGCTCCCGCCAGGGGCAGGGGCCCGGGCCAGGGTCGCCTCCCCAGCCTGGGCGCCTGCCAGCCCCCGCCCCACGCTCACTGGCTGGGGCGCGCACGTGCGCACGTGGGTGGCGGCACGGGGCGGCGCGCGGGGGGGGGGGGGTGCGCAGCTTCCCGTCCCCTCCCCTCCCCCCGCAAGGCGACCGCCTGCAGAATGCCAGGCTCGGCCACCCGGGCTCACGATCGCTCGCGGGGGCGGGGGGCGAGTTCAGAGCCAGCCGGGTCCCGCGTGCAGCTGCAGGCTACCGGGCTGGAGCGCCGGAGGATGCGGTGGGTGGGGACCACGGAGGAAGGGCACTGTGGGCGGGGCCAGGCTGGACTTGACCCTCTGACTCAGGCTGGGCCCGGGTGAGCTCGGGACGGCCGGGGCAGCCCCGGCCCCTGGCGAGGCGGCGAGGCCCGGCCTCATCCGGCTTGCTCAGTCTTCACGGGGGCCAGGCAGGCTTTCCGGGCTGCAGGGGCGCGGCGGGCTCCAAGGGGGCGGAGCCTCTAGGGCAGGCGCCCCTTCCCCAGCGCAGGGTGGGTAGAGGGGCAGAGGCAGGGCAGGTGGCACACAACCCGCAGGGGAGCCTGAGTGGGGGGTCCTGTGGCCGGGCCACCTCCACACCCAGCCCACCCCCGGCTCCCTGGCTGCACGGTGGGTCGCTCCTCCTGCAGGAGCCCCCTTTCCGGCCACCGCTGTCCCGCCCAGCGGCTGGCAAAGTATCCGGGACTGTCTCAGTCCCTCCCTGCAGCCCCGAGGGGCCACCAGGCGGCTACCCCCAGCTCCCACTCCGGACCCCGCCGGCACCTACGCTGGTGCGGTCCACTGCCCAGCCAACCCCCACCTGCTTCTAGAAGGCCCACCCTGTCCACCTGTTGCCGTGGCTGCCCGCTGCCCTGAGCGGCCTCCCCAGGCTCTGCAGGGCCCCCACTCCCTAACCCCTTCTTCCGTCCTTGTGCCGAGGTCACACACTTTGTCCCCGACTGGGTCTCAGCATGCAGCTGGCGCTTAATGTATGCTTCCGCAAAGCAGCAGCGGCTACAGGCCTCGGGACAGACACCGCGGCTCCCAGCACAGGGACAGACCTCAGCTACCCCGCCCCACCCAGGCCCCACGATCCCTCCCTCTGGGGCACCCTGAATGCCTCCCCACCCGAACCGTCCCCTCCAGTGGGGGCTCTGGGTGCCTCTGGCCCCCCACCCCCTAACGTGCATGCTGCAAACAGCCCCAGCCAGGCCTGGGCAGCCCCTCCTGCTGGTATCACGGCCCACTCCCAGCCCATCTGGGCAAACCTTTATCAGGGAGTCTGGGCAGGCGCGGGTGGTTATCACCCCCTGCAGGGCTGGGGACCCTCCCCACCCCACCAGCTGGGGCACCTGTAGCCGTGCCAGCTGCTGTCCTCACCCAGCCCTCCCTAGTGGGAGTGCTGTGCCCCTGGGGGGTGAGGCTGCCCCCTGCACCCCCGCAGACGGCCCACCCTGTCTGTACCTCCAGCATGGGGGGGGGCGGATCTAGGAGACCAGCAGGGTGGGGCCCAGTTTCCCGTCCTCTTCCGGGACACAGGTTCACGACCACCACTGCCCCTCCCTCCCCAGGAGCCTGGGGGTCACGGAACCATCCGCGCCCCTCCCCCACCCTAATCCCTCCTCTGTAACCGGATTTTCGCCTTGGTCGGAGCCGGGCCTGCCTCCCCAGCCTCCACTCCCAGGATTAGTGCAGCCCTCACCTTGCGCCCCAGGGCCCCCCACCCCCAGCCCGGGAGCCTCCGCCCCCAGGAAGCCCTCTCCTCTCATCAGCGCCTGGCACACAGTAGGTGCTCACCTACTCAGGCCTCGGCACACAGGGCTTCAACATAAATGGTGGGCTACAGCCGGGGGTGACGCTGGGGGCCTGGCTGCTTGTCCCACCTGGGGGCTGCTCCGGACACGGAGGGGGTGGGGGCCAGGGGCACCGTGTGGAGCGCAGGACAGCCCCAGGCGGTGAGGAGTGGGGACCAGAGACCCCCCCCACCGGGGGCTCGGCTCAGGGGGGCTGGGAGAGCCGCCCGCCAGCCCCGGGGGTGCAGGAGCTGGTGGCTGGCAGCCTCTCTCCGCCCCCGCGCCCTGCTCCGTATCCATGGCAACGGCGTCAACATCTCCCATAGCTTCCAAAGTCCTTCCCGGCTCCACGCAGCTCTCTGGCAGGGCTGGGGGCTGCGGGCCAGGTGCAGGGGGGCTGCTACCCTGCGCTGCTCCTGCCTCTCCTGCCCCTTCCAGGGCCACGGGGGCGCCACGTTTCCTCCCGTCAGCCAGGCCCTCGCGCACAGCCCCAGGCTGCCGGCCGGGGATCCCGCAGAAGAGGGGGCAGGTCCCCAGGAAGGGGGGGCAGGGGCAGGACCCTCTCCCAGGTCAAGGCCCCCCGCCCAGGGCGGCTCTGCAGCCAGCCGGTGCCTCATGACGGCTCCTCACCAGATCTTTCGCACACCGTGGACGCCAGCATGCTGGTCCCGGGGGTCTCAGGTGCAGGGTGGGGGAGCCGGGAGCCCCCAACCCCTTCCACCAAAAGCGGCCTGCTCCCCGGACCCGCTCAGTGACCCCAGGGGCGTCCAGGGGACCCTGGCATCACACAGCACCACAGGTGGTCCTGAGGCTGTTGCTGGGAGGGGGGCTCGGGGACAGGACCCCCACGCCTCGGTTTCTCGTCCACCCGTGGGAGGATGACTGGCCTCTCCCTCCACCCAAGCCAGGCAGAGACAAGGCTGGGCAAGCAGGCTGGGGCCAGCTCACGACCTCCACCCTGGGAACCCCCGGGCCTGCCTGCCCTCAGCCCAGGCTCACCCCCAACCAGCCAGGGCCCGGGGGCCCTCCGCGGGGAACCCCAAACGTCACCCCCAGAAGTGCAGACCCCTGCCTCCCACACTCAGGATGCCCCCCCAGAGAGAGTGACAGGGGCTCCTGGCATGAACCAGAGACCCCATCCCGCCTGCCCCCCCCCCCCGCAGCCCGGGACAAAGCCCTCTCCCAGTGCCGCCCCCACCACCCCCTCCCACCCCCACTGTAGAGTCTACACAGACAGGGGCGCGCACCCCCTACCCCCACGCCCTCGCCCACGGCCTCCGATGCCCACCTGCCCAGGGCCCAGTCCCGAGGTGGGGGGGGGTACCCAACAACTCCCAGCGCGGGATTCTTAGCGTCCCCGCGACCCCCGGGGAAGCCTGCCAGGGGCCCAGTGCCGCCTGACCGCTGGCCCCTCCAGCCGGGCCACCGCCTGGACCCCGCGACAGGTGAGTGGGTGTGCGGGGGGGGGCAGCACGGGGGCAGAGCGGAGGGGTCTGGTCCCCTCCCAGGAGCCCCTCTCCAAGGCCCTCTCCCTCCCGAGGCGCGCGGCTCCCAGCCCCGCCTCCCACCCCGGTCGAGCACAGAAGAAGGGAGAGACGGCGTGCGGGGCACCCCCACCCTGGCCCGGCGCCAGCGCCCTCCCGGGAGACCCCGCGCCGTCTCCCCCTCCTCGGATAAGGAAACTGAGGCCGGATGCTCCGACCGCGGCGCCCACCGCCCAGGGCGCAGGGCGAAAGGGAACGAGAAAGAAGCCAGGCCAGGCTCCCCGGGGGGCTGCGCGGTCCGGCCGGCTGCCCCGACCCCGGCCGCCGCGGCCGCCCTCCGCCGGCCGCCCGACCGCGTGGCCGCCACGCCCCCCGGCGCGCCCCACCCACCGGGGCCCCGCCCTCCCGGCCGGCGCGGCGGCGGCGGCGGCGGCGGCGGCCCGGGCGCGCCCCCTCCCCGCCCCCCACGCGCCACGCAGTTTCGGGGTCCCGACGGGGGAGGGGGCGACCGAGGGCCCCGGCGCGGCTCACCTGTGTGCGTCCTCAGGTGCGACTTCAGGTGCGAGGACTTGTAGTAGGCTTTGGCGCAGCCCGGGAAGGGGCAGCGGTGGCTCTTGGCGGCGGCGGGCGCGGCGCCGGGGGCGCGGCCGGAGCCCGGGGACGAGGCGGCCGAGGAGGAGGAGGCGGGAGAGGCGCCCCCCGGGGCGGCCCCGGGCCCGCCGCGCAGGTCGGCCAGGATGCTGGCGGCCAGCAGGTGGGGCGCGGCGGCCGGGGCGCCGGGGGCCGGCGGCGGGGGCGCCGGGGCCCCGGGCGGGGCGGCCTCGCGGCGCGCGGCGCGCACCTCCAGGCCGGCGGCGGGGCCCGCGCCCTCGGGGCCGGGCCGCCCGCGGTGCACCACGGCGCCCGAGGAGATGGCCATGAGCACGTCGGCCGCGAAGTAGTCCACGCACGCCACGGCCGCCGACATGCCGGGCGCAGGAGGAGGCAGCGGCGCCCGTCCGGCCGGCGGCGGCTGCTCGAGTGCGGGAGGCGGAGGCGGAGGAGGAGGAGGCCCGGCGCGCGCCGCCGCCGCCGCCGCCCGCGCTCGGCCCGCCCCGCCCCGCCTGACGCGCCCTGACGCACCGGAGCCCGCGGGGGCGGCCGCGGCCCGCCCCGCCCGGAGGACGCCCCCTCGGGGCGCCGCGGCCACGCCCCCCGCGCGGCGCGCCCTCCACCACCAGCCCGCGGGCCGCGCGCGGCCGGCGGGGGCGGGGCCGGCGGGGGAGCCCGGCCCGGGCGCGCCCACCCCGGCGCCGGAGAGCGCGGGGTCCCCACGCGCGCGCGCGCGCGCTCACTCGTTTCTCCGGCGGCCCCCGCCCCACGCGGGAGGAGCGCGCTGCCGGCGCGCCCCCCTCTCCTCCGCCCGCCCGGATCGCCCCGCCCCGGCCCCAGCCTCCCCGCGGGCGCGCCCACCCCGCGCCGGAGCGCGCGGCCGGCGGGAGCCCGCCCCCAGCCCGGACGCTTCCACCTTGGCCCCGGGCGCGCCCCCGCTCGCCATGGGAGGAGGGCTGCGATCCCCACGTGGCCGGAGTGGGGGGTGCGGAAGCGGCCGGCCCCGCCCCCAGGCCACGTGCGCGACCCTCCCCCCCACCTTTTCCCCGGCCTGGGGCCCCGCTTCGGCCCCGCACCCGCCGCCACGCCCGAAACCCCGCGCGGCACCGGCTGCCCCGCGGCGGGACCCGGCGGGGTGGGGGCCCGACCCTCCCGCCCGCCCGCTCGGCCGCGCCATTGCTGGTTCCTGTTTTTGCGCCCGGCTCTGGAGTGGCTCGTGCTTGTCCCACGGGGGTGGGGCGGCCGGGGTTCGCCGGGTGGGGGGCGCCGGGAGGCCCGCGGCGCGGGGCCGGGCTCCGGGCGGCGAGGCAAAGCTTGGGCGCCCTGATGGGACTCTGGTCCCGAGCCAGGACCCTCGCTCGGGGCGCGGGCCAGCGCCCCCCAGGACGCCCAGCGCGTGCTGTTGAGCTTTGGGGAGGACTTCAGGGGTCGCAGACGGCCGCGGTCACCCAGAGTCTAGGCCCGGGCTGTGAGCGAGGAAGCGGGCGACCACGCTCCCGCCCTCCCCGGCTCCCGCCGGTCAGGAAGGCCGTGCAGTGGCCGGCGCGGCCTCCAGGGGGCGGAGCTGCCCCGACTGGGTGTGGACAGCGGCCCTGGCCCTGGTCCCATCCTGGGGCGCCCCCTCCGCCCCGCCCGCCTGCCACCCCCGCCAGCTGCCCTCTGTCTGGCCACTGGCACACCTGGCCATGCCCGCTGGCCTCCCTTAGGAGGCCTGGCCCTCGGGAAGCTGCGACGGGGCCACTGGGACGCACGTGCCCCTTGGCCAGGCCCAGCAGAGCCCATCCGCAGGACCATGGCTGCTGGGCCTCCTGTGTGCGCGGGTGAACCATCGCGGGCCCGGCAAACCGTCCCGCCCTCGGTCAGGGGCCTGGGGGGCTGTGGTCGGGGTGTGCCTGGCGGCCCCTCCCGGAGCCCCTACCCAGGCACCCCTCCACTGAGGTCCGTGGGCCTGCCCTGGGAGGGGGTTCAGTCTCGGGGGGGGGGGGGAGTTGTGCACAAGCTCTGCCTGGGGCCTAGGGTGCAGGACAGAGCTGCCCCTTCCCTCGGCGGAAGGGGAGGCCAGATGGGGTCAGGGCGGCCATGGACAGGTGCCTCCCAGCAGAGTCCTGCTTGGTGGGTCCCGGGGTCCCAGGCCCGTGGTGGCCAGTCCTCGGGTACCAGCCCACGATGGTTCTGTGCACCCCCCCCACCTCGGGACAGCAGGCCGCCGCCCAGCACGTGGCGCTGACGCAGGGCCGGCCTCGCCTCACCCTGGTGGCACCGTCTCACAGATGAGGACATCCCGTGTGGGCGCCGGTTCAAGTCCCGGCTGTGCCACCTGCGATCCGGCTCCCTGCTCATGTGCCTGGGAAGACGGCCCAGGGGCCTGGGCCCCTGCACCCACGTGGGAGTCCTGGAGGGAGCTCCTGGCTTCTGCCTGGCCCAGCCCTGGCCGTAGCAACCATCCGGGGAGTGAGACACTGGGTGGAAGGCCTCTCTGTCTCTCCTCTCTCTGCCTTTCAGATAAATCAGTCAATCTCAAGAAGGCGGGATCGGGGCTGGGAGAGGAGCAAGTGCCTCTCCCGTGCTCACGGCACAGGGGCGGGGGCCCGGGGGCGGCCCAAAGGCAGGGGCTCCTGGGGGACACACGAGAGCCAGGTGGTGCCGGGCCCCGTCTCCCGGGCCGGTGAGGACAGAGGTGCAGCCACCGCACACCCTCGCCAGGGTCGGAAGCAGAGGCGTGCGGGAGCGCAGGGTGCGCTCGGCGTCTGCGGAGAGGCCGTGTCGGCATCCCGGATCGGAGCCCCCTCCCCGCCCCACCCCACCCCCCATTCCCGGCCTGCCTGGCGGAGACGCTGGGGACCAGTGCGGGACGGCCCGTGCTCGGCCTCTGCCCCCACGTGGGAGACCCCGGAGAGCGCTCCGGCTCCTGCTTCAGCCACGGCCACTGCTGGCGTCTGAGGGGGGAGCGAGCGGATGGAGCCTTCTCGCCTGTGCCCCGCCCCGCCCCCCAGTGTAGACTGGACCAGCGGCTCCCTTCGGGACAGGCCGTAGCCAACTGGGGGACACAATGGAGAAGCCGCGGGGGTCTCTCCCCAGACCTGCGGTGGCAGTCCGACCATGAGACAAGGTGGCAGTCCGACCATGAGACAAGACAGACACCGGGCCAGCCCCCGAGGTCAGACAAGGTCAGTGCCGAGACAGGCAGGGGCCTCGGGAGCCGTGCGGTGACCGGGGCGGGAGAGGACACGGCGCAGGGCGAGGTGTGGGTCCCCCGAGGCGGGCCCGCCTCCCCGTCGGCCTTGCGACCAGACCCCCCCCCCCCCCCCCGCCGCCAAGCTTGGCAACCGCTGTCTCCCCTTATGTCGAGATTAAAAAAAAACACACAAGACAAGCCGACACCGGAGGTGAGCGGGAGGCCGTTTAATCAGACGCCGGGCACACCGGCAGCTGGCACCGTGGTGCCCCCCGCAACGCCACCCTGCGGAGCCCCCAGGAGGAGGAGGAGGGCGGCGCTGCAGAGACGGGCTGGTTACGGGGTCAGAAGGTGGGGCTGCTGCCCACTGCCCCCAGCAGGAGTGGGCTCTCACCGGGCTGCACCCCCAGGCCCGGGGCCCACAGAGGCGGCCGACCAGCGCCTGGGGCGTGGGGGGCACGCGCCGGCACCTGTCCCCGCTGCCCGCAGAGCCGCCGGCCCCGTAACCTACTTTGGTTTATTTCCACCACTCACTGCGGTGCAGGGCGAGGAGCGCTGAGCGCAGGGGTGGGGGCAGAGGGCCAGGAGAGGAGGAGCACACGTGGCGTCCTGCAGGGGCGCCTCTGGGGTCCCCGCTGCCCCTGCTGGGCGCCCCAGGGCAGGATGTGGTCAGACCTGGCCCTGGGACTCAGCCCGGCCGGCCGGCCCCGCCTCCACACGACCACGTGACCGCCTGCCCACCCAGACCCCGGCCAGCAGCCGGGCCTGGGGCCCAGGGACCTGCACCTGCGGGGCTCCCGGGGCCCGGCTGGAGGCCTCTCCGCTCCGGCGGTGGGCGCGGTGGCCGCCCGTGAGACCAGCTCCCCGCTCAGGCTGGGACGGCAGCAGGTGCCGGCCCCAGTGCATGGCCCTGCCGTCCACGTGGGAGACCCAGCAGCTGGACGATGCCCCTCCCCCTCCCTTCCTCTGATTCTGGGGTCCCTGGAGCCCACCCGGCCTGGCTCTCCCTCAGCGGCCCCCACGGTCAGCGCCCGCCCGGGAGGGGTGCGAGGGGCGCAGGTGCAGAGGTGGCACCGCCCCCGTGGGCGGGGAGGGCAGGATCGCCGTCCCAGGGAACTCTGGGAGGGCCAGCCCACCCCCAGGCAAGGGGACCCGGGAGCCCCAGCCTGGGGCCCACAGGAGGCAGCTGCACCCCCAGCCGCGCCCAGTCCTCGGGGCCGCGAGGTCAGCTGGCTGGGGGCGCTCGGGTACAGAGCGTCTGCTCGGGGGCCGCGGGCTGCGGCCAGAGTGACCTCGTGTGTCCTGGACAGGCCCCTGGGCCCCCTGCCCACTGTCCAAACCCCCAGGGCCCGGAGAGCAGGGCGGGCTGGGAGGGGGCGCGGCCAGGTGACGGGTGAAGCCGCCTCTCGGGGGAGCCGCGCCCGCTGCTTTTTCTAAATTTATTTTATTTATTTGAGAGAGAGAGAGACAGGTCTTCCACCCGCTGGGTCACTCCCCAAACAGCTGCAACGGCCGGGCTGGGCCGATCCGAGCCAGGAGCCGGGAGCCGCATCCGGGTCTCCCACGCGGGTGCAGGGGCCAGCGCTCGGCCGTCGTCCACTGCCTTCCCAGGCGCAGCTCTACCCACCCCTGCTCGGCTCCTGACCCAGCTTCCTGCTCACCTATCCCGGAAGGGGCGGGCGCGGGGGGCTGGGTCCCTGCACAGAGCTCCTGGCTCCTGGCTGTGGCCTAGCCCTGCCCCGCACCATCTGGGGGATGAAGCTGCGGATGGAAGCTCTCACAATAATAATAGAAAAAGCTGGGGCGCAGGGGGTAGAGCCGCCACCCGCACTGCCTGCATCCCCCCGAGGGCGCGGGTTCGAGTCCGGCTGCTCCACTTCCGGTCCAGCTCCCTGCTGTGGCCTGGGAAAGCAGTGGAGGACGGCCCAGGTGCTGGGCCCTGCACCCGCGTGGGAGACCCGGAGGAAGCTCCTGGCTCCGGATCAGCTCAGCTCCGGCCACTGCGGCCAGTTGGGGAGTGACCCAGCCGATGGAAGACCCCTCTCTCTGCCTTTCAAATAAGTATTTAACTAAAAACGTCTTAAGATTTCTAGGAGCCAGGTGCTCCTCCTGGTCTCCCAGGGGGTGCAGGGCCCAGCACCTGGGCCATCCTCCACTGCGCTCCCTGGCCACAGCAGAGGGCTGGCCTGGAAGAGGGGCAACCGGGACAGAACCCGGCGCCCCGACCGGGACTGGAACCCGGGGTGCCGGCGCCGCAGGGCGGAGGATTAGCCTGGTGAGCCGCGGCGCCGGCCTCCTAAGACTCTCTGAACGCCGACTCGTCTGTGGCCCTCGCGGCTCCGAGGCCACGCCCCTCGCTCTGGGCAGCGCAGGGGCCGCCGCTTCCAGGGCGCAGACGCCGGGACGCGCCGGCCCGCAGGCCGCTCTCCGCTCCTCCCGCTCGGGAGCCGAGCCCTGCAGCTCGGAGCACACGCGCCCGCAGCCGGCCCCGCGGCGCCCCACTCACCGCCCGAGCCGCCGCCGCAGCCTCCACTTCCGCGCGGAGACGCCGCTTCCGCTTCCGCCCGGCAGCCCCGCCCCTCGCGCGCGACGACGGGGCGGGCGATCGCGGCGGCCACGCCCCCCGCCGCCCTCCCCCGCCACGAGGCCGAAGCACCGCCCTCCCTTAAGGGGCCGCCCACCCCGAGCGGCCTGGTACTAGCGGCCTGGCCCAGCCGCTGCCAGCCCCAGGATGGACGATGGAGCCCCGGTCCCCAAGACCTAACCGTCGTCGGGAAGGCTGCGGGAGCTGCGAGACGGGGCTGGACCTCTTGTCCACAAGGCATCCCGACGGGAGGACACAGCTCCGGGGTGCGCAGGAGCCCGGGGACTCGGGTCCCGGGGCCACCCACTGCTCTTCTCTGGACCTCACAGCCAGGGTGGCACCGCCAACTTCCCTGGGCCGCAGACCGGGGCCGTGGGCTCCAAGGCCACCCCCTCCCCACCACCCCCGGGGCTGCAGACCAGACCCCGGCGCGCTCCGGAGAACGGGAGGTGCGCACTGGTCTCCCCGGGCCGCGGCCGGGTCTACGCCGGGTCCACGAGGTCAGAGCCCCAGGGGCGCGCACTGGGACGCGAGCAGGACAGGAGCCCTAAAATTTTAACTCTTTAATTAGTCTTCACGTTTCTCCTTTTGCCTCCTGAGGAGAGAGCGCGCGGCTCCCTCGCCTGCACACTGTCCGTGGCCCCTGGGCCGGGGCGGGTTCAGGCCACCGCGCACCGCCTGGGGCCGGGCCCCGGGTCCACATGCAGCCCGGGCCGCGGCGGGGCGAGTCCGCTGCCCCTTATTGCTGAGGTCCGGCGCGGCGCGCACCGCTAGGAGCGCTGGCTGGCCAGCTCCTGCGAGATGAAGTGGCGCAGGCGCTCCAGGTACTGGCTGTACAGCTCGATGTCGTTGTGCCCCGCGCCCTCCACCCACAGCGGCTCCACGGCCTTGGGGCAGCGCTCGTACAGCGCCAGCCCGTGCGAGAAGTCGATCACCTCGTCCTCCGTGCCGTGGATGATGAGCACGGGAGACGTGATCTTGGACACCTTCTCGATGCTGGGGGCGGGCGGGGCGGGGCGGGGCGGGCAGGTCAGGCGGGGCGGCCCCCCGGGCCCCGCCCCTCCCCGCCAGATCCCTCCCCGGGCCCCGCCCTCCCCCGAAGCCCCGCCCGCCCCGAGGCCCCTCCCCCGCCCCTCCCCCGCCCCGCTCACTTGGGGAACGCGTCGAAGCAGTAGGTCTTCTTGGTGTCGGGGAAGGCCACGCGCATGCCGGAGGTCAGCGGCGAGTGCAGCACCACGGCGGCGCACTCGTAGCGCGAGGCCAGGTCCACGGTGGGCACCGTGCCGATGCTCTGCCCGTACAGGATGATGCTGTCGGGGCTGATGCCGTACCTGGCGGCAGAGGCAGGGTCACCCGTGGCCCGGGCGCGGCCCCTGCAGCCCCCCCCCCCCCCCCCCCCGGCACAGTTAACAAGGTCAGGCGGGTGGAGCCCGCATCCCGCGTGTGCGGGAGTCCCGGCTGCGGCCCCTGCGACCCTGGGACCCACTGCCCCCCCCCCCACAAGGAACCGGGTGAGGTGGCTGCGGGGCAAGGTGGGTCCTGGCCTCTCGGCCCGCGCGGAGGGTTACAGCCGACTGCGCCCTCCCCTGCACCTCCCCCGCCCCAGCAGAGACAGCTGTGGGCCCCGCCCACTCCTGTGGGCCGCGCCGGGTCCCTGGGCCTGGCCACGCCACGCCACGCCACGCCACGCCACGCCCCGCCCCGCCCCGCGTCCTTGGCCCGATTCAGGTTCCCGCCTGCTTGGGGGCTGCTGGCCATGGTCCACACAGGACTCCTTGGCTCTCCTCCCTCCAGCCCTGACCCTGACCCTAAGGATGCCCAGCCCGGTGCACAAGGAACCCAGACAACCCCCCACGCACGGCACGGCCGGCTCCCCGCTCTGCTGCTGGCCGGCCGGCATCCCCAGCCTCAGGAGCCACCGGAGGTCGCCGGTCTCCCTCCACGAGTGCCAGCCTGGCCCTGTTCACCCAGCCCAGCGGACCCCGGACACCACCTGAACACGGGCAGCTCACGGCCACACCCTCAGGGCACCAGGCCAGAGGCACCGAGGCTGCTGGGAGCCCAGGACAGGTGCCAGCGCCAGGCCACGTCGGGGACCCGGCTCCCAGCCCGGCACCCCAGGTCCCCCCGGGGTGCCGATTCCCACGCTGCACCTGGTCCCCGTCAGACCAGGCAGGGCCAGGCCGGCTGTCCACACGCTCCGGCGAGGGGCCCGGGCGAGCGCGTCCACCCAGTGCACCCCCGGCTAGCCATCCGGAGTCCAGGCTGGCGCAGGCGCCTCCCACGGACCGCCCTGGCCACCAAGGCCGTGCCGGGCACCAGAACTGCCCGGCAGAGTCCCCAGGCCCTGGACGAGCCCCGGCCTGCGCCCCCCTCCTGCGTCCCTCCGTGGACCACGGGGCTGAGCCACGCCGGCGGGCACCGCACCTGGCGCGCAAGGCCTGCCAGGCGGCGTCCACGTCGGCGTAGAGGTTCTTCTCCGAGGGCCGGCCCGAGCTCGCGCCGTAGCCGGAGTAGTCGTAGGAGAAGACGTTGCAGCCGATGCGCGTGCCCAGGCCCAGGTAGAAGCTACTCATCTGGCCCAGGTTCCACCGCGTTGCCGTGCGAGAAGAGCACCGTGTACCTGGCGGGCGGGCGGGGCGGGTCAGGGGCGGGCCGGGGCGGGTCAGGGGGCGGGCCGGGCGCGGGTCAGGGGCGGGCCGGGGGCGGGTCAGGGGTGCAGGGCCGGGGGTGCAGGTCGGGGGCGCTCAGCCCGTCCTGCCTCCCGGGGGAGGGCGCGGGTCAGGGGTGCAGGTCGGGGGCGCGGGTCAGGGGACGCTCAGCCTCGTCTCTGCCTCCTGGGGGAGGGCGCGGGCGGGGGCACGGGACTGGCCCCGGACGCTCCAGGTCTCCCAGGCTGCACAGGACTGGCCCCTCCCCCAGGGCAGGGTCGGCCAGCAGTGGCCCGGGCTTCCATCTCAGAACACCCTCGGTCTCTCTGGGGGTCTCCAGGCTAAGCCGCAGCCACAGCAGGCGCCCCTGGGCCCCACGCCCTGGGGGGGGGCACGGCAGCCCCAGGGCGGCACCCCCACCCGCTCCCCCCCCAGGCACCACGGCGTGAGGACGGCTGCCCCTCCCTCCTGCCCCCAGCAGGCCCAGGAAGGCCACCCCTCCCAGGTCACCCGGGGCCACCACCTCCTGCAGCCAGCCCGCCCCACCACACGGGGCAGGGACCAGCCCGGGGCCGGCCGAGGGAAACACTTGCCCTTTGGACTCAAAACCCTGGGAACCCCCCCCCCCCAGCAGGCGGCCAGGCAGCCCCACCGGAGCCGACTCTGCCCGCCACGCGCGGCCTGAGCCCGGGGTCCCTGCCGCCGCCGCCGGCCCCACCGAGCACCCCGTGGGCGCGCCGGGCTCCTCACCTGGCGCCCGGCACGCAGCGCACGTACATGCAGGCGATGCGGCTGCCGCGCGCGCTCTTGGTCAGGAACACCTCCACGGTGTCCAGCTCGCGCTGGCCGTACTGGAAGTCAGCGCGCTCCGTCAGGTGCAGCTTCCAGCGCCTGGGGGCGCCGGCAGAGGCGCGCAGGGGGCCCAGCGAGGACGCCCCGGCCGGGCCGGGCTCGGGCTCGGGCACCAGGGAGTAGGTGGCCTCGGGGGGCAGGAAGGCGAGCTTGGCGGCGATGCGGCCGGGGCAGGGCGGGCAGCAGAAGAGGCAGCAGAGTTCGCTCACCGACAGGCCGTTCATGGCGGGCGAGGGAGACGCGGGCGGGGAGGAGGGCGCCCCCCAGACCAGAGCCCCTTAGGAGGCCGCAGCCCAGCCCCGGCGAGGTCCCAGCCGAGCGCCCGGGCGCCGCGCAGCTGCAGGTCTCCATGCCGTGCAGCGGGAAGCCCTGTGGGGACACGGAGACCGTCCTGGGGGCCACAGCCGGAGACCGCAGCCCCCAGGGCCTCCGCGCGGGTGCGCCCAGGGCCAGCCCCTCGGGGCGGGCGACTGCAGACAGCAGCCAGGCGCGGGCCAGCAGCAAACAAAGGCTCTCCCGAGGTGGGAGGTGGGAGGTGGGGCGGGCAGGGTGCGGTCGACAGAGGCCACCACCCCTGGCCGGGGAGGGGAGGGGAGGGGAGGGAAGGGGGAGGGGGAGGGGAGGGGGAGGGGGAGGGGGGCTGGAGACGGGAGGGGCCTGGTCTAGGACGCCGTGGAGCCGGCCTCACACCCGCAGCACCAAGCTGCCGGGGCGGCTACCACCACGCGTGGCGCTGCCGTGGGAGACGCCGCGCACCTGGGCACGCCCACCTGAGCCACAGCTCCCGGGGGCCCTGAGAGGCGAGATGGGGGGGCACAGAGCTGCACCCGCAGACCCAGGGATGGGAGGCAGGGTGCAGCCCCCGCCAAGCAGCCGTGTGCCTGGGTCTCCAAGGGAGCCCACCCAGCCCTGGCACGGAGTGGGGGCGCCCAACAACCTGGCCTGGCGAAGCAGTGTCAGAAAGTCAGCCCCTAGGCCGGCGCCGCGGCTCACTGGGCTAACCCTCCCCCTGCGGCGCCGGCACACCGGGTTCTAGTCCCGGTGGGGCGCCGGATTCTGTCCCGGTTGCCCCTCTTCCAGGCAGCCTCTGCTGTGGCCCGGGAGTGCAGGGGAGGATGGCCCAAGTGCTTGGGCCCTGCACCCCATGGGAGACCAGGAGAAGTACCTGGCTCCTGCCTTCGGGTCAGCGCGGTGCGCCGGCCGCGGCAGCCATTGGAGGGTGAACCAACGGAAGGAAGACCTCTCTCTCTGTCTCTCTCTCTCTCTCACTATGCTTGACCAAAAAAAAAAAAAAAAAGGCCTCAGACAGGGGAGCACCCTCTGGCTGAGAGCCCACAGGGCAGGCGAGCCTGGACAATCAGGGGACACGCCAGGGTGGACAAGGCCGCAGGTGGACAAGGCCGCGCTAACCAAGCGGGGACAGTCACCCCCACACCTCCCTCCACCCACCAGGGGCCGCCTGACACTCTCACAGCACCCCTCCCCGGGCCGGACACCTCTGCAGGCGCCCCACGGCCTCCCCCCACTGCCAGGCCACAGCCGCCAGGCCTCCCCCTGGCCGGCCCGCTCACGGCCCCTCTGCTCCCGAGACCCCGCCCCCCACGCCAGGACCGGCAGGCACCGGCCCGGGCTCCCCTGCCAGCGCTGCGGGGGTGGGCAAGCAAGAGGCAGAGGACCCCCGGGGTCCCCGGCCCACACCAGGCAGCAGCGGGCACACAGCCTGGCCCCCACCCCCGGGCACGGGCTGCCCGCAGGCGCGGAACCAGGCTAGCACTGCAGGGGCCACGGCCATGGGCCGGGCAGGACACCTGCCTGGGGACAGGGACACGTGGAGCGGTCAGGTGACAGCCGAGGGACAGAGGGACGAGCGAGGACCCGGCCCGGGAGGCAGCGCGCGCAGGGGTCCCGGGGAGTGCGCGGTGGGGGTCGGGGACCCCGGCCCCGTCTTGGGGCAGCCGCGCGCGGGGTGGACCCCCGGGGCGGGGCTGGGACACGGAGCAGAGGGGCGGCGGGACGCCTGATGGGGGCGGGGGTCCCGGAAGGAGGCAGTGCACCTGACAAGGGGCGGAGCCGGGCTGTGTACGAGGCAGGGCGCCCGGCGGCTCGGACCGGACACTGCCCGCCCGCCGCGGCCGCGTCCCCTCGGGGCGGGGGGCTCCCCGCACGCCGCGGCCCGCGCGGCCGGGGGCCAGGCAGGTGGGGGGTGGTCTCGGGGCCCATCGCCCCGGCCGCCTGGGCCTCGCGGCCCGGCCCAGCTCCCCAAACGGCCGCGGCCACCCGGAGGCCGCCCCGCGCCCGCCCCTGCCCGCACTCACCGCCCCGGCCCGCGCCCCCCGGCCCCGGGGCCGCGCTCCATGGCTCCCGGCCGCCCGCCCGTCCGTCCGTCCGTCGGTCCCTCTGCGCCCGAGTCCGCGCCGCCGCCGCCGCTCCTCAGCGAGCGGAAGTGAGCCTCGCTCCCGCCGCGCCCCGGAAGTGACGCGCGGCGCACGCGGGGGGCCGAGGGCGCCCGGCGCCGCAGAGGCGCATGCGCAGGGGCGGGGCCCTGGGGGCGGGGCCGTCTGCCGTGGGGGCGGGGCCGGGGCCGTGCGGTGCTGATTCTGGGTGCAGGACGTGGTGGGCCCGTGAGGAGCAGGCTGGGGGAGCAAAGCATGCTGGGGCTCGCAGGAAAATGTCCGCAAGACATTTTTGTAAATAAAGTTTTATTGGGACCGGGGCCCTAGGAGGGCGTGGCCAAGGCAGGCAGGGATGGATCTGGCCGGCCGCGTTCTTAATCCTGGATGCTTTCCCACTGAAACGCGTTCCTTGCTTCGTGCCTCCGGCCAGCGCCTGCACCCTTCCCCGCCCCCACCCCCCACCTCCCCGGTCCTAGAGGGGAGCCCAGAGCACCTGGAAAGCCCGCCGCACAGGCGAGGTGGCATGGGAGGGGGCTTCGTGAGACCCCCACTCCCGAGCCTGCCCCAGGCCAGCCGACGCCCTCCAGGCCCCCTGAGATGAGGCCCCCCTGTCTCCTGGTAAGAGCGTCAGCTCCCCTCTGGTCTCCCGGAAAGAGCTGTCCCCCAGGCCCCTGGCCCCGGCAGGTCAGCCCCCACTCCGGTCTCCTGGGTGGTCAGCCCCCCCCCGTGGTCTCCCCCAGGTCAGCCCCCCAGGCCCTGGTCTCCCGTGGTCAGCCCCTCTGGTCTCCTGGTGTTCAGCTCCCTCTGGTCTCCTGGCTGCCCCTCTGGTCTCCTGGTGTTGGTCCCCCCATCTCCCGGTGTCAGTCCCCAGCCCCGGTCTCCCGGGTGTTCTCAGCTCCCCCTGGTCTCCTGGGTGGGTCAGCCCCTCTGGCCTCTGGTGTGGTCAGCCCCCCCCAGGCCGAAGGTCAGAACCGCCCAGAAGACTTTGCGCTGCCTCATGACTGCGCCTACGCCATGCAGGAAGGGCCTCTCCCAGCGCCTTCCTCCAGCCTCATCTGACTGGGGAGGGGCAGGCACCCAGGGAGACAGCTTAAGGGGTGGCCTTGTGGAAAGTGCTTGAGGGGCCCCCAGCGCGTCTTTCCTTCCACGCCCCTGCGGGGGTCGGCTGTGACTAGCCCCTCCCCTCTCTCTGGTTAGCTTGCTCCCTGCCTCAGGGCCTTCCCATGCTGCAGTGCCTGGGGCACTGGCCCACCAGACCCCTCCTGAGGGCCCCACTCCCATCTCCTGCCCCCCAACACAGGGCCAGACCCTGCCCTGACTAAGGAGACGCCCAGGGGGCAGACCCTGGAGAGAAGATCAGCTACAGAGGGGGAGGGGGAGGGGGGAGAGGAGGGAGAGGGAGGGAGGGAGAGGGAGGGAGGGAGGGAGAGAGAGAGAGGGAGGAAGAGAGAGGGGGAAGGGGGAGAGAGGGAAGGAGAGAGAGAGAGGGAGAGGGAGGGGGAAGGGGGAGAGAGGAAGGGGGAGGGGAGGGGGAGAGAGGGGAGAGGGAGGGAGAGAGAGGGAGGGAGAGACAGAGAGAGGGTAAAAAGAGGGAGAGAGAGGGGGAGAGAGGGAGAGAGAGAGGGAGGGAGAGAGAGAGAGGGAGAGAGAGAGAGGGAGGGGGAAGGGGGAGAGGGGGGAGAGAGGGAGGGAGGGGGAGAGGGAGGGAGGGAGGGAGGGGGAGAGAGGGAGAGAGAAAGAGGGGGAGAGAGAGAGAGGGAGGCAGAGAGAGAAAGAGAGGGAGGGAGAGGGAGGGAGGGAGAGGGAGGGTGGGAGGGAGAGGGTGGGGGACAGAGAGAGACAGAGTGGGGAGAGGGAGAGTTCGAAGGGGGAGAGAGAGAGAGGGAGGGAGAGGGAGAAGGGAGGGAGAGAGAGAGAGGGAGAGGGGGAGGTGGGGGGAGAGAGGGGGGAGGGGGAGAGAGGGGGAGGGGAGAGAGAGAGGGAGGGAGAGAGAGAGGGAGAGGGAGGGAGAGAGAGGAAGGGGAGGGAGAGGGGAGGGAGGTAGAGAGAGAGAGGGAATGCGGGAGAGACAGGGAGAGAGAGAAGGGAGGGAGGGAGAGAGCCCTGACTTTGGCTTGGTCCCCAGATGGAAGCCAGGAGCCTGGAACCCGCGGTGGCACGGGCCCTCCTGGTGCCTCCCAGGCGCTGTGCCAGCATCGGAGCGGGTCCAGGGGCGGGGCGGGGCGGTCCAGGGGCGTGGGGCGGGGCGGGTCTCAGGGGCAGGGCGGGTCCAGGGGCGGGACGGGGCGGGGCTTGGGATGGGGCGTGTCCAGGGGCGGGGCGGATCTGGGGTGGGGCGGGTCCAGGGGCGGGCCGGAGCTGGAACCGGGCTCTGGGACCTGGGATGCGCTGACCTCACCTCTAGGCCAAGGGCTGCTCGGATTCTTCCCAGCTGGAGGGGCACCCAGGGTGCTGGGGCTGTGGGCAAGCCCAGGACAGGTCTCCCTCCTGGGTCCCTGGGCCTCGGGAAGCCCCAAGGCCTGGCCCTGTCCCTCGGGGACAGTTTGTTCTGTCTCTGGTTTTGCTGTGCACAGGAAGTGTGCGCGGGGTGAGCAGCCAGCACCCGGCGCATGCGGGGCTGGGGTCCAGCAGTGCAGACCCCGCGTCCCAGGGCGCAGCGTCTGCGGACTGCCCTCTCTGGCCCCCACGGCGGCCTCCTCCCAGGAAGCGGGCAGGGCCAAGGGGAGCCGGGGGTTTACCCCCAGCGTCTCGGCCCAGCCCCGGCCCTCGCAGGCATCTGGGGAGGGAGCCAGGGAGGCCTCTGTCTGTTTCCGTCTCTCTGCCTCTCGGATAAACACACACCAAATATAAATGACCCGGATATGCAGCCCCGGGGTAGTGGACACGAGTCCACCTGGAGCAGTCGGAGCCAGGATCAGGGAGCGGGCGGCAGGGTGGACGCAGAGACAGCGGCTCGGCAGACACAGGGGGCCGTGAGGGCGGGGGCAAGGAGCCCCTGAACGCGGCTCTGACCCTGACCTTGACGATGAACTTGACGCTGGTCCTGGAGCAGAGGAAGCTGCGTGTGGGGGCTGCTGACGCCTGGGGCAGGGACCTGCTGTCCCCCTGGGGCTAAGAGCCCGTCCCTGTCTCTGGGAAGAGACAGGAAGCCGGGGCTGGGGGGGCTGTGGCCCCTGCTTTGACACAGCAGCAGCCCCTCCCAGGGGAGCCCGAATGGGAAGCCGGCTCCAGACCCCACAGGGAAGGAAGCGCGGGGGCGCAGGGTAATGGCAGAGGTGTAGGGGGCTGCCAGCCCTCGGAGGGCCCCGGGCAGGTGGCTCAGGGTCTCAGGTCCCTGATTGACCCAGCCTGGCATTTCTGGAGTGGAATCCAGAATGGGGGTTCTCTCTGTCTGTCTTTCTTTCTCTATCTTTCAAATAAAGTTTATTTTAAAAAATGGGGCCAGAGCTAGGCACAGTGGGCGCCGGTTCGAGTCCCGGCTGCTCCACTTCCCATCCAGCTTCTGCTCTGGCTCGGGAGAGAGTGCAGCAGATGGCCCAAGCGCCTGGCCCTGCGCCCGCGTGGGAGACCCGCAAGACGCTCCCGGCTCAGGGCTTCAGAGCGCGGTTTCCAAGACAGGACCCTCCAGTTGCAAACGCCGGGGACCTCCCCGGGGAGACCCTGTGTCCTCGGCTCCGCCCCTACCCAGGGCCCTGAAACCCCCGGCCGAGTGGGGCGGGGAGAGGGGGACAGCCCCCCCAGCCTAGAGAGGGCCTTCTTCCGTCTGGGCTGCGGGTCCGGGGGCGGCGCCTGGAGCAGGTAGGAAACAGGGCGGCCGGAGCGGGCGAGGCCGCTTGTGGCCGCTAGATGGCGCGGGTGCGCCCGCCTGATCCCGCAGGAGCCCGGGTCGGCCACGGGGAGGGGTGCAGCCTGGGTCCCAGCTCCCCACGGGTGCACACGTGGGTCCCATTTGGGAGGGAGAACCAGTGCATGAGAGATTCCTATGCCTCCTGCCTGTCAATGAATGAAGAATCTCCTGCAGTGAGTGCAGGTGGCAGCCCACCACCAGCAGAGCGCTCACTCTGGGGCCAGCAACGAGGGTCCACGGAGATGAGTCGGAATGGGCCCCGGGGGCGGCCGACGCGGCGGCAGGCCCGACTGCAGCACGCCCCTCCACCCCCACCTTAAAACCAGCATGGGGCACGTGGCCCTGGGAACTTCTCTTGGGACTCCAGCTCCCTGCTCGCACACACACCCTGGGGGACGGCAGTGCCACCAAGCCCCCTGCCACCTGCGTGGGAGACCCGATGACGCCCCAGCCCTGGCCACTAGGGGCATTCCGGTGTAACATCTGGCCCCGGCAGCTGGGGGCGCTCTAACTGCCTGCCAGGATGCCTGCATCCTGCCTGGGGCTCAGGCGCAGGCGGCAGCCCACCTTGGCCCCAGCCTCCTGTGCCCACCAGGGGGTAAGGGGCCGTGAGCAAAAGAGCGCTCCCGTCTGCTCGGTGGCTGGGGAGGGGACAGGTGGCGGTGGCTGCGGAGGGGTGAGTGAGCAGGGGCCAGGGCACTGGGCAGGGGCTCCCTCAAGGCCCACCTGCTGGGGCCACTCAGGTGTCCTGGCCCGTGGGGAGACAAGCAGACGGCCCCTCCTTTCGTCCGACGTCTGTGGGCGGCGGGAGGACTTCCCCAGGCCTCGCACCTCCTCCAGGAACACCTGGTCTGAGGCTGGACAGCTGAACTGGGGAAGCCCGCGGTGCTGCCTCGTGCCGCCTCCCAGAGCCGCTGACACAGCCACACAGCCGGGCACCAGGAGGTTTCCAGGGGAGCCCGTCCCCTCTTGGACGGTTTGTCTGACAACACTGGGTCTTCTATTGGAGCGTGAGACACATATCGCCCATGTGCTGGTTCACTCCGCAGGGGCCTGCCAAGCGGCGTCCGGGGCCCTAGGCCCAAGGACTTGGCCGGCACCGCGGCTCGCAGGGTGACAGAGCGGGCTGGACCCCCGAGGCTGCCAGACCCAAACGCCTGCCTCGGCCTCCTTCCTCTCCTTCTTTCTTTTCTTTTCTTTTTGGACAGTGAGAGAGAGACAGAGAAAGGTCTTCCTTTGCCGTTGGTTCACCCTCCACGGCTGCTGTGGCCGGCGCACCGCGCTGATCCGGCTACAGGAGCCAGGTGCTTCTCCTGGTCTCCCATGGGGTGCAGGGCCCACACTTGGGGCATCCTCACACTGCCCTGCCCTCCCTGGACAGCAGAGAGCTGGCCTGGAAGAGGGGCACCGTGTAGAATCCGCTGGTCTCGGACTGGGCCCCGCCCACTCCACGCCAGCAGCACCCCCACTGGGTGTGACAGCCACAGCCGTGGTCCCCCAGAGAACACCTGACCCCAGGGGATTTTTTTAATTTATTTGAGAGGCAGGGTTAGAGAGAGAGGGAGAGGGAGAGGGAGAGGGAGAGGGAGAGGGAGAGGGAGAGGGAGAAACAGGGAGAGAGAGAGGGAGGGAGAGGGAGAGAGAGAGAGAGAGAGGGCTTCCCTATCGGCCACAGGGCCAGAGCTGGGCCGATGCGGCCAGGACCCAGAGCCCGCCCAGGTCTCCCACGCAGGTGCAGGGACATGACTGGGTCCTCCACGTCTCTCAGGCCACAGCAGAGGGCTGGGTCGAAGAGGAGCAAGCTGGCAGGAGCCGGTGCCCGCAGGGGACGCGTCCTCAGCTGACCGACCCTGCCAAACTGTTGAGTAACTAGACCTTACTTGGGTCCAGAGGTGTCAAGGGGCAAGCGTTTGCTCTCCTCAGTGCTCCGCCCACGCCAAGTCACCTTCACCCCCCACATCATGAAAGAGGCCCCAGAAAGGGCCAGGAGCTCCCGGGAGCGACTGCAGCCAAGCTGGTCTGCGCCCTCTAACTAGTTCCCCTGACTGACTCCCAGGCGTCGAGGCTGGCGCCAAATGCTCCAGGCACACGTTGGGTCTCGAACCCGCGTCTCCATGGAAGGGCCCGCGGTGGTCCAGCCCACCCCGCCCCAAGCCGGTCATAAGAGAGGCGCCACGGAGAGTGGCAGGGCGAGTCACAGAGCGCGCGCGGCCTTCTGGGATTGTAGCTCAGGCCCCCGCCTCCGCCTCTGCCGCCACGCCCCCGGAACTACGCTCCCGTCGCAGCCCGCGGCGTGCCAGGCGCAGGAGGCGGGCAGGCCGGTTGCTAGGACTTGGCGAAGCGCGCGGGCTCACGCCTGTCTGAGGTGAGCGCGGGCTGGGGGCCGTGAGAGTGTCCAGGGCCAGTCCCCGAGGAGGGCGCGCAGGGCCAGCCGGAGCGGTGAGGGTGGCCGCCCGCGCAGGGGCCGAGGGCTGGGCGGCCGGGCTCCTCGCGGCTGCCCCGGTCCGTCGATGGGCGTGCGCGCGACGGGGCGGAGTGCGCGTGCGCGCCCGCGGCCCCCGGCCCCCGCCCCGCGTCGCGTCGCTCTGTGCGCGCCACCCCGCGGCCGGCCCCGAGGCCCCTGAGGCCCCGCGCGCCAGCCGCTTCCGCTGCGCCCTGTCCCGGGTCACAGGTCCCCGCACCCCGTGGTGACTCCCTCCCGCCTCGAGGCCCGCAGCCCAAAGGTTCCGCCAGTCCCGGGTGATCCGGTCGAGCGCGTCCCGCCCCGGCGCCCGCGGCGGGTGCGCGTTCCGGGGCGCGGGGCACCGCGGCCCCGGCCCCCGCCCGCCGGCGCCGCCCCCGGGACGGCAGATGCCCGAGGGGCCCGGGAACCTCGTGACTCTGCCCGAGGTGGCCACGGGTCCTGTGGGCCAGAGCCGAGGTGGCCGGGTCCCGTGGACTTGCCCGAGGTGGCCCGGGTCCCCGTGGACTCTGAGTGGCCTGGCCGCCGGGTCCCCCGTGACTCTGTCCCAGGGGCCCGGGGTCCCTGGGCCGAGCCGAGGCCGCTGGGTCCCCCGTGGACCTGTCCCAGGTGGCCGCTGGGTCCCGTGGGCTGCCCGAGGTGGCCGTGCTGGGTCCCGGTGGAGCCACCTTGTCCTGAGGTGGCCTGGCTGCTGGGTCCCCGTGGACTCTGTCCGAGGTGGCCGCCGGTCCCGTGGGCCGTGCCCGAGGTGGCCCAGGTCCCTGCGGACCCTGTCTGAGTGGCCTGGGCTGGGTCCCGTGGACTCTGAGTGGCCTGGCCGCTGGGTCCCCGTGGACTCTGTCCGAGGGGGCCTGGGTCCCCGTGGGCCGAGCCGAGGTGGCCGCTGGGTCCCCGTGGACTCTGTCCGAGGTGGCTGGGCCCCGTGTGGGCCGGCTCCAGGTGGCCGCTGGGTCCCGTACCCCGGTCCAGGTGGCCTGGCCGCTGGGTCCCCGCACTCTGGTCCGTTGGGTCCTGTGTGGGCCGGCTCCGAGGTGGCCCAGGTCCTGCGGACCCTGTCTGAGTGGCCTGGCCGCTGGGTCCCGGGACTCTGAGTGGCCTGGCCGCTGGGTCCCCGCGGACTCTGTCCCAGGGGCCTGGGTCCCCGTGGGCCGAGCCGAGGTGGCCGCTGGGTCCCGTGGGCCGTGTTCGAGGTGCACCAGGTCCCGCGGGGACCCTTGTCTGAGTGGCCCGTCGGCGGGTCCCGGACTGTCCAAGGTGGCCTGGGTCCCCGTGGACTCTGGCCCGCCGCGCTGTGGGTCCCCGGGCTGGAGCGCACGTGCCGTGTTCGTCCCCTCTGCTCCCGGGGTGATGGGATTCTTCTGGGGGAGCGCGGGGTGGGCGCCAGGACGAGTCCCGGGCTGAGCTTCTGCGGCTCCTGGGCCTCCCCAGGGCACCTGTGTCCCCGCGGAGCAGGACCCCGCCCACAGACCCTGCCCGGCCCTGTCCGCTGCTGCCTGCCGGGTGGCCCGGCAGCCCTGTTGTCCGGCCCACGCAGGCCGTGTCCAGAGGACAAGGGCTGTGTCTCTGCCCTGTGCCCGGACAGAGGAGCCTTAGCCGGCGGCGGTGCCAGCGGGCGCCGGGCCCCGTGCCTGGCTCCAGCGCCTTCCCGCCACGGCGCCCCTGCCGCGTTCCTCGACACTGGGCCTGGCGCCGCGGGCTGGGCTGCTGGCACACCACGGAGGTGATTGACGGCCCGCCCCACAGCGAGACCCGGCCCGTGCGGGGCGCACGCGAGCTGCCAGGCAACGCTCGTGGTCGCATCTTATGTTATCTATTCAGAGGTAGCGTCAGAGAGAGAGAGGGAGAGAGGGAGAGGGAGAGAGAGAGAGGGAGGGGGAGGAGAGAGGAAGAGAGAGGGAGGAGAGAGGGAGGGAGAGAGAGGGAGAGAGAGAGAGAGAGAGGAAGAGAGAGGGAGGGGAGAGAGAAAGAGAGAGAGTCAGGGAGGGAGGAGAGGGAGGAGGGAGAGGGGGAGAGGGAGAGAGGGGGAGGGGGAGGAGAGAGAGGGAGGGAGGGAGAGGGAGGGGGGAGAGGGAGAGAGTTAGAGGGATGGGAGGGAGGGAGGGAGGGAGAGAGAGATGGAGAGAGGGAGAGGGAGGAAGAGAGAGGGAGGGGGAGAGAGGAAGAGAGAGGGAGAGAGAGAGAGGGGGGAGAGGGAGAGGGAGGGAGAGAGGGGGGAGAGGGAGAGAGGGAGGGAGAGAGGGAGAGAGAGGGAGAGGGAGAGAGGGGGGAGAGGGAGAGAGGGAGGGAGGGAGAGAGGGAGAGACAGGGAGAGAGGGAGAGAGGGAGAGGGGAGGTCTCCCACCTGGCTGGTCCATCACCCCCTGATGGCCGCACTGCCGCGCTGTGCCGATCCCAAGCCAGGAGCTGCGTCCGAATCATAGTACGCGGGGTGCAGGGCCCCAGCACTGGGCTCCCTACCAGGCCTTGTGCCGCAGCAGCAGAGCTGGATGGGACGGAGCAGCGGGACTCGAACCCGCGCCTTGCAGTGGGGAGCCGGCCCTGCAGGCGGTGGCTTAGCCCACTGTGCCCCGTTGGGGTGGCATTACCGCCTGTGAGCCGGCTGACGGGCACGGGGGCGGAGCTCTGTCCACTGGCGTCCCTCCCCGAACGGGAGCCCGGGAGCCCTGCGGGTCTCTGACGGGTGCAGGCCGAGCACCCGGGCGTCCTCCGCCGCTTGGCCAGGCTGTGGGCAGGAGGCCGGGACGTGGCCGTGGGCGCCACAGGCTCCCGCGTCCACTGGGGAAACGCGTGGGCACGGGGGGTTCCTGATTTGAGGGGCAGACTTGAGCCTCCGCTGCCTGGTTCTCGAGGCAGATGCCGCCACACCGGGCTGGGCCAGGCTGCAGCCAGGAGCCAGGAGCTCCACCCTGGTCACGCGGGGCTGGGGGGCTGGCACCCGCCCCCATGCCTGCCGCCCTGCTGATGGGAGGTGGGGCTCCAAGGAGCCGCGGGGTCCAGCGCGAACTAGACTCCCGCCCTGACAAGCACAGAGGTTCCCCGGGCAACGCAGGGCCACCCGGCATCATCAGTGTCACCCGGCACATTCTGTGTTGCCTGTGTCAGCCGTGTCACCCTCGGCCATGGTCCCCAGCAGAGGTTCCCAGGCATGCACAGGGCCACCCGTGTCATCAGTGTCACCCGTGTCACGGTCCCTGGGCACCACAGGGCCACCCGTGGAATCCGTGCTGCCTGAGTCACCCGTGTCACGGTCCCCGGCACGCAGGCCGTCCCCTGTCACGGTGCAGGACGGAAGAGTGCAGGGGTGTGGGGTTTCCGCCCCGTGTCCTGGGAGCTTCGTCCAATCTGTAGCCAGGACAATCAAAGCCCCCAGCTGGGGCCGTGGGGCCCTGGGCTGTGAGCCGGGCCGGCGTTTGTGGTGTCGCACGGGCGCGTGCTGGGTCCCTGGGCTGAGTGCTCGGGTGAAGTGTCAGGGTGCGTGCGTGTGTGTCAGGGTGTAGGGTGTCAGGGTCCCGGCTGTGTCTTGTGTGGTGTGTGTTGGGTGCGTGTGTCAGGGTGTTGGGTGTGTGTGTGTCGGGGTCCCTGGGCTGAGTGTGTGTTGGGTGCGTGTGTGGGTGTGTGTGTGTCGGGGTCCCTGGGCTGTGTGCCTGTGTGTGGGCGTGCGTGTGTGTGTGTGTGTGTCGGGGTCCCCGGGCTGAGTGTGTGTGTCATGTTGGGGCATGTGTGTCGGGGTCCCCGGCTGTGGGCTCTGTGTGGGCGTGTGCTGGCACGTGTGGGTCCTCGGGCCAGCTCTGTGTGGGCGTGTGTTGTGTGTGTGTGTCAGGTCCCTGGGGGCTGAGTGTGTGTGTCAGGGTGTTGGGGTGCATGTGTGCCAGGGTCCCCGGGCTGTGTTCTGTGTGTGTGCTGGGGTGCAGTCAGGGTGTTGGTGTGTGGCCGGGGTCCCTGGGCCAGAGTGTGTTGGGTGCGTGTGTGTGTGTGTGTCGGGTCCTGGCTGTGCTCTGTGGGCGTGTGTTGGTGTGTGTGTGTGTCGGGGTCCCTGGCCGAGTGTGTGTGTGTCAGGGTGTTGGGGTGCATGTGTGTCGGGGTCCTGGGCTGTGCCTGTGTGGGCGGTGTTGGGGTGGGGCGTGTTTGGGGTCTGTTTGTGTGGGCGTGTGTTGGGTGCGTGTGTGTGTGTGTGTCGGGGTCCCCGGGCGCAGCTCTGTGTGGGCGGTGTTGGGTACTTGTGTGTCCCTGGGCTGTGCTCTGTGTGGGCGTGAGTTGGGTGTGTGTCGGTGCTGTGCTGAAGGCCTCGTCCAGGCTCCTGGACGCGCACAGCAGCCTCTCTCCATTTGCCTTTTGTTTTATCTTTCTTTCTTTCTCTCTGAAAGATTATTCCCAGTGCGAGGAGAAGCCGCGGACAGCCCAGGGCCCGTGGCTGCAGTGGGGACGGGCGCCCTGGCGGGTGGCCAGTGCGCAGCGGCGCCCGCAGGCTCAGCTCGGCTGGCAGCCCCGGGTGCTGTGACCTTGGCGGAGGCTTGGGGACCAGGTTAGCGGGCAGGCGCCTGCCCTGGAGGTGCGCTCCGTCTGTGCCCGCGGCTCCTGCTCCATGCTGATGGGCCGGCCGGCCACCCCGCCCAGATGCTCCAGGGCGGGCGCCAGCCGGTGCGGCCTCGGCTGCTGTTCCTGGACACGCGGCCCCTCCGTGCGAACCGGGCACCGCTGCCGCCGCGTCCAGTCTGTGGCCTCCGGAGCGGGGGAGGGCTGCCCCGCGCTCGAAGCTGGCGGCGTCAGGCCCCACCGCAGGCCGCCCGGCCGTGCCTCAGCGCCGTGTTCCGTGGCTCACGGAGCGGGCCTTGACTTCCCAGGCCAAAGCCAGCCCAGGGAGGGACGCACGGCCGCCGCGCACGCAGAGCCCACGCCTCCCGGGATGGACCCGCCGGCCCCGCCCGCAGCCGCCGGATGATGCTGTGCCGGCCCTCTCCTTACAAGCCCACACGTGCGCGCCTGCGATGGAGCGCCCAGGCACAGCCCGGCGGAGCAGCAGCCCGAGCGTCGGGAGCCCCGACGCGGAGCTAGCGCCGCGGCAAGCTCTCGCCCGTCCTGTTTGCCAGTGCCGGGCGCTGAGCGGTGCTGGAGCGCCCGCGCCGCGGCCTGTGCTGACACACGCCAGACCTCGCGCCTCCTCAAGGAGGTGTCGTCGGCGCACCTGCGCCGCCCGCTCAGCCCCACCTCAAGAGGGTGCGCCCAGGCGGCCGGGTGAGCCCCCACGCCCGGAGCTGCTGCTGTGCCTGGGCCGCCGCGGCCGGCGCTCGGCCGAGCTCCTGCCGCGGCCCGCCGGACCCCCGCGGCCTGGGGCAGCCCTTCTGGTGGTAGTGGCGGTGCCCGCGCGGCCGCCCCTGACCAGGCCAGTTCGAGGAGGCTCGGGCCCACTGGCCCACTTCCCTTCCAGGACAAGTAGGTGACCAGCGCCCTGGCTGGACAGCTCTTCTCGGCGCGGGAGCGCGCCGCCATGCAGAGCCACATGAGCGCTGCGCGGCCCGGCAGCCGCGCGGGGCCTGGAGGGCCGGGCGCCGCCGCCGGGGACCCTGCCTCGGGCCGCGTGCTGGCCACGTCACGACTGCCGCCGGCACCCGGCTGCCAGCTCCCCTGCTGCACGCCGCGTCATGGTGTGCGGACCTGGTGGCGCAGGGCCAGGCCGCGGCACCAGACTTCTCGCAGCCCACCCCCGCCTGCGCTCCTTCGCTGCTGCCGCAGCCCCCGTGGGCGTCCGCGCTGGCCCGCGCGCCGGGACGCGGACGGACGGCCTCCCTACGTGTGCACCGGCTACGACCTGCACGTCACGCGGGAGCCCTGCGCCATGTGCGCCATGGCCCGGGTGCACTCACGCATCCAGAGGGTCTTCTGGGCGCCGCCCGACGGCGCCTGGGCACCCGCTTCCGTGTGCACGCCCGGCCCGGGACCTCAACCACCGTCTAGAAACCGCGGGGTCCCGGAGGACCAGTGCCGGGTTGACCCCGACACGTAGGCCCGCCGCCGCGGGACGCAGGCGCACAGCGGGGACGGGCACGTCTTGGTGCCCAACGGACTGTCGAGGCCTCCCGGTGGCTGTGGCCGGTGGGCCCCCTGCGGAAATGGAAGTGTCCCAAACCAGGCTGGTGTCTGTGGTGGTGGCACCGGGCACGGCCGCGGGTCTGTGCGGCAGGTGGGTGGCCTCGTAAGGGGGCTGCTGCGCCTGGTGGAGCCCCGGGCACCCCCTCTGAGGTCTGGAAGGGACTGGGGGCCCGGGCACCCCCTCTGTGGTTCAGGAAGGGACTGGGGGCCTGGGTACCCCGAGGCTGTCAGAAGGGACTGGGGCCCTGGAGACACCCCTCTGTGGTCTGGAAGGGACTGGGGGCCCGGGAGACCTCTGAGGCCTGGAAGTGACCTGGGGGACGGGCACCCCCTCTGAGGTCTGGAAGGGACTGCACGGGCACCCCTCTGAGGTCTGGAAGGGACTGGGGGCCTGGCACCCCCTCTGCGGTCTGGAAGGGACTGGGGGCCTCGGCACTGATGTGGGCTCTTGGTCTCACCTGGCCCTAGGGGCTCTTGGGGCTGCGGAGTTGGGGCTACCTCCCAGAGGTGCTGGGGGCGGGGAAGGGGCGGGGGTGGGGGCCCCCCTGGTCCCGCGTCCCCTGGGTGCCGTCCGGTCCTGAAGGAAGCTGCAGCCCGAGAGAGGGGTGGCCTCACCTGGGGCCGCCCGGGCGGGGAAGGTGGCCTGGCAGGGTGGGCTGCGCAGACCCGGTCCTGCTCCACCAGGGCCGAGGTGGAGAGGCGCGGCCCTGTCCTGCCAGCACCAGCGGCCAGGCTGCCTGGGGGAGGGACGCCCTGACCCAGCCTACAGCATGCCGGGGCGCAGGGCCCCGGGGCCCCGTGGTGGCCCGGCTGCAGCCAGGCGCCGGGCCGCGGGGCTCTGGGCGTCCCTGACCGCCCGTCCTTCCAGGTGGCCGCAGGTTCCGACCGGGTGCCGGCCCTGCCGCCTGCCGCCTGCCGCCGCCATGTCAGGTGAGTGCCGGCCGCGCCGGGCCAGGAGGGGCGGGGCCGGCAGCCCCTTCGGGGGCCCTGTGCAGGCCGCCTGCTCCCTGCGGGCTCGGGCCGTCCGTGTCCGGCCCGTGCGGCCCCACGGTGGTGGGGAGCATTCCTGAGGCACTGCCACCGGGCGCTGCGCGCTCCCCACAGCGAGTCCGGGCCCTGGTCCCTGGAGCTGGAGGTCACCCTGAGCGGCCGACAGCGCCCGGCGAGGGGCACACGCGGCCTTGGAGCTGGGGGGGGAGGGAGGGCCGCCCCAGCCCTGAGGGAGCGCGGCCCGCCGCAGCCCCCGGGCTCCGCCTGCTGCGTTCGTTCCGGGCCCTGCACAAGGGGGCGGGGCCTGGCTCCAGGGAGGCAGGGGACTCCCGCCCCTGACCTCCTCTGCCATCACCCTCCCGGCTCTGACCTCCTGCAGTCACCTCGCCTGACCCCTACCCCGTGTTCTGACCTCCCTGCCATTACCCCGGCTCTGACTTCTGCCCCAGAAATTCCCCTCTGACCTCCGCCCACGTCACCCCTGACCTCCCCCGCAGTCACACCCCCGTCTGACCCCCGTAGTCACCCCTTCTGACCTCTCCGTCCCCCTCAGCTCTGACCTCCCCCTGCCGTCACCCCAGCTCTGACCTCCGCCCTCCCGCCCCTCCGCCTGCGTTGTCCGGTCCCGCCCCGCGTCGGTGTCCCGCAGCGCGCGCTCGCCCACGCGGCGCTCCTCGCGCAGGGCAGAGAACAACTTCCCGCCGCTGCCCAGGTTCGTGCCGCTGAAGCCCTGCTTCTACCAGATGACGAGATCCCCGGCCGAGCACCAGGCGCTGGTGAAGGGCGTCCACGGCCTGTGGCCGTGAGCGGGGCGTCCCGGGGCGTCGGGGGGGTTCCACTGTGCTGTGTGAGCGGGGCCCGGGGGGGGCGTCTACCGCCTGTGGCTGTGTGAGCGGGGGGCGTCCCGGGGGCGCGGCCACTGGCGGGCTGTGTGAGCGGGGCGTCCCGGGGCGTCACCGCCTGTGGCTGTGAGCGGGGCGTCCTGCCCACCGCCTGTGGCTGTGTGAGCGGGGGCGTCCCGGGGGGGGCGTCCCGGGGGGGGGCGCGTCTACCGCCTGTGGCTGTGAGCGGGGGGGTGGGGGCGTCCGGGGGGGCTCACCGCCTGTGGCTGTGTGAGCGGGGGCGTCCCGGGGGGGGGCGTCTACCGCCCGGGCGGGGAGCGGGCGTCCCGGGGGGGCGTCCCGGGGGGGGGGTCTACCGCCTGTGGCTGTGTGAGCGGGCGTCCCGGGGGGAGCTGTGGGGGTCTACCGCCTGTGGCTGTGTGAGCGGGGGGCGTCCCGGGGGCGTCGGGGGGCCGGCTCACCGCCTGTGGCCGTGTGAGCGGGGGTGTCCCGGGGCCCACCGCCTGTGGCTGTGTGAGCAGGGGCGGGGCGTCCGGGGGGGTCTACCGCCTGTGGGCGTGAGCGGGGCGCCGGGGGGCGCCACCGCCTGTGGCTGGGGAGCGGGGCGTCCTGGGGGGCGTCCTGGGGGGGCCCACGCCCAAAGCCGTGAGCGGGGGCGTCCGGGGGGCTGCCTACCGCCTGTGGCTGTGTGAGCGGGGGTGTCCCGGGGGGGCGTCTACCGCCTGTGGCTGTGTGAGCGGGGGGGGCCGCACGCCTGTGGCTGTGTGAGCGGGGGCGTCCCGGGGGGGGGGCGCCCGACCGCCTGTGTGAGCGGGGGCGGGGCGTCCGGGGAGGCGGGGGCTGTCTACCGCCTGTGGCTGTGTGAGCGGGGGTCCGGGGGGGCCGTTCACTGGCTGTGGCTGTGTGAGCGGGGGTGTCCCGGGGGGGGCTGCTCACTGTGGCTGCGTGAGCGGGGGCGTCTGGGGGTCTACTGCCTGTGGCTGTGTGAGCGGGGTCCCCCCGGGGGGGCGCTCACTGCCTGTGGCTGTGTGAGCGGGGGGGGGCGTCCCGGGGGGCTCCGCCGCTCAGGCCGGGGTGGGGAGCGGGGGCGTCCCGGGGGCGTCACGGGCGGGCTGTGTGAGCGGGGCGTCCGGGGGCGTCGACCGCCTGTGGCTGTGTGAGCGGGGCGTCCCGGGGGGGTCTACCGCCTGTGGCTGTGTGTGTGAGCGGGCGTCCCGGGGGGGGGCGTCCGGGGGGTCTAACGGCCTGTGGCTGTGTGAGCGGGGCCCTGGGCGTCGACGTGGCTGTGTGTGAGCGGGGGGCATCCTGGGGGCTCCACGCTCTGTGGCTGTGTGAGCGGGGTTGCTGCCCTGGGGGCGCCTACCACTGCCGGAGCTGGGCGTCCGGGGGGCGCCACCGCCTGTGGCGAGCGGGCACTCTGGGGGCTCCACCGCCTGTGGCGACGCGGCGCCCCGCGTCCGGGGGTCTACTGCCTGTGGCTGTGTGAGCGGGGCGCCCTGGGGCGTCTACCGCCTGTGGCTGTGTGAGCGGGGGGGGGGCATCCCCGGGGGGCTCACCGCCTGTGGCGCGTGAGCGGGGCGCGCGTCCTGGGGGGTCTACTGCCTGTGGCTGTGTGAGCGCGGCGTCCGGGGGAGGCGTCGGGGGGCTGCCTGTGGCTGTGTGAGCGGGGCGTCCGCGCCCCGGGGCCCACGCCCTGTGGCTGTGTGAGCGGGGCGGGGCGTCCGGGGGAGGCGTCGGGGGGGGGGCCCACCGCCTGTGGCTGTGTGAGCGGGGCGCCCCGGGAGGGGCATCCCGGGGGGCCCATCACTGTGGCTGTGTGAGCGGGGGCGTCCGGGGCGTCCGGGGGCTGACTGTGGCTGTGCGGGGCGGGGCGTCCGGGGAGGCGTCGGGGGGCGCGCACGCTCTGTGGCTGTGGGTGAGCGGGGTGTCCGGGGGCGGCCACGCCGTGGCTGTGTGAGCGGGGGCGTCCCGGGCATCCCGGGGGGGCTCCACGCTCTGTGGCTGTGTGGGGGCGTCCCCCGGGGGGGCCGCGGGGGCGGGGGCCGCCGGGCAGGTGGGCGGGCGCGCGCTGACCCGGCCGCCCGGCTGCCCCGCCTCCCGTAGCGCCTACTGCGCCACCCTCGGGCCAGGAACCTGGTGGCCTGCCTGGCTCGGTGGACGCCGGGCGGCTCGGGAGCCAACTCCCTGGCCGCACCAGCGTGGCTGCTGCTCTTCAGCCCCTGCAGGTGCCACGCGGTGCTGGTTCCGACCCGCCCACAAGGCCTTCCGGGTGAGGCGGGCTCTGGGGCCGCCGGGGCGCCCTCTGCTTCCTGCGGGGGGGGGCGGGACCGCACAGCGGGGGGCGGGGGGGCGGGACGGGCTGCCTGGGGGGCGGGGTCTGCAGCGGCCTGGGGCGGGGGTCTGCAGCGGCCGGGGGCGGGTCTCGCAGCTGCCTGGGGGGTCTGGGGGCCGCCTGCGCCCGGGGCGGGGGGGGGGGGGCGGGGTCTGCAGCTGCCTGCCTGGACGTGGTTCCGGGAACGCACCCTGGGGATCCAGCCAGATCGGCGCGCGCCCTCACTCCGGAACACCCGGGGACGCGCCCGTGGGCGGCCGCAGCCCACTTCCGTCCCCGACGTCCTCCCACCTCCCTGGGCGTGGTGCCCACTGTGTGGCCGCACCCTGGGGGTGGGGCTGGGGCTGTCCCACCTCTGGCCACCGCGGAGCCTGCGCTGTGCCGCCGGGCTGTGCCGTGGGTGCCCCGCCGTGTCGGAAGGCGGGCCCTTGCTGTTCGCCGAGGTGGCGGGGCCGCGTGGGGCAGCGGGCCTGGGCAGACAGCGGCAGCCGTGACCACCGGCCCGGGGCCCTGCGGAACTGGGCGTGGTGGCCGCCGGGCCGGGCTCCTCTGACTTTCGCGGAGGCCTCGGCTTTGGGTTTCCGGCCTGGCCCTCGGATGCCGCGTGCGGGCCGGGCCGCGGTCACAGGTCACTGCAGCCCACAGGTCGCAGGTCACCAGGTCGCCGCCCAGGTGCTCTTGTGTCCCCAGGCCGACAGCTCCTTTAACTTCATGGCGTTCTTCTCTGTCTTCGGGCTCATGGGTCGAACCCTGGACGCGGTCATCCAGCCGCCCGGCTTTCCGCGGTGGGGCGCGTGCAGGCCGCCGCCGGGGGCGCCCGAGTGGCGCGAGGGACCCCTGCACCGCCGTCCCGCAGAGCCGGACGGACGCCTCCCCAGCAGGCGGTGACGGCCCGTGGGGTCCCCCAGCAGCCCCGCACGTCCCACGTGGCACCAACCACACGCGTGGGCCGCCGCCGGGAGGCAGGTTTGAGGGAGGGGCCGGGGGAATCCGGGCTCGTGACCCCGTCCCCCTGTGGCCAGCTGTGCCTCGGCTTCCGCGCCCCTCAGCGGACGCTCAGGCCCAGGGCCTATGTGCCACCTGTGGCTGCTGGTGCTGTTGCTGCCGCCGGCGTTTGTTTTTACGATTTGGAAGGCGGCAGAGTTTAGAGTAGAAGAGAGAGACAGAGGGGGAGCCGTCTTCCCTCCGTGGGTCACTCCCCAGCTGGCCGCCCCGCAGCCGGAGCTGCTGTGCTGACCAGGAGCCAGAGCCCCATCCGGGTCTCCCACGCGGGGCAAGGCCCCAGCACCTGGCCATCGTCCAGGCCCTCCCAGGCCACGGCAGGGAGCTGGGTTGGTGCCCTGGCCCCGGCGCGTCACCGCCCAGCTGCCCGGGTTCCGCGGGGCAGAATTCCCGGGGGTCTGGGCCCCTGCAGAGGGCGCCCCCAGGGCCCGCCCGCCGCCTCCCCGTGCGCCCCTGCCCTCCCTCTGACCAGCCCTGGCCCCTGCAGAGGCGCCCCCAGGGCCTCGCCTGCCGCTCCCCGTGCCCCGCCCCTCTGATTCTCCGTCGTGCCGGCGCGTGCCGGGCCCACGCGCGCTCTCGTCCTCAGCGGCTGGCTGGCGGCCATCGGCTTCTTCGGGACCAGCGTCGGGGCCGCCGTGGTCATGCTGCTCCCGGCCATCATGTTCTCCCTGTCGGCCGCCATGATGGCCGGGGCCGCCATCCTGAAGGTGAGTCCTGCTCGCGGCTCGGCCACCATGGCAGCACCGGGGCGGCTCCGGGGGCTCTGCCCAGAGCAGCCGGGTGGAGAGCGCGGAAGTTCAAACCACGTCCTCCCGCGCTGCCGCTCCCTGCGCAGGCCCCGGGGCTCCTCCCGAGGCTGCCGGAGGGCCCCCTCCCTCTGGGTGCCGGCCGAGGGCTCCCTCTGTGCTGCTCCACACACCTGAGACAAGCTGGCGGAGCATGGGTGCACGGGACAGTGTCCAAGTCCAGTGCTGCCGGGCCAGGGAGGGGCGGGCGGTGCCGCTGCAGGGGTGCAGGGAGGTGCCGTGTGGGGGTGCTGGCGAGGACGCTGCTCCTTTGGGGGTGCAGGTCCGTGTTTTCTAGACGTGTGCGCAGCTCCCGTGCCCACTGACAGGCCACGGGGACACGGCCTCTCCTGGCCCTGGGCGGGCAGGGGCCCCGGAGGGCAGCGCAGCTCCGCAGGGTTCCAGCTGGAGGCCCAGGAGGTGCAGAGCCTGCCCTGGGCCCGGTGGGGCTGTGGGGGGCTGTGGGGGCGACGGCCGCAGGCCCGGTGCTGGGAACAGGTGGGGCGGGGCTCCGGCTCCCGCTCATGGTGTGGACGCCCATGGTCGCTCTCTTGGGCGTTTTTTAAGATTTGTTTTATTTATTTGAAAGAGTTACAGAGAGAAGAGAGACAGAGAGAGAGAGAGAGAGAGGGAGGGGTCTTCCACCCGCTGGGTCACTCCCCAGATGGCCGCAACGGCCGGAGCTGGCCCATCCGGAGCCAGGGGCTCCATCCGGGTCTCCTGCGCAGGGGCCCAAGAAGGCCATCGTCCACTGCTCTCCCAGGCCACAGCAGGGAGCTGGATGCGGAAGAGGAGCAGCCGGGACTCAAACCGGCGCCACACGGGATGCCAGCGACCAGGCCAGGGCGCTAACCCCCTGTGCCACAGCGCCGGCCCCGCCTGAGTCCTTTTGAAAAAGAAGCCAGGCATTTCTGGAGAGGCAGAGCTACAGAGAGACGGAGACAAGCACCTGCCGTCCCTGGGCTCACAGGACCAGCCAGGAGCTGTGACCCCTCCCTGAGGGCCGCTCCCCCAGCTCGCCTGCCCCCCCCCCCCGTGTGCGCCTGCCCTCGGCCACGCCTGATCTCGGCCATGTCTGCGCGCCTGTCCCGCCCACAGGTGCACAGGATTCTGGGAAGCCAAGGGTGGAAGCTTCCACCAGAAGGCGCAGACGGAGCGGAGCACGGGCGCGTGGCGGAACCCCGTCCCGGGAGGCGCAGTACAACAACTTCTCGGGGAACAGCCTGCCGGAGTACCCCACCGTGCCGGCCACCTGCCAGCGGCGGCCAGTGGCCGTAGGGGAGCGTCAGCCCCGCTCGCCGCGTTCCACTGGGACGGAGAGGGTGGGAGGCCGGCCGGGCCCCACCCGCGCTCATCTCACTCCTGACCGAGCTCCCGCCTGCCCCGTGCAGGCCGGACGCCCTCCCGCGCGCCCCGCCCGGGCTGCTGGCAGCTGAGGGCGGTCCCCTGCGGGCCTTCCCGAGGGAGACGCCCGCGGCCCCCGCCTGGGGAGGGCCCCGGGGGCCAAGCCCCCCACCCCCCACCCCATCCGCGCGCGCGCCGGGCGCGCGGGGACGGCGGCGGCAGGTCCATTGCGCCCGGCCGGATACCCGCGCCTGCTGGCCCCCCCGTCCAGCCCCCGGGGGCCTGCCCGCCCCTCGCTCCCGGGCCGGGCCGGGTGGGACCTCGCTCTGCTGCTGCCCGGTCTGGGCGCAGTCCCGGCGCGCGGTGGGCGTGGCGCGTCCGGCCCCCTGCGGATGGCTGTCCCCCTGGGAGAGACCCAGACACGACCGCCCGTGAGCCCCCACCCCCAGCCAGGTCCCCGCGGGGGAGGGGCGGCACCGTGGCCCAGAGGTGTCTCCCGCAGCCCCCGCGCCGACCCCCCCCCCCCAGACGCCGTGCTTTGTTAGCTTGAAGCTGGGAATAAACGTTTCTGCCTTGGGCCGCCCAGGAGCAAGAGTGGCCGTGTGACGGAGGGAGCGCGGCGGCCCGTGGGACACGGGGGGTGCTGTGTCACAGTGGCTGTCCCCGTGCACACACTACACAGGCGTGTACACATGCCCCGTGCACACACACTCACACACGTGCACACACATGCCCCGTGCACACACCACACCCGTGCACACATGTCCCTGCACACACCACACACACGCGTGCACACATGCCCCGTGCACACACACACACGCGCACACATGCCCCGTGCACACACCACACAGGCGTGTACACATGCCCCCGTGCACACACACCACACACAGGCACACATACACCCCGTGCACACACCACACACCCACACGCATGTCCCTGCATTGCCCCCCCCCCCCCCCCCCCCCCCCCCCCCGTGTACACACACACACACCCACACACACCACACACACGTGTACACATGCCCCGTGCACACACCACACCCGTGTACACATGTCCCTGCACACACCACACGCGTGTACACATGCCCCGTGCACACACCACACACGTGTACACATGCCCCGTGCACACACCACACAGGCGTGTACACATGCCCCCGTGCACACACACACACACCCACACATGCACACATACCCCCCGTGCACACACCACACACCCACACGCATGTCCCTGCACACACCACACACGCGTGTGCGCACATGCCCCGTGCACACACCACACACACGCGTGCACATGCCCCGTGTACACACGCATGTACACATGCCCCCCGTGCACACACTAGCACATGCACGCACACCTGACCTTCAAACAGCCCGGCGCGTGGCCACGTTTCTTCACGCTCACCACGGCGGCGGCCATGCCCGTGCGCCCACTGGAGGACGCCATTTCTGCACGGGAGACCATGCCGCGCTCACCCTGAGCCCCGGTGTGTCACCCGGAGGCCGCCAGCCTCTGCCCTGCTGTCCCCTGCCTCGCTCCGGGGCCGGAGGGGTCCCACTGCTGCCCCCGCCCCATGCCCTGATCAGCGCACACTCATCGGAAGTGGGGACGGGCTGTAGGGGCGCCTGGCAGCCCACCGTCCAGGGCAGGCATCACCAATCAATCAGTGACTCGCTGCACCAGCGGGAAGTTATCCTGGTGGCCGCGTCCGAGGGCAGCCGGGGACGCGGCCCTCCCGGATCGCCCCGTTCCTGGCGTTCCTGGCGCAGGCGATGCGGTATGCAGGGCGCGGAGCGCCGCCCAGCCCGGCAGGCGCCCTCGGGGCCCCCCAGTGTCCCTCGCGGGGGCCGTCGTGGTTACCTGGAAACCCCTCTAACCGGAGCTCGGTGCCATGCGTCCCCCTGGCTGGCGAGCGCCAGGCTCCCTGGGAGACCCGGCCGGGGTCTCCTGCCCCTGCGGCCACTCCGCCCCGTCCACCCCTACTGGCTCCCACTCTGTAGGTGACATCAGGGGCAGCTTGGGGAAGGAGGCAGGAGGCCCAGGCCCCAGCGCCGTGTCCACAGGGTGGCAGCTCGAGGGGCCCTCGGGTGTTCAGCTGCTGGGATTGGCCACTGCTCCTTGGGCCCACGGTGGGGCAGCCCCCAGCCGGCCCCCAGGGTGCCCGGCGAGGACTGCCCAGGGGCCTCGGGGCACAGGGTGGACGGGACGCCGACGCCCAGTGGGCGGCGAGCAGGCGCAGGCTGGCCCGCCCCACTGGCTGAGTCGGTTCCCGTGGTGCGTCCGTAGGTGGCAGGTAGGCTGGTCCCAGCTGACCCACGATGGCAGGACCCTGGGGAGGGCGCTGGCGACCACGCCGCGTCACTCAGCAGCCCCCCCCCCCTGCAGCCGGGGCACTCTCAGGTTTAGGAATGACTGGAGAGGCAGAGCAATGGGGGGGGGGGCGGAGGGAGAGAGAGGGAGGGAGGGAGTGGGGGAGGGAGCGATGGGGAGGGAGGGGGAGAGGGAGAGGGAGGGAGAGGGAGGAGAGAGAGGGAGAGATGGTGGGGGAGAGAGAGAAGGGAGGGAGAGAGAGGGAGGGAGGGAGGAGAGAGGGAGGGAGGGGGAGGGAGAGAGGGAGGGGAAGAGGGAGAGAGAGGGAGGGAGGGGAGGGAGAGAGGGAGGGAGGGGGAGTGGGGGAGGGAGAGAGGGGAGGGGAGAGACAGGGAGGGAGGGAGAGAGAGAAAGGGAGGGAGGGAGAGGGGAAGGAGGGAGGGAGAGAGGGAGGGGAGAGAGAGGGAGAGGAAGGGAGAGGGGGAGAGAGGGAGGGGAGGGGAGGGAGAGGAGGGAGACAGAGAGGGAGAGGAAGGGAGAGGGGAGGGAGGGAGGGAGACAGGGAGAGGGAGGAAGAGGAAGGGAGGGGGAGGGAGATGGGGGGAGGGAGAGAGGGGGAGGGGAGAGAGAGGGAGGGAGTAGGGAGGGAGAGGAAGGAGAGGGAGGGAGGGAGGGAGTCTCCCGACCACTCCCGAGCTGTGCCAGGCCAGAGCCAGGAGCTCCTGGGTCTCCTGGGGCGCCTGCCCGGTCACAGCTTCCGACTGCCTGCGTGGAGCGCGGGAGCCGGGCCCCGCCCGCTGTGCTGAGGTCCCTCAGTCGTTACCCCACACTGAGCGGCTGTGAGCTCACGCATCCATCCCTCGGCCCTGCAGACTGGAGCCCGCGGAGCTGAAACGGCGCCTGCCGCGTGAGGACAAGGGATCGCGGGGTGGGGAGGAAGAGGGGCCTGGCAGGCAACGGAGGGGAGAAAGGTGAGGACGGCGCCAGCCCCACCTGGCTGTCCCGCCCAGAGACAGCACCCAGACGCCCGGGTGACAGCACCCAGAGACACCTGGGTGAGCACCCACAGACACCCCAGAGACAGCACCCACAGACACCTGGGTGACACTGACAGACAGCTCTGAAGGACAGCACCCAGACGCCCGGGTGACACCCACAGACGCCCGGGTGACCCACAGACACCTGGGTACAGCACCTAGGACGCCGCACAGCACCTGGACACCCCAGAGACAGCACCCACAGACACCTGGGTGACAGGACACCTGGGTGACAGCACTCCAGACGGGTGACTCACAGACGCCGCACACCCACAGACACCTGGGTGATGCACCACGCCAAGGACAGCACCCAGACACCGGTGACAGCACCCACAGACACCTGCACCCAGACGCCCGGGTGACACCAGACACCTGGGTGACGGCAGCGCCCCGGGTGACCCTCCACAGACACCTGGGTGACGGCACCAGACGCCCGGGTGACACCCACAGACGCCTGGGTGACAGCACCCACAGATGCCCGGGTGGAGCAGCACCTGCAGATGCCCGAGATGACAGCACCCACAGAGCCCCGGGTACAGCACCCAGATGGCCGGTGACACTCACAGACACCCGGTGACAGCACCCGGCAGACGCCGGCATGGCACCAGCGCTGGGCTCGGGCGCCCCGCCTGTGCGTTCTGGCCTGCTTTCCTCGCGGGGCCGGGGCTTCTCCCAGCGCCCTCCGGCTGCCCTCCTCCTCCTGACCTGCGTGCGCCCCAGGCCCCCATCGCCGCGGACCCACAGGGCTGAGGACCCGCACCCTCAGGCCCCGCGACCTGGGTCCCGGCCTTGGAGCACCTCACCCGCGGAGCCCCCCACGCCTTGGCCAGCTCGGCCTCGTCCGAGGCAGCTCCTCCGCCCGCACGGGGTCAGCAGCCCGTGGAAGTGCTCCTGGCCCGCCCCTGTTCGGGGCCAAGGCAGAGCTGCCGGCCAGTGGCCCGCGGTGACTGCCCGGGCTCGGGGCCGCGGGGGCCGGGGCCACAGCCTGTCTGGCGCTCCCCGCTTCCGTCCCGACGGGGCCGGACGACGGGAGAAACCCACGCTCACCCCCGGCCCGCGGGGCTCCGACCACCGCTCGCGGTCCTGCCCGGCCCAGGAAGTCCAGGTGCGGAAACCCCTCCTGCTCCGAGCCACACCACGTCCGGCCTCCCCCGCTCCCGGCGCGCACGCCCCCGCCCCGCCTGCCCGTGACGTCAGGTGGCGAGACCGTGACGTCACAGACAGGCCGGCGGGCGCGGCGTCGGGCGACCAGCCACGCGTCGTCATGGCGACCGCGAGGCGGGTGCGGCCTGGGCCAAGCTGCGGAAGCCATGCCTTCGGGGGTGGGCCAGGCGCCGGGTCTCGTCCCCACCGCACCCCGCAGCCGCGCGTCTCCGCGTCCCAGGAGTGGCGCGCGGAGTCCCTGCTGGCAGCCGCAAAGCGCGGCGCTCGTCGTGCCGCGCCAGCCGCTGTCGCAAAGCGGCGCGACGCCGCCCGGCCCTGCCGCGGCTCCGCCCCGCGCTGTGACGCGCCCGGCGCGCGCGCCCCAGCTGCGCCCGCGCAGAGGAGCGCGCAGGCCGCCCCCCGCTGGCCGACGCTTGGCGGGTGCGGCGCGCGGCCCGAGCGGGCGCGGCGGAGCGCGGCGAGCTGGCGCCTCCCGCCCTGAACATGCGGAGGCCGGCCCCGGCGCAGGCGGGGAGCCGGAGCGGCCCGAGTGCGCGCCGCAGCCGGAGCCGGAGCGCGAGGCGCGGGGCGCGGCGCGGAGGGCGGCGCGGCGCTGCTGAAGCCGGCCCGCCGCCCGCGGCCCTCGGCGGAGCCCAGGCACTGACGCGCGCGCCCGAGCGCGCCGCGGCCGCGCGCCCCGGCCCCCGCCCCTCCTCCCCCGCGCGGCGGCCCGGGACCCCCGGCCCCGCCACAGCCCAGCGTCCCAGCACGCCTCCCGCCCGGGGACCCTGCGCCCGGGACCCACCCCACGTCTCTGCGGACCCCTCCCCACGGACCAGCCCCGCCCCCGGGGCCCTGCGCCCGGGACCCCACCCCACCTCTCAGCCCCCGCGGACCCCTCCCCACGGACCAGCCGCCCCCTCGGGGCCCTGCCCGGGACCCCACCCCTCAGCCCCTGCGGGACCCCTCCCCACGGACCAGCCCCCCGCCCCCGGGACCCTGCGCCCGGGACCCCCACCTCCCACCCCCAGCCCCCAAGGGACCCCTCCCCACGGGGCACTGCCCCACGGACCAGCCCCTGCCCCCGGCAGGCCGGGTCCCGCGGCCCCTGCGCCCACGACCCCCGGGGCGGCGGCAGCGAGCCCCCGCGCACACCCCGCCCTGCGGCGGGCCCCGTGTCCGGGCTCTGTCCCCCGCCGGCGGCCGCGGGCCCCGGGATGCCCCCGCACCTGTCTGCCCTCCCGCCCTGTGCCGGAGCCCCGCCCACCTGGAGGGCCGGGACCCCGGCTCCGCACGCCGCGGTGCCCCCGCTGGGGCCTGGAGGCTGAGTGGGGGCCGGGGCCGGGGTCCTGGCGGGGGACCTGCTGGTGGGGGCCCGGGACCCGGGCCGCCTCGCTTCCGCCCCGGCCACCGGCTTTGTTTTCCGGAACAGGGGGCGTGGAGGCAAGCAGACGTCTGAGTGGCGGCCCCCGCGCACGTCTCGCCACAGTGGGCTGGGGCAGCCCTGGGTGCTGTAGGAGGGGCGGCGGGGTGGATGGCCAGCGCGGCCGGCCTGCCGGGGCTGCCAGGCGCCGTGGCTCGTGGGGTGGGAGGATCAGACCTGCGGGACGCCCCTCCGGCTCTGGGGAGAGCCCAGCACCTAGCAGGGGCTGCGGGGAGGGGCGCCTGCGTGGCCCCACCCTGGGCGGGGCCTCTGGCTAAATCCTCAGGCTGGGGGGAAGCTGCCTCAGCCACGCAATCTGCACCCAAACGCCTGGGCAGCACACGCCTGGCAGGGACCCCCGAGGTGCGCCCGGCCCAGCAGGGACCCCCGAGGTGCGCCCGGCCCAGCAGGGACCCCCGAGGTGCGCCCGGCCCAGCAGGGACCCCGGGTGTGCCCGGCCCAGCAGGGACCCCCGGGTGTGCCCGGCCCAGCAGGGACCCCCTTGTGTGTACCTGGCCCAGCAGGGACCCCGGGTGTGTACCTGGCCCAGCAGGGACCCCCCGGGTGTGCCCGGCCCAGCAGGGACCCCTGGGTGTGTACCTGGCCCAGCAGGGACCCCTGGGTGTGTACCTGGCCCAGCAGGGACCCCGGGTGTGTACCTGGCCCAGCAGGGACCCCTGGGTGTGTACCTGGCCCAGCAGGACCCCCGGGGGTGTACCCGGCCCAGCAGGGACCCTGGGTGTGTACCCGGCCCAGCAGGGACCCCGGGTGTGTACCTGGCCCAGCAGGGACCCCGGGTGCGCCTGGCCCAGCAGGGACCCCTAGATGCGCGCTGGCCAGCTGAGTAGGGACCCCGGGTGCGCCCGGCCCAGCAGGGAGGCTGGACCTGTCTGTGGAGGGGTGGGAGGAGCTAGCCCCCTCCCCTGGGCGGTCGCGGTGCCCGGGCCAGGCGGGACCTCCCCGTGTGTCCATGGCTTCCTCTCCGGCCGCCAGCACAGTGAAGGGCGAGGGTGGCCGCAGTGCCCTGGGCAGCGCCGGCTCTGAGTGACAGTTCAGGCTTCCAGACTCCTCGTCTGTCTCAGCCGCACAGCAGGAAGTGGGCTCGGGCCTGCACCAGCCGGGGGACCAGCACCAGCCGGGGGGCCAGCACCAGCCGGGGGGCCAGCACCAGCCGGGGGAGGGGGCCTGCACCAGCCGGGGGACCTGCACCAGCCGGGGGGCCTGCACCAGCCCAGGGGGGCCAGCACCAGCCGGGGGGCCTGCACCAGCCTGAGGGGACCAGCACCAGCCGGGGGGCCTGCACCAGCCTGGGGGGCCTGCACCAGCCCGGGGGGCCAGCACCAGCCGGGAGGCCAGCACCAGCCGGGGGGGGCCAGCACCAGCCGGGGGGGCCTGCACCAGCCCGGGCCTCCGTGGGGGCAGTGGGTGCAGCCTGGTCCGGCCTCGGTGCCCGACGTGTGTCCAGGCGCCGTGGTCACTGGACTTCGCTGGGCTGCGGGTCAGACGGGCCGCAGCGGCGTCCGGTGGCCGTGGCCGTGGCTGGCCGGACCGTGGGGGGATCTGCTGCGGTGGGGGCCGGGCGGCAGTGAACCAGGCCGGGAGGCTGCCTGTGCCCGCGGGGCCCAGGCAGGGGCGACGCTGAGCAGGGCGCCCCGAGCGGGCAGCTCCGTGGCCGCTTCCTGCCCCAGGCGGGGCCGTGCCGCGCGGAGGAAGTTGGGGCCCCCGGGCCTGGCTTGTGGCGAGCAGGACCTGGGGCCCCGCCCCTCCCCACCCTGCCGCCAGCCTTTCTGTGTCCACCTGCGCCCTCCCCCGCCGCCCAGGGCGGAGGTGCGCGGTGGACCTGGCTGTCTGTGAGCCCTCGCTGGGCCGGGCGCCGCCCCGTGGGCCTGGCCTGCTGGGGGTGGGGATCCAGGCTGACGCTGGCACAGAGCAGGGCTCCGGGGCCCGGGGCGCCCACCTGCCTGAGCTGCCTGTCCCCACCCCGTGCCTGGTCACCTGCCAGGTGGCTGTGCGGCCCAGGGCCCCTGTCTGCTCTGAGGGACCCGGTGTCCACCCTGCACGGGTGCAGGCGTGTGGCCCTCGGCCATCCCCAGGCTCCTGTCCACGTGGTGTGCCGAGCCCCCGGCCAGCACACTGGGAGAGGCAGGTGCCTGGTGCGGGTGGGGCGGCCAGTGGCTGCGGGGCCGCCCCCGGGAGTGCCCTGGGAGGAAGGGCATTGTGGGGACCGGGAGCCACCGTCAGGGCAGCAGAGGCCACAGCCCCGGTCAGAGGCGACTGCTGCCATGGCCACGTTGAAGGCAGAGCTGTGGTTCCGCCCTGGTCCAGGGTCGTGTGGAGCCACTGGAGGCGGCCCCGTGTGCGGCCCCCGCCCTCTGCAGTGGGCCCAGGCCCCCGTGTGCAGCGTCCGCCCTCTGCAGTGGGCCCAGGCCCCGTGCGCGGCCCCCGCCCCCCCAGGCCCCGTGCGCGGCCCCCGCCCTCTGCAGTGGGCCCAGGCCCCGTGTGCGGCCCCCGCCCTCTGCAGTGGGCCCAGGCCCCCGTGTGCGGCCCCCGCCCCCCCAGGCCCCGTGCGCGGCCCCCACCCTCTGCAGTGGGCCCAGGCCCCGTGCGCGGCCCCCACCCTCTGCAGTGGGCCCAGGCCCCCGTGTGCGGCCCCCACCCTCTGCAGTGGGCCCAGGCCCCGTGCGCGGCCCCCACACTCTGCAGTGGGCCCAGGCCCCGTGCGCGGCCCCCACACTCTGCAGTGGGCCCAGGCCCCGTGCGCGGCCCCGCCCTCTGCAGTGGGCCCAGGCCCCTGTGTGTGGCCCCCGCCCCCCCAGGCCCCGTGCGCGGCCCCCGCCCTCTGCAGTGGGCCCAGGCCCCGTGCGCGGCCCCCACCCTCTGCAGTGGGCCCAGGCCCCGTGCGCGGCCCCCGCCCTCTGCAGTGGGCCCAGGCCCCCGTGTGTGGCCCCCGCCCCCCCAGGCCCCGTATGCGGCCCCCGCCCTCTGCAGTGGGCCCAGGCCCCGTGCGCGGCCCCCGCCCTCTGCAGTGGGCCCAGGCCCCCGTGCGCGGCCCCCACTCTCTGCAGTGGGCCCAGGCCCCGTGCGCGGCCCCCACACTCTGCAGTGGGCCCAGGCCCCGTGCGCGGCCCCCACCCTCTGCAGTGGGCCCAGGCCCCGTGTGTGGCCCCCACCCTCTGCAGTGGGCCCAGGCCCCGTGCGCGGCCCCACCCTCTGCAGTGGGCCCAGGCCCCATGCGCGGCCTCCGCCCCCCCAGGCCCCGTGCGCGGCCTCCGCCCTCTGCAGTGGGCCCAGGCCCCGTGCGCGGCCCCCACCCTCTGCAGTGGGCCCAGGCCCCGTGCGCGGCCCCCACCCTCTGCAGTGGGCCCAGGCCCCGTGCGCGGCCCCCACACTCTGCAGTGGGCCCAGGCCCCCGTGTGTGGCCCCCGCCCCCCCAGGCCCCGTGCGCGGCCCCCACTCTCTGCAGTGGGCCCAGGCCCCGTGCGCGGCCCCCACACTCTGCAGTGGGCCCAGGCCCCCGTGTGTGGCCCCCGCCCCCCCAGGCCCCGTGCGCGGCCCCCACCCTCTGCAGTGGGCCCAGGCCCCGTGCGCGGCCCCCACACTCTGCAGTGGGCCCAGGCCCCCGTGTGTGGCCCCCGCCCCCCCAGGCCCCGTGCGCGGCCCCCACTCTCTGCAGTGGGCCCAGGCCCCGTGCGCGGCCCCCACACTCTGCAGTGGGCCCAGGCCCCGTGCGCGGCCCCCACCCTCTGCAGTGGGCCCAGGCCCCCGTGTGTGGCCCCCGCCCCCCCAGGCCCCGTGCGCGGCCCCCACTCTCTGCAGTGGGCCCAGGCCCCGTGCGCGGCCCCCACACTCTGCAGTGGGCCCAGGCCCCGTGCGCAGCCCCCACTCTCTGCAGTGGGCCCAGGCCCCGTGCGCGGCCCCACCCTCTGCAGTGGGCCCAGGCCCCGTGTGCGGCCCCCACCCTCTGCAGTGGGCCCAGGCCCCGTGTGCGGCCCCCACCCTCTGCAGTGGGCCCAGGCCCCCGTGCGCGGCCCCCACACTCTGCAGTGGGCCCAGGCCCCGTGCGCGGCCCCCACACTCTGCAGTGGGCCCAGGCCCCCGTGTGTGGCCCCCGCCCTCTGCAGTGGGCCCAGGCCCCCGTGCGCGGCCCCACCCTCTGCAGTGGGCCCAGGCCCTGTGCGCGGCCCCCACACTCTGCAGTGGGCCCAGGCCCCGTGCGCGGCCCCCACACTCTGCAGTGGGCCCAGGCCCCCGTGTGTGGCCCCCGCCCTCTGCAGTGGGCCCAGGCCCCGTGCGCGGCCCCGCCCGCAGGTCTGGGGCTTGTTCCCGGGTGACCCCAGGTGAGGTGGTGCCACCGTCGCCCGCGGCCCTGCCTGCGTGTGGGTGTGAGCTCTCCCGGCCTCTGCGTCGTGGGCGCCTGCGGGTGTGTAGGGGGCCCTGCTGACCGGGGCCGCGCTGACTGGGGGTCGTGCCGGCCGGGGCCCTGCTGAACTGGTGCCGTGCTGTCTGTGAGCCCTGCTGACGACGGCTGTGCTGCCCGGGGGCCGTGCTGACCGTGAGCTGTGCTGCCCGGGGCCCTGCTGACCGTGAGCTGTGCTGCCCGGGGGCTCTGCTGACTACGGCTGTGCTGACCTGGGGCCGTGCTGACCAGGGGCCCTGCTGGCTGGGGGCCGTGCTGCCCGGGGGCCCTGCTGCCCGGGGGCCCTGCTGCCCGGGGGCTGTGCTTACGGTGGGCACTGTGGGTGTGTAGGGGCCGTGCCATCCATGGGCTGTGCTGACCGGGGTAAGCTGACTGGCATGGCTGACTGCGGCTATCTGACCCTGGGCCGTGCTGACCGGGGGCCTCGTGGGTGCTGTGTCGCAGGCCTGGCTCTGAGGGGCAGGGCGCTCCTCACTCGGACGCCTCCAGTGGGGGTCTCCAGGGACTAGGCGAGCGGGCTGGGCTGCGACACAGCGGTGGTGGGGGTGCACGTGGGGCGAGGGGAGCCCCCGTCACGCTCGTCAAGGATGTGGTGCCTGGACTCAAAGTGGTCATGGCTGCCCGCAGGGGGTGCCAGGGACCTCGGCCACGGGGGGGCGGGCGGAGCAGTCCTGGGGGGCCCTCGTGGCTGGGCCGTGGGTGTGCCTGTCCCGGGGCCCTCGTGCTGGGCCGTGGTGTGCGGTCCCGGGGCCGTCGTGGCTGGCCGTGGTGTGCGGTCCCGGGGCCGTCGTGGCTGGCCGTGGTGTGCGGTCCCGGGGCCGTCGTGGCTGGGCCGTGGTGTGCGGTCCCGGGGCCCTCGTGGCTGGCCGTGGTGTGCGGTCCCGGGGCCCTCGTGGCTGGCCGTGGGTGTGTACGTGGGACCTGTCACAGCAGAGATGCCGACTGCAGCCCCTGCTGTGGGAGCCGGGTGTGGCTTTGGCGGGCGTGGGCTGCGCGGGGACTCTGACCTCGCCGGGGCACAGCTGTCCCCCTGCCGTCCGCTGTGGCCACCGCGCCCTCCGCCAGCTCTGGTCAGGCAGCCTGCCTGTGCGTCGGCCGGGAGCCGCCTGCGGGGGTCCGAGGGCCGCTTCCCGTCCTTCTGAAGTCAGAGTTACTCAGGGGAGCCCCTCCCGCCCTCACTGTCCCCTCCCCAGGTGGCTGCCACCGCAGGGGCTGGGCCAGGCCGCAGCCAGGAGCCAGGGGCGCCACCCGGGACTGCACGGCTCTCCCGGCCCCAGCAGGGAGCTGGATGGGACGTGAGCAGCCGGGCCTCCACCACATGGGATGCGGTGTGCCGCGGCACCGCCACGTGGCCCCACCCTGGCTCCCGTGGCAGCGTGGGCTCAGGGTCCTGTTACGCAGAGGCTGTGGGAGGAGGCGGCCGGGGGCGCCCCTGGCACTTCCGCGGGCCGCACCGGCCGGCCGTCTGTCCTGAAGGCCACTCGGGTCTGTGTTAGAGGACGGCGCCAGGCCCCCGCCCCTCCTTTACCGAAGGATCTGGTTTTACTGGGGCAGAGAGACGGGGGGGCTTCCATCCGCTGGGTCCTCCCCAAATGGCCACAGCGGCCGAGGCCGGAGCCTGGGCTCCATCCGGGTCTCCCCCGGGGGTGCAGGGGCCCCCGGACGTGGGCCATCGTCCGCTGCTTTCCAAGGCCATCAGAAGTGGAGCAGCCAGGCCGGGTCTCAAACCGGCGCCCGTATGGGATGTTGGCACTGCAGCGCCGGCTTTACCCGCTACACCACAGCGCCAGCCCGTTTTTCCTAAAGATTTATTTATTTATTTGAAAAGCAGAGTAACAGAGAGAGAGAGAGACGGGGGGGGTCTCCCATCTGCTGGGTCACTCCCCAGACGGCCCCGATTGCCGGAGCTGTGTCAGCCGGGAGCCAGGGGCGCCATCCGGGGCTCCCACGTGCGTGGCGGGCCATCAGTGCTGCTCGCGGTGCGTCAGCGGGGGGCCGGGTGGGAGCGGAGTGGCCAGGGCCCCCCGCCGTCCTCCTGGCCGGTCTGCGCCCAGCTCTTCCGAAGGCGGGCTTTGCTCCTGTGTGGCAGGCCTGTCGTGTTTACTCTTATTTATTTGGAGAGCAGAGAGGGGGACAGGCGATCTCTTGTCCCTAAATGGTCCTGAGGGCCAGGCCCAGGCCAGGCGCGTCGGGGCCTCCCTCGTGGGTGGCAGGGCCCAGGGTCCCAGGCAGCCGCGGCCACCTTGCCCAGGTTACAGAGGGCAGAGGCACAGAGGTCCTCCACCCGCTGGTCCACTCCCCAGATGGCCGCAACAGCCGGGGCCGCGCCGATCGGGCCAGGAGCTCCATCGGGGTCTCCCACGCGGGTGCAGGGGCCCAAGGACGTGGGCCATCGTCCACTGCTCTCCCAGGCCACAGCAGAGCCGGACCGGAAGTGGAGCAGCCGGGACTCGAACCAGCGCCCACGTGGGGTGCGGGCCTGCAGGCCGGGGCTTTACCTGCTGCGCCCAGCACCACCCACGCCTTATTCTCACCGCGGTGAGACCTGGACGGCAGCCGCCTGCCGTGGCATCCCAGCCGTGGCACCTGGTCCAGGCCAGGCTGCTCGTGCAGCTGCGAGGCGGCGGGGCCCCGCACCCCCACGGCAGACCCCGGGGGGGGCTGGCTCCTGGCTTCAGCCTGGCCTGCCCCCCCCCCAGGGCGTCTGGGGAGTGACCCAGCAAATGGAGGACCTTTCTGTCTCTCCACCTCTGTGTCGCTGTGCCTTTCAAAATAAAGAAACCTACAGTAAGAGTCCAGGGCCGACCTTGTCCCGCTGTCTACAGGAGGGGCCGTGGGTTCAGCCCTGGCGTGGCGGCCATGGCCGGCACTCTGCGTGTGGCTCCCGGCATGCCGAGACCCAGGTCCTGCTCTCTTGGGCAGGATGAGCAGGGCAAGGGCCCCGAGTTCCCTGGGTTACGGGGCGGCCCACAGGCAGGGACCGCCCACCCCCGCCCCCCGCCCCTGTGGGCTCCGCCTCACCCCTGTGGGCTCCGCCCCGCCCCTGTGGGCTCCACCCCGCCCCTGTGGGCTCCTCCCCCACCCCGTGGGCTCCACCCCGCCCCTGTGGGCTCCTCCCCCACCCCGTGGGCTCTGCCCCCCTCCCCCCGCCCCTGTGGGCTCCTCCCCCACCCTGTGGGCTCCTCCCCCACCCTGTGGGCTCTGCCCCGCCCCTGTGGGCTCCTCCCCCACCCCGTGGGCTCTGCCCCCCTCCCCCGCCCTTGTGGGCTCTGCCTCACCCCTGTGGGCTCTGCCCCCCTCCCCCTGCCCCTGTGGGCTCCGCCTCACCCCTGTGGGCCCTGCCCCCCCCGTGGGCTCCGCCCCCCGGGCCCTGCCCCACCCCTGTGGGCTCTGCTCCCGCCCCTGTGGGCTCTGGGCTGGGGCTGTGCAGCTGATGTCAGCGCAGGGACTGTGACATCACTGTGTCAGCCCGCAGAAGGGGTTCCCGGGCCCTGCAGCGGGGAGCCGGCCTGGCCCTGGAAGATGGGGGGCTGCGGCAAGAGCAGGGCAGGTAACCGCCCGAGGTGGGCACTGCGTCGGGAGGGCGGCCATCCCCAGCTCTGGGCCCTGAGGGTCAGGTGCAGGCCACGCCCGACCTGGCAGCCCTCCCCAGGATGGCTATTTGTAGCTCCGGCATCTCGGGCCTGGGCTGTACTGGGGTCACCCCGCCTCGGTCAGGTGTGGCCTGAGCATGGGGGCGCCTGCCCGCGCCCCGCCCCTCCCTGGTCCAGTCTGGCCTTGTTCCAGGGGCCCGGCACCCGGGAGGGCCGGGCGTGATGGGCTCCGTGCCGGCGTTGCCCCCGCACAGCCTGTCGAGTCTGGGTCGGTGCTCGGGGCCGGGACCCAGGCCCAGGGCTGGGGGCCGTGATGTGCTCGGGGCCGGGACCCAGGCCCAGGGCTGGGGGCCGTGATGTGCTCGGGGCTGCTGTGGGGACCCAGGCTCAGGGCTGGGGGGCCGTGATGTGCTCGGGGCCGGGACCCAGGCCCAGGGCTGGGGGCCGTGATGTGCTGGGGGCTGCTGTGGGGACCCAGGCTCAGGGCTGGGGGCCGTGATGTGCTGGGGGCTGCTGTGGGGACCCAGGCCCAGGGCTGGGGGCCGTGATGTGCTGGGGGCTGCTGTGGGGGGCCCAGGCCCAGGGCTGGGGGCCGTGATGTGCTCGGGGCTGCTGTGGGGACCCAGGCCCAGGGCTGGGGGCCGTGATGTGCTCGGGGCTGGGACCCAGGCCCAGGGCTGGGGGCCGTGATGTGCTCGGGGCTGGGACCCAGGCTCAGGGCTGGGGGCCGTGATGTGCTCGGGGCCGGGACCCAGGCCCAGGGCTGGGGGCCGTGATGTGCTCGGGGCTGCTGTGGGGACCCAGGCTCAGGGCTGGGGGCCGTGATGTGCTCGGGGCCGGGACCCAGGCCCAGGGCTGGGGGCCGTGATGTGCTCGGGGCCGGGACCCAGGCTCAGGGCTGGGGGGCCGTGATGTGCTCGGGGCTGCTGTGGGGACCCAGGCTCAGGGCTGGGGGCCGTGATGTGCTCGGGGCCGGGACCCAGGCCCAGGGCTGGGGGCCGTGATGTGCTCGGGGCCGGGACCCAGGCTCAGGGCTGGGGGCCGTGATGTGCTCGGGGCCGGGACCCAGGCCCAGGGCTGGGGGCCGTGATGTGCTCGGGGCTGCTGTGGGGACCCAGGCTCAGGGCTGGGGGCCGTGATGTGCTCGGGGCCGGGACCCAGGCCCAGGGCTGGGGGCCGTGATGTGCTCGGGGCCGGGACCCAGGCTCAGGGCTGGGGGGCCGTGATGTGCTCGGGGCTGCTGTGGGGACCCAGGCTCAGGGCTGGGGGCCGTGATGTGCTCGGGGCCGGGACCCAGGCCCAGGGCTGGGGGCCGTGATGTGCTCGGGGCCGGGACCCAGGCTCAGGGCTGGGGGCCGTGATGTGCTCGGGGCCGGGACCCAGGCCCAGGGCTGGGGGCCGTGATGTGCTCGGGGCTGCTGTGGGGACCCAGGCTCAGGGCTGGGGGCCGTGATGTGCTCGGGGCCGGGACCCAGGCCCAGGGCTGGGGGCCGTGATGTGCTCGGGGCCGGGACCCAGGCTCAGGGCTGGGGGGCCGTGATGTGCTCGGGGCTGCTGTGGGGACCCAGGCTCAGGGCTGGGGGCCGTGATGTGCTCGGGGCTGGGACCCAGGCCCAGGGCTGGGGGGCCGTGATGTGCTCGGGGCTGCTGTGGGGGGCCCAGGCCCAGGGCTGGGGGGCCGTGATGTGCTCGGGGCTGCTGTGGGGGTGGGGGGCCCAGGGCTGGGGGGCCATGATGTGCTCGGGGCTGCTGTGGGGGACCCAGGCCCAGGGCTGGGGGCCGTGATGTGCTCGGGGCTGCTGTGGGGGGCCCAGGCCCAGGGCTGGGGGCCGTGATGTGCTCGGGGCTGCTGTGGGGACCCAGGCCCAGGGCTGGGGGCCGTGATGTGCTCGGGGCTGCTGTGGGGGTGGGGGGCCCAGGGCTGGGGGCCGTGATGTGCTCGGGGCCTCTCCTGGGTGGGGTCGCTGCTGCCCTGCCCCACACCTGCCTGCTCTAAGCGCCGGCGGCCCCTCCTGGTCCCGCGGGGCTGGCGGGTGCCCCTGGTTGGGTCTGGGGGCACGTGTGGGGTCTGCCTCCTCCACGGCCGTGGGCAGCACCCCAGGCTGGTGGCCAACACCCCGGCAGGTGGGACCTGAGCGTGCGGGTACGAGGTGTCTGGCCCTGCCCGCCCCAGCTCGGAGCCCCCTCTGGGTGTGGATAGGAGTCTTCCCCTGAGTGGTCAGTGCCCGTGGACAGAGCCGTCCCTGTGGCCAGGGCGGGGTCCCAGAGTCGGGGCCTCCACTGGGGAGCTGGCATTGCATGGGGTCCAAGCCTGGGGACCTGAACCAGCCTGCGTGTGGGAGGTCCGGCCTGGGTGTGCGAAGGCCTGGCCTGGGTGTGTGAGGTCTGCTCTGGGTGTGCGAGGTCTGGCCTGGGTGTGTGAGGGCCTGCCCTGGGTGTGCGAGGGCCTGCCCTGGGTGTGGGAGGTCTGGCCTGCGTGTGGAGGCCCTGCCCTGGGTGTGCGAGGCCTGGCCTGGGGGTGCGAGGCCTGGGCTGCGTGTGTGAGGGAGGTCTGCCCTGGGTGTGCGAGGTCTGGCCTGCGTGTGGAGGCCCTGCCCTGGGTGTGCGAGGCCTGGGCTGCGTGTGGAGGCCCTGCCCTGGGTGTGCGAGGCCTGGCCTGTGTGTGGAGGCCCTGCCCTGGGTGTGCGAGGTCTGGCCTGTGTGTGGAGGCCCTGTCCTGGGTGTGCGAGGCCTGGCCTGCGTGTGTGAGGGAGGTCTGCCCTGGGTGTGGAGGCCCTGCCCTGGGTGTGCGAGGCCTGGCCTGCGTGTGCACCTCTAGGCCGCGGCTGTAGGTGCTGGCTCTCGGGGATGGCCCCAGGCTGGCTGTCCGCACACTTGCTGAGTGTGGGACCCGGGCAGCGCCACCTGGGAGGTCTCCCAGATGGTGGGCAGGTGGGGGCTGGGCGTCCTCCGGAGAGGGAGGCACTGGGGGCCCAGCCCAGTCAGCCCTGCTGGGTACGGCCCCAGGACACGGCAGGGCCCGGGAGACGGGGAGGGCGGTGGCCGGCTGGACACATGGTGGAGGCTGGGGGGGGTTGTGGGGGGGGCGCGTTGGCCTGGGGCTGCTGCCTGCAGCTCGTCCCGCCTCCCGCAGACGCCGTGGGTGGACCCCAGGGCTGGGGGCAGCTGGGGGTGGAGTGGACGCTTTGCTGACCTGCACGTGGGGGCCCTGGCGTGTCTCCCCGCGCTGGGGCGGCTCCTCCGTCAGGCGAGGGGAGGCGGGACCCAGGAGTCTGCTGTCTGGGGGCCCTGGGCAGTGGGGCAGCTGGGTTGCCGCGGCCCCCGGCCGGCTCTGCTGGCCCAGCAGGGTGGGCCGAGTGGCCGTGGGGGTGGGGCCGTGGTAGACCCTGGCGGCTGGGGAAGCCCACGCAGACAGGTGCGCACTGGCGGATGGCGGATGGGGGCGCCTTCCCTGCCTCCCCCGGACCGGTCTCTGCTAAGTGCCGCGCCCAGCGCTCCCGAAGCCCCAGCTGGGGGCCGGCTGGGGGGCGGAGCAGCTGGGGCCGGCTGGGGGGCGGGGGTCCTCGTCCTGCGGGGGTCCTCGTGCCGGGGAGGGGGGTCCTCATCCCCGGGGAGGGGGTCCTCATGTGTGGGGGGGTCCTTGTCCGCGGGGGTCCTCGTCCCGGGGATCCTTCGCCTTCTCGCTGGCCAGGCTGGTGCCTCCCGGGCTGATTCTGACGGTGGGGACGGGGGCGGAGCAGGAGAGGCTGGATGGGGGGGGCACGGCCCGAGGCGGGAGCAGGGGCGCGGCTCCCGGCGGCTCTGCACAGGGCCCGTGCGCACTGCTCTGCCAAAGGCCAGTGGTGGGTGCAGCCTGCGCCGGGCTTCCCACCTGTGGGGTTTCCCGGCCGAGGACACGGACAGTGGCCGGGTTCAGGAGGGGGGCCGAGGGTGGGGTCCCGGCCGTCCCAGGCCCTGCGCTGAGTGCCGGTCCCCCTCCCCTCTGGCTGTGCCCCACCGTCCCTCCTAGACTCGCCCGCTGCCCTCAGCCCCACGACCCCCAGTGGCTGCTGGGAAAACCGCCCGGCCAGGGCACCCCTGCGGCTCGGTGCCCGGCTGCCCCGCCCCTCCCCGGTCAGGTGGCCGCGGGCCCTGGGTTTACCCTGTGCCTGTCTCTCCGCAGCTGGGGGCCACGAGATCTGAGGTGCCGGGACCGCCAGCAGCATGTCTCCTGTGCCCGAGAGCCACCCTGAGACCACCGAGATGCGCGCCACGGCCGGGCCCGCGAGGGTGCGCGTGCCCGCCGGCGCGGGGCTGTGGTAGCCGCCGCGAGCCCGCGCCTCAGCCGTCCGCAGCCTTGGCGTTGGTGTGGCAGTCACCGTGGAGAGGCCAGGGTACCACAAACTTATGGATTTGGACAAGAAAGGAGGGAGAGGGGAGTTGGAAGAGGGCCGGAGGATGTCCAGGAGCGGCGGGGCCCGGAGCAGCCACAGCGCGCGCACCTCGGGGGCCAGCTCGGGGGTCCTGATGGTGGGCCCCAACTTCCGAGTCGGCAAGAAGATAGGCTGTGGCAACTTCGGGGAGCTTCGCCTAGGTGAGCCCCGCGCGGCGGCCGGCGGGGACCGGGGCGCGGGCGGGACTTGGAGTGCGCCCCGGGGGGCGGGGGGCAGGGGCAGAGGCCTGCCCTGGTCAGCTCCGGCGGTGTCCGGTGTGAGTTCTGGCGCTCCCTGCCTCCCTCCCGCCTGCCCCACCTGAACAGGGCGTGCGGTTGAAGCCTGGTGGGCTGCCTGGCAGGTGCGGGTGAGCGGGCTGGCGTGGGCCTGGGGGAGCTCCCGGGGTGGCCGGCGTCCTGGCCAGGAGTGCGCGGCCCCGCGAGCAGGCTCTCAGCTCCGGCCGGCAGGTGTCCCGTGGGTGCCGGCGCTGCCCGCGGCCCCTCCCGAGCCCCTCCTGGTGCAGCGTCTCCCGTTCCCGTCCTCCACATTGTGCCCTTGGTTTCAGAGTGTGCGGGGTTTAGGCACGGTCTGCTTTTAATTAAAATTTCAGATGTTTGAGATGTATTTATTGAAAGGCAGAACGATAGAGAAAAATCTTCATCACTGGTCCCCTCCCCAAACGGACCGCGGCGGCCAGGACTGGGCCGGAGCCGGCACGCGGCGACGGCCGCCCCGCGGTGTGGCTTTAGGGTCATGGCTTCCTTCCGGTTCGCTCCCCGGGTGAGCCCAGCGGCCAGCCCGGGAGCCACCGCGTGGCCACCTGTCCAGGTGCGTGGGCTGCAGCTGGGCCCAGGCGATGCGCGCGTGCTGCCCCGGGGCCGCTGACTGCCCCCGGGACCCGCTCAGCCGCCGCGACGGGGCAGTCGCTGCACTCCAGGCCGTCTCGCACTCGGACGTTGGGCGGGGCTTCAGTTAAGGCTGCGTGTGTCCGTCTGTCCGTCCGTCTGTATGCATGTCTGTATGTATGCGTGTCTATGTATGTGTGCATGTCTGTGTGTCTGTATGTCTATATGTATGTCCGTCTGTATGTATGTATCTATGTATGTCTATGTGTGTCCGTCCGTCTGTACGCATGTCTGTGTCTGTATGCATGTCTATGTGTGCATGTTTCTGTATGTATGTCCGTCTCTGTATGTCTGTCTGTCTCTATGTCTGTCTGTATGCGTCGGAAGGCAGCGAGGGAGAGAGGCTTAAGTCCTGAGCGAGTTTGAAGCGATGGCTCCTTCCAGTCCACACCCGGGGTCCCGGCTCGTTTACCTGGAGGGAGCTGGGAGCCCCGGGGCGGGGCTGGCTTGAGCCGGAGCAGGCTGGGAACACGCCAGCCTGAATTCTAGCTTTTTTGCACCAAAGTAAACTTCCCCCTTTGACTCCGGCTTCCCTGGAGCCCCCCGCGCTCCCCGTCTCGCCGCGGGGTGGCTCCCGCACCGCCCCAGCGTGAACCCCGTGGCTCAGGGCGGTCTCCAGCCCCGCGGCCGGCTCCGGGGCTCTCAGCCCTCGCAGTGTCCCCACGAGGCCCCGCCGCCCCTCTCGCCCACGGGGCCTGCGTGAGGCCGGGAGCCCAGAGCCGAGCTCCTGCCGGGCTGCCCCGCGGAGACGGGCAACGCTGTGGCCAAATGCAGGACCGGCGGGCAGAGAGGCGCAGCCGGGTCACGGGGGGCGCGCCAGCCGCAGGCCGGGGTCGCTGGCAGCCGTCCATAGGGATGCGTCAACGCCTGGACAAGGCTTGGGGCGAGGCCGCGGCCCAGCACGCGCGGAGGCGCCCGGGCGTCCCGGCGGCCGCAGGTGCACTGCCCCAGGCTCACCGCCAGCCCTGAAGACCTTCGGGTCCCACCGCGCGCCCTGCGCATGCGCAGCCCCGGGGCAGCCGCGAAGGCCCAGGCGCTGGGGCCCCTGGCACCCACACGGGAGACCCGACGGGGCCCACACGGGACTTCGGCCTGGCCCAGCCCTGCCTGTCGCAGGCATTTGGGGAGCAAACCAGCGCTGGCAGCGCTCTGCCTCTCGGGGCACGCAGAGCCTGGGTGTCCCCGGGGCTGAGGTCCTGTGCGCGCGCCTTGTGCGGCCTGGAGCGGGAGGAAGCCGGGGCAGGCCCGCGGGGACGGTCACAGCCCGAGCCGAAGCCGGGCGAGCTGTGCGTGGCCCTGGAGAGCGGGGCCCCGCGGGCCAGCGCAGCCAGCACCTCTGGGACCGGAGCCCCGCGCCGTGCGCTGTGATGGGAGGTGGCCTCGGGGGGCCCACGGGAGCTGGGTCGGCGTCGCCATGGCGCGAAGCCGCGTGAAGACGCACAGGCTCTTACGCACCAGGGCTGGGCGGCCTGGGCCTCAGGGCGCCCGGGGCGGGCGGGGGGCGCGCCCTTGCCTCCCGCCTGTTGGGCAGGCACTGGAGCGAGGCTGCCCCGCGGCAGCCGAGGCTCTGCCCTGTCCCCGCCCGGCTGTGCTGGCCAAGCCGGGGCTGCGCCGGCCGGGGCAGGTGTGCACGGCTGTCCTGTCGGGCCTCCGACCCAGGGCGGGGTCGCTGGTGGCTCCCGCCGGTCCGCCTGGGGCCGGGCCGGGCCTGCCGCCCTGACCGCGCCTCTGTCCCGCAGGGAAGAATCTGTACACGAACGAGTACGTGGCCATCAAACTGGTGAGTGCGCCCCCCCCCCCCCCGTTCACTGCAAGCGTCAGGCCTGGGCCCGGCCGCTGCCTCACGGCGCCCGCCCCTCCGCAGGAGCCCATCAAGTCCCGGGCGCCGCAGCTGCACCTGGAGTACCGCTTCTACAAGCAGCTGAGCACGGCAGGTAGGCGGGCGGGGCGGGGCGGGGGCGGGGCGGGGCGGGGGCGTGGCCGGGGCTGGGGGGCGGGGTGGCTGGGGGCGTGGCGGGGGCGGGGGGGCTGGGGGCGGGGCCGGGGTGACTGGGGGCGGGCCGGGCCGGGGCGGGGGCGTGGCCGGGGCTGGGGGCGGGGCCGGGGGCTGGGGGCGGGCCGGGCCGGCCGCAGGCACCGCCCGCCACGCCGCGCTTGCCCGCAGAGGGTGTCCCCCAGGTGTACTACTTCGGCCCGTGCGGCAAGTACAACGCCATGGTGCTGGAGCTGCTGGGGCCCAGCCTGGAGGACCTGTTCGACCTGTGCGACCGCACCTTCACGCTCAAGACCGTGCTCATGATCGCCATCCAGCTGGTGCGGGGGGCGGGGCGGGGCGTGGGGCGGGGCCTGCGCATGGCCCGGGGCTGGGGAAGGCGGGGCCATGGGGGCGGGGCCGTGGGCTTGGCCCGGGGCTGGGGAGGGCGGAGCCGTGGGCGGGGCGGGCCGGTGGGGGCGCACGGGAGGGTGGGGCGGGGCCGCGGGCGGGGCGGGCCGGTGGGGCGCACGGGAGGGCGGGGCGGGTCCGTGGGGCTGAGCCGAGGGCGGGGCGGGTCTGTGGGGCGGAGCCGTGGGCGGGGCGGGCCGGTGGGGGCACGGGAGGGCGGGGCGGGTCTGGGGAGGGCGGGGCCGTGGGCGGGGCGGGCCGGTGGGGGCACGGGAGGGCGGGCGGGTCCGTGGGGCTGAGCCGCGCCCCCGCGCAGATCTCGCGCATGGAGCACGTGCACACCAGGAGCCTGATCTACCGCGACGTGAAGCCGGAGAACTTCCTGGTGGGCCGGCCGGGCTCCAGGCGGCAGCACGCGATCCACATCATCGACTTCGGGCTGGCCAAGGAGTACATCGACCCCGAGACCAAGAAGCACATCCCCTACCGCGAGCACAAGAGCCTCACGGGCACGGCGCGCTACATGAGCATCAACACGCACCTGGGCAAGGGTGAGGGGCGGGGCGAGGGGCGGGGGCGGGGCCACGCGGCCGGGGCGGGGCGAGGGGGCGGGGGCGGGGCGCGCTACATGAGCATCAACACGCACCTGGGCAAGGGTGAGGGGCGGGGCGAGGGGCGGGGGCGGGGCGAGGGCGAGGGGGCGGGGCGCGCTACATGAGCATCAACACGCACCTGGGCAAGGGTGAGGGGCGGGGCGAGGGGCGGGGGCGGGGCGAGGGGGCGGGGGCGGGGCGCGCTACATGAGCATCAACACGCACCTGGGCAAGGGTGAGGGGCGGGGCGAGGGGCGGGGGCGGGGCCACGCGGCCGGGGCGGGGCGAGGGGGCGGGGGCGGGGCGCGCTACATGAGCATCAACACGCACCTGGGCAAGGGTGAGCGCGCGGCCACGCGGCAGGGGCGGGCGGGGCGGGGCGGGCTGCGTGCACGTCCACACGGCCGGGGCGGGGCGGGCTCCGTGCGCGTCCACACGGCCGGGGCGGGGCGGGCTCCGTGCGCGTCCACACGGCCGGGGCGGGGCGGGCTCCGTGAGCGTCCACACGGCCGGGGCGGGGCGGGCTCCGTGAGCGTCCACACGGCCGGGGCGGGGTGGGGCGGGGGCTCCGTGAGTGTCCACACGGCCTGGGGTGGGGCGGGGGCTACATGAGCATCTACACGCACCTGGGCAAGGGTGAGGGGGCCGGCGGGGCGGTCTCTGTGAGCGGACACACGGCCTGGGCGGGGGTGAGGCGGGCGGGGCGGGGGCAGGCCCGACCCCCGGGCCCTCCCTGACCGCGCCCCGCCCCCACCCGCAGAGCAGAGCCGCCGCGACGACCTGGAGGCGCTGGGCCACATGTTCATGTACTTCCTGCGCGGCAGCCTGCCCTGGCAGGGGCTCAAGGTGCGGGCGGGGTGGGCGGGGCCGGGGCGGGGCCTGGGGGCGGGGCGGGGCCGGTCCCCGCCCCCGCGCGCTGACCCGCCCCCCGCCCGCAGGCCGACACGCTCAAGGAGCGCTACCAGAAGATCGGAGACACCAAGCGCGCCACGCCCATCGAGGTGCTGTGCGAGAGCTTCCCAGGTGAGGGCGGGGCGGGGCGGGGCGGGGAGGGGAGGGGAGGGACCCCGCCCCGCCCCCTACCCCGCCCCCGCGCGCCCCGCGAGCCGCCGCTCTGCCCGCAGAGGAGATGGCCACGTACCTGCGCTACGTGCGGCGCCTGGACTTCTTCGAGAAGCCGGACTACGACTACCTGCGCAAGCTCTTCACCGACCTGTTCGACCGCAGCGGCTTCGTGTTCGACTACGAGTACGACTGGGCGGGGAAGCCGCTGGTAGGTGGGCGGGGCTCCGGCGGGGCGGGGCTACGGCTGGGCGGGGAAGCCGCTGGTGGGTGGGCGGGGCTCCGGCGGGGCGGGGAAGCCGCTGGTGGGTGGGCGGGGCTACGGCGGGGCGGGGCTACGGCGGGGCGGGTAAGCCGCTGGTGGGTGGGCGGGTCCTGGGCGGGACTATGAGTGGGCGGGGCGGGGCTTCGTGTTCCACTGGACTACGAGCGGGCAGGAAGACCACGGTAGGTGGGGGTGGCCGCGCTGCACGGGCGGGGGGCCGGGCCTGGGGCGGGGCTTGGCGCGGGCGCCGGCCCTGACGCGGCCGCCCCCGCAGCCCACGCCCATCGGCACCGTGCACTCGGACCTGCCCGCCCAGCCGCAGCTGCGGGACAAGGCACAGCCGCACAGCAAGAACCAGGTGAGGGCCGCCCAGGGCGCCGGGTGGGGGTGGGTGGGGGGCGCCGCCTGACGGCCCCGCCCCTGCGCAGGCGCTCAACTCGACGAATGGGGAGCTGAACGCGGACGACCCCACGGCCGGTCACTCCAACGCCCCCATCACGGCCCCCGCGGAGGTGGAGGTGACCGACGACACCAAGTAAGGCCCCGCCCCCAGCCCCGCCCCGCCTCCCCCGCCCGGTGCCCCCCGCGCCCCGCCTGGTGCCCCCCGCGCCCCTCACGCCCACCGCCCGCGCCCCGCCCGCAGGTGCTGCTGCTTCTTCAAGAGGCGGAAGCGGAAATCCACGCAGCGGCGCACGTGAGCGGGGCCGCGGGGCGCGGGGTCGCCGCTGCGCGTTAGCCTGCGGCCGTCTGCGCCCGGCCCGGCCTCCCGAGCGCCCGCGTCCCCACCCGGCGCCGCGCGCATCTCGTCCGCCGCGACCCCTCGATCCAAAGCCGTTTCCTCGAGGGGCCGGGCCCGGCGGGCGGGGGTCCCGCAGCCCGGGGGCCGCGGGGCGGGGCGCAGCCCAGGGCGCCGCCCCCCGCCCACAATGCTGCACCAAAGCCCCCAGACCCCGCTGCGGGGGACTCGCCTTACAGCCGGGCGGGGGCGGGCCGAGTCTGGTTCTCGCTTTACGTGTACAGAAATGGCGGCGACCTGCTCCGATGCTTCCTCGAAGCCATAGAACTTAGGGGCTTTTTGTAAAAAAATAAAAAACCGAAACAAAACCACCCTCGCGTACGCCCGTCATTCCGCGGGCGGCCTGGCCTGGACGGCGGCCCCCTCACCCCGCACCTGCCCGGCGCCCCGCAGCCGCCCGCCCGGAGGAGCCGCTTCCGGGAGGCGCTGGTTTGGAGAGGGGTCCGCGGCCAGGGGCGCCGGCCCGGGCGACCCACGGAGCATACGGAGCCCGCGCGTGGCGCCGGGCGCTGCCTCCCGCACCCCCCTGCCCTGCTCCCGCGCCAGCTCCTGGGAGGCCCCTACGCTGCCTGGCCGGTGAGCCCAGGGCGGAGCGCGCGCCAGTGCCCCTGATGCAGAACTCGGGGCTTCGCGGGGCAGCGCGCGCCCCCCCCCCCCCCCCCGTCTCCCTCGCTGCGGGCTGCGCCCGGGTGCGCTGCGTGGCCTGCGCGTGCGTGGTCTCCTAGACGCTCAGAGGGCGGGTCCGCCAGGGACTCGCCGAGGTGTTGCGGACTCGCCCCAGACGGGCGCCCTGTGCCGCAGGGCGAGCTCGCGTGCGGGTCGCAGGCTCCTGCGGGTTTGGGCAGCCCTTGCGTCCCGGGGGCGTGGACCGGCAGTGGACGAACACGCGCCCCCGCCGGCGCCCTTGTCGCCTGAGCCCGCGTCGCGTCCCGAGTCTGGCACATTTCGTGGGCCTGCCCCCAGCGCCTCACCCGCAAGGGTGCCTCCCAGAGGGTGCGGTGGGCGGCGCGGGGACACCGCACCCCACCCCGAGCGCCTGGTGCAGTCCCGGCTGCTGCGCCTCCCTGGGCCACCCGGCCCCAGCCGGCCCCTCGGCCCCTCCTAGCCGGCCCCTCGGCCCCTCCCCAGCCGGCCCCTGGGCCTTCTCAGAGGCGCCGAGTGCCCCCGAGCTGCGGGTTGAGCCGTTCTTCTGCCCTTCGCCCTCTGTTACTGTAAAATGTTTATTATTTGTTTGTTTACTTGAGTGTTCCGAGGGCAGGCGGGGGGGGGGATCTTCCACCTGCTGGCTCACTCCCCAAACGCCGCAGCAGCCGGGGCTGGGTCAGGCCGCGCCAGGAGCCGGGAGCTCCACCCGGGTGTCTGGCGCGGGCGCAGGGCCCAGCACTCGGGTCACCTGCTGGCCGCCGGGCGCAGCCGCAGGGGCGGGCGGGAAGAGCAGCAGCCCCACCCCCGCGAGCACCCCCACCCGGCCGTGGCGGCCGCCTCCCGCGCTGCGCCCGCCCCGCGGTTCGAATGGCGCTCCGCTCCCGCTGGACGCGTTCCCTTTGGGCTGAGCCAGCCTCCAAGGTGAGCGTCACGTCGGGTTCCTGCGGCCCACCGCAGCCGCTGGTGCTGCCCGGCCGCTGCGCCTGTGTCCGCGGGACGCAGCCCGGCGCGCAGGGGCCCCCGACGCCCAGCGCGGGGGACAGGGGACGCCGCTGGCTGCCCAGGCCTGGGCGCCGGGGCCGCAAACGTCCCGGGCAAAGTCGCGTGCAGCGGCGGCCCTGCCCCCACGTCCCTCTCGGGCGTGGCCCGGTCCAGTGGGCATCTGGGAGGGAACCGGCAGGGTGCTGGGGGCGGGCGCACCTTGAGCGTGGCGCAGGCCGTGTGGTTGCTTTATGTAAGTTTCTTTAGTGAAAATTCATTTTGGTGCAAAACATGTCGAAGTCCGTATGTAGGAGGATCTTCAGTTTGTGAAAATAGATTGGGGGGCCGGCGTCTGCACTGCCCGCATCCCACGTGGGCGCCGGTTCTGTCCCGGCTGCTCCACTTCCGTCCAGCTCGCTGCTGTGGCCCGGGAAGGCAGTGCACGATGGCCCAGGTGCTGGGGGCCCTGCACCCGCGTGGGGGACCCGGATGGAGCTCCTGGCTCCGGATCGGCGCAGCCCCGGCCGACTGGGGAGTGACCCGGCAGGTGGAGGCCCCCCCCCCCCGCCACCCTTCAAACATCTTTGAGAACAACAGGGGGCGCGCTTCGGCGCAGCGGTGAGTGGCGTCAATGTCTGCCTGAAGACGGAGAAGGCAGAGGTGCCCAGGGCCCTCCCATCCGCGGCCGCCCGCGCCCGGGAGCCCGCCCGGCCGTCATCAGGGCGTCGCGTTGGCGGCAGAGGCGGGACCCCCAGTGTGCCCTCCCCGTGTGTGCCTGTGGGTGGGGGTGTCGGCTTCCGGCCACCGCTCGTCTCCCGCGGACGGCGCGTGCCGCTCGGGCCCCCTCGTGGCTGCGTCCCCGGGGCCGCTCCTCCCGTGGGGCCGTGGGCAGCGCCCGCGGGCTGAGCGCGGACGGAAGGGGTGCGGCTCAGGGCACGTGCGTTTCTCCCTTTATTTAAAAAAATCATCCGGGGGCGCGTGAGCGGCCTCCCGTGGCGGGGGTCGCGGGGCGGGGCGGGGGTCGGCTATGTACAGGTGGGCGCCGCCCTGGGTCTGGCCGCAGCCTCGGCCCCGCCCCCGGCCCCGGGTCGGAGGCGCCGCCTGGGCACGGGCTGGGCGGCGGCGGCCACGGAGGCCACGACCGGCCTCCGCCTCGGGGCTCGTGGGGCCGAGGTCGCGTTCCCCCCGCGGGGTCCCCGTGGCCGGCGCCGCTAGGTGTAGATGACCCCGGGTACGGGGGGACTCTGGGGGCCGAGGCCGCGCCGCGCCCGCCCCGCGCTAGGTGTAGATGACGACCTCGGGGCAGGGGGGGCCCAGGGGCCGAGGCCGCCTCCCCCCGCGGGGCCCCGCTAGGTGTAGATGACCCCGGGGCTCTGGGGGCTGTGGGGGCTCGGGCCGCTAGCTGTAGAGGACGACCTCGGGGCCGGGGCCTGGGCCGGGGCCGGGGCCGGGCCCCCGAGGTGTAGACGGGCCTAGGTGTAGACGGGCCTAGGTGTAGAAGATGACCTCGGGGATCTGGGGGCTCGGGCCGCTAGCTGTAGAGGACGACCTCGGGGCCGGGGCCGGGCCCCCCAGGTGTAGACGGCGACCGCGGGCCTAGGTGTAGAAGATGACCTCGGGGATCTGGCCGTCCTCCACCGAGGTGCCGTTGTTGTTTCCCGCGGCGTAGCAGAAGGTGAAACAGGTCTTGGCGCCGGTGCTGGGGGACTCGTGGGTCACCTTGCGCAGGCCCTTGGTGCCGTAGTGCGAGTCGGGGCCCTGAGGGGCGGGGGCGGTCAGCGGGGCGGCCGGCCGTGGGGCGGGCGCACTTTGAGCGTGGCTGGCGGGGGCGGGGCCGGGCGGCACCTTGAGCGTGGCTGGCGGGGGCGGGGCCGGGCGCTAGGGGCGGGGCGGGGCGGGGCCGGGCGGCACCTTGAGCGTGGCTGGCGGGGAGGGGCAGGGGTGGGGCCGGGCGCTGGGGGCGGGGCGGGGGCGGGGCCGGGCGGCACCTTGAGCGTGGCGCAGGCCGTGTAGTTGACGCTGGGCAGCACCTCTACCGGCTCCCGGAACATGACGCGGAAGGTGCCGGCCGAGCCGTCGCAGCTGAAGCCGGTGTCGTTCTGGCCCAGGACGGTGTTGCTGTCCGTGTGGATGATCTGGGGGAGGGGCGCGGTGAGGGGCGGCGCGCGCGGGGGCCCCCTCCCCCCGGGGGCGGGGCGGCCCGGGCGCACCTGGATGTTCACTTGGTAGTCGGTGGGGCCGTGGATGGAGCCGTACAGCCCGAAGCCCACCACGAAGATGCGCTTGTTGACGGAGAACCTGGGGGGGGGCGCGTGAGCGTGCGGGGGTGTCGGGGGGCTGCAGGAGCGTGGGGGGACTGCAGGAGCGTGGGGGGGCTGCAGGAGCCCGCGGGAGGGGCCGCGTGAGCGTGCGGGGGGGGGGGTCTGCAGGAACCCGCGGTGGGGGTCGCGTGAGCGTGCGGGGGTGGTGGGCGGGGACTGCAGGAACCCGCGGGGGGGGGCGGGGGCGCGTGAGCGTGCGGGGGGGGGGGGGGGCGCCGCACCTGATGCGGTCGCTGGTGCCGCTGTAGCCCCAGCGGCTCTCCACCTGCTGGAAGCGGCTCACGCTGCACTCCTTCCCGCGCAGGCAGCAGCGCGGCCGGTCGATGAAGTCCACGCGCGGCTTGGGGTTCACGGTGAAGTGCAGGAAGAGGCTGACCACCTCGCGGTCGCCCAGGATGCCCGACTGGGCGGGGCCTGCGCACGGGCGGACGCGCTCAGCGGGCAGCCGCCCCCACCCGACGCCGGGAGCGGCCCCAGGGCCCCTGGCACCCACGCGGCGCAGGACGCACGGGGCTCCCCACACCCGCCGCGCGCCGCGCACCTGCCGCGAACTCCTCGATGGTCATGAGCGGGAAGCGGATGAGGCCCAGGGCGGCGCCCAGCACCGCGCGCTTGTTCTCGGGCGTCACGGGCAGCTGCTGCCGCTGGCACTCGGCCTCGGACCAGCGCACCACGGCGCTGAACAGCCGCGCTTCCCGGATGCCCAGTGTGTCGCGCTCCAGCACCGCCACCAGCGTGTCTGCGGGCGCGGGCGCGGGCGCGGGGCTGTCACCGGGAGCGCGCCCCGGCCGCTCGGCCCCGCCCCGCCCCCGTCCCCGCCCCGCCCGCACACCCAGTCGATGTCCCTCTATTCGGCCCCGCCCACTCCCACGCCCCGCCCCGCCCCCGGGCCCCGCCCCGCCCGCGCACCCAGGTCGATGTCCGTGAAGCCCTCGGCGGCGATGGCGTCGGCCGTGTGCTTGTCGATGCTCTCCAGACACAGGCTGGCCAGCTGCGGCTCGTCGAACAGGCGGGCCTGGGGGCAGCGAGCGGCCGTCAGCCCCGCCCCGCGCACCTGCCCTGCCCCGCCCCCGGCACCTGCCCTGCCCCGCCCCCGCGTGCGCCGCCCCGCCCCCTGCACCTGCCCCGCCCCGCCCCCGGCACCTGCGTGAGCAGCATGAAGGCGTTGTCGGCCCTCAGGTTCTTCTTGAGGAAGTCCACGCAGTGCGCCTCCAGCGCCGGCACCGCGTACTTCTTGGCCGTGTACAGCGTGGTCATGACCGTCTCGGGCCCGATCTGCACCTCATCCGAGTACAGGAACCTGCGGGCGGGCGGCGCGGGCTCTGAGGCGCAGCACCCACCCCGGCCGCAACTGCGCCAGGAACCTCCTGGAATCCGTGTCGAGGGCTGGGTTCCCCCACCCCAGGGAATGGCGCACCCGCCCCGGCAGCCCAGCCCCGCGGGATCCCCACCGCGCCGCCCCGGGCCAACTAAGAAGCCAGGAGGCGGGCCCTCGTCCCGCGGGGCGCAGGTTCGAGTCCCGGCTGTGGCCTGGGAGAGCAGTGGACGATGGCCCCGGTCCTCAGGTCCCTGCACCCGCGTGGGCGACCCGGAGGACGCTCCTGGCTTCAGCCCGGCCCGACCCAGGCCGCTGCGGCCATCTGGGCAGTGACCGCTGGACGGAGGCCCCCCCCGACACACCGCCAGGCCTCACTTGAGCAGCGCCAGGAAGGCGGCGGGCTCGACGTCGGGCAGCTCGATCTCCGTGGACGTGGTGGCCATGCCCCCGTTGAACATGGCGTCAAAGACGGCGCTGCCCACGGCCAGCACGAACCTGAGGCAGAGAGACGCCCGCCCTCAGCCTGCGCCAGCCCAGCGGCCGCCCCGCCCAGCACCCGGACCGCAGAGGGTGGGGGCAGGGAGACCCGGGCCGCCCCCCCCGCCCTGACGGACTCCCCAGGCTGTGGGGGGGCCCGCGGGCTGAGGTGCGGGGCGGGAGCGACGGCCAGGCGGGCGGTGGCCTCGGGAGCGGGGCGGGGCGGGGCGGGGCGGGCCCCACCCGACCCCGGGAGCAGCCCCCCCAGCCTGCAAGGCCCTGCACCGCCCCCACTGCTGGGGGACGCAGCTCGGCCTCGTCCACGGCCCCGGCCTGGCCCCCCCCATGCTCAGCAGCCACGCAGAGCCCCTCCCCCACCGAGACGCACAGGCCACCCCCCCAGGAGAGACCCGGGGGCGCGGCCCCACCCTCCCCCCCCCCACACCTGCCCAGGGGTCCTCCGCACCCTCGCGGCTCTCGGTGGCCAGCCGCCCCCAGGCCCCTCCGCCTGCCCCCTCCCCGGGTGCGGCGTGCACCGCACAGCAGCCAGAGGTGGGCGCCGCTGCGCTGACCACGGACGCTGGGTGGATTCAGGGCGGCCACTCGCCACGCGTGCAGGCCCCGAGGACGTCAACCCGGGGACACGCAGGCCGCGGCCAGGACGGGGGGGGGCTCCACCAACGACACGTGCAGGGCGGGGCTCCACGGGGGCGGGACACGGCCAGGAGGGGGGGGCTCCACGGGGGCGGGACACGGCCGGGACGGGGGGGGGGCTCCACGGGGGCGGGACATGGCCGGGACGGGGGGGGGGCTCCACGGGGACGGGAGGGGGACCTGTGGCTGCCAGGGGCTGGAGGCCCTTCCAGGGAAGTCTCCTTTTAGAGCGAGGAGGTGGGGGTGACTGTGGCACAGCAGGGAAACGTTGCCTGCAGGCCCGCACCCCACGTGGGCGCGGGTTCGAGTCCCGGCTGCTCCACTCCCGATCCAGCTCCCTGCTGTGGCCTGGGAGGGCAGTGGACGATGGCCCAGTGCTGGGCCCTGCACCCGCATGGGGGACCCACACGGAGCTCCTGGCTCCCGGCTCCAGCCCAGCCGCTGCAGCCGTTTGGGGCGAACCAGCAGCTGGGAGAGCCCCTCCCCCTCTGTACCCGTGCCTTTCAAATAAACCCAGCAGCAAAGCCAAGGTGCCGGGGGCAGCCCTGCCGCCTCCGGGTCTCCACCTCAATACCTGGGCCGCCCGCCGCCCGCAGAGCCGGGCTCCCACCCCCGCCCCGCCCGTCCGCCTCCGGAGACCCTGGGACGGGGCGGCTCTGTGCGGTGAGGACCCGGAGAGCCCCGAGCGCCCCCGCGTGTGGACACGCGTGTGCGGGCGGAAACCCACGCGCACAGGGCTCTTCAGGCCCTCGTGGACACGCCCGTCCGAGGACCGTCAGCCGCCTCCACGCAGGCGCCCAGAGCCCCCGGCCCGCGCGGGGAGGCCCGGCCACCTCAGAGCGTGCGTTTCCACTTCTGAATACTCATTTTAGTCATTTGAAGAAGTCAGAGTGGGAGGGAGGGAGGGAGGGCGGGCGGGCGGGCGGCTCCCATCCGCCGGGGCACTCTATGGCCTCAGTGACCGGAGCCAGGAGCCCCATCCGGGTCCCCCACGCGGGTGCAGGGCCCGAGCACCGGGCCATCGTCCACTGCCCTCCCAGGCCACAGCAGGGAGCCAGACCGGAAGTGGAGCAGCCGGGACTCGAACCCGCGCCCACGTGGGGTGCGGGCCTGCAGGCGGGGCCTCCCCCGCGGCCCGTTTGCGTCGAGGCTGACGGATTTGCGGGCGGCGCTGTGGCGCAGCGGGCTAAGCCTCCACCTGGCACCAGCGGAGATGGCCACGTGCTGGGCCCCTGCACCCGCGGGGGAGCCCTGGCCGGGGCGTGGGGGGGGGCCCGCGGAGCGGCACGAGGCGGGGGCGCCGGGTGTCACCGGGTTCAAAGCGTGCGGTGACCAGCACGGTCACGCCGCCCTCACCGCGGACGGCCGCCTGCCGGCCAGACCGTAGTCACCACCGGCCCCGACCGGCCCCGCGGCCACGGAGACCCGAACCCAGCGACCTGCACCGAGTCCGGTGTGGGGCATCGGCGGCCCAGCCGGCCCAGCGCGGCCGCCTGCCTCCTCCTAACCCGCCTTCAAGCAAACGAACCAAGTGGCCGCACGCCGGCTCCTGACCCCAGCTGCCCGCCAAGGCGGATGGCGCTGGGGCCCCTGCCGCCCCGGGGAGGCCTGGGCTGAGCCCCCAGCCCAGCCCGCGGGAGCCGTGTCTGCCTCCGGGAAAAGCCCGGCAGGGGCACGCACACGCCGCGACCCCGGGGAGCGCCAGCCGCCCAGCACAGCGGCCGCCAGAGTCGCAGGACACAGCGTCCACCGCTGGCTCACTCCCAACTGCCCGCAGCAGCTGGGCAGGGCCAGGGGCCAGGGGCTCCGTCCGGGCTGCCCGGGGGCCTGAGCCCTCATCTGCTGCCTCCCAGGCCGCCGGCAAGAAGCCGGATTAGAAGCGGAGCAGCCGGGACTCCCGGACTGGAGCCGGTGCCCACCGGGATGCCCGGGCGGCTCGGCCTGCTGGCCTTCACAAGTAAAGTTTTACTGGAACGAAAGCGCGCGCCTCTGCTGATGCCGGCGCACCCAGGGGTGAGTGGCGGCAGCGCCGCCCAGTCCAGCGCAGGGGAGCTGCCCGCGCTCAGCTACTGGGACTGCCCCACCGGGACCCCCGAGCCCCAGGCTCCGCCTCCCACAGCGGCCGGGGAGGGGTGGGGACCAGGCCTGGCGCCGCCTCCCCCGAACGGGCGCTCAGGCCTGATCCAACCAACATCCTCGCCCAGGGCCCCGCCAGGACCCCCGCCAGGACCCCACCAGGACCCCCCCACCAGGACCCTGCAGGACCCCCGCAGGACCCCGCCAGGACCCCGCAGGACCCCCGCCAGGACCCCGGTGGCCGCTACGGGGGCGGCCGAGAGGAAGGCCGGGGCGGCGCGTGGGCAGGGCCGTGGCCTCCCCGCCTCTCTGGGGTCCCAGAGTCCAGCCTGGACGGGGCGGGGGGATTCTCCGCTGCCCCCAGCCCGCTCCTGTCTGACCCGGACGCTGCCACAGGGGGCGCCCCTGCCCCACCTGCAAACAGCGCCAGCCGCACCCTGGGGACCCTCGGGTGTGGACGCGGGGGTGGGGGCCCGGAGGCCAGGGCCGCCCCCCACACCCAGCGCACCTCGGGGGGCTGCCCTGTGTTCCCAGGGAGTAGCGCGGCCCAGCCCACCCTGCGGGGAGCGGAGAGCGCAGGACCCCTGTGTTGGGCCAGGGCGTCCCAGCAGACTGGGGGGGGGGGGGACGCACTGAGGGTCCCATTGCACAGGAGTGGAAACTGAGGCACGGCAGGCTGGGCCCCCAGTCCTGCACCTGCCCCCACGGGGGCGCTCAGCCACACACCCGAGACCATGGCGGCGGCTCCACGGAAGCCGGGACCTGCGCGTCGCAGCTCTGCGGCCCCCCGGACGCCCCCAGACCTCCCCCTGCACCTCAAAGCCCCCGGGGCCAGGCCAGGCGCCCCTCACTGCTGCTCAGGCGGCCGCGCCCGGACCCCAGGCCCCCTCCACTGCGGCCGAAACACCTGTCCCCACCGTGGTCCCCCGCTCTCCGAGGGCCCCCAAGCCAAGGTCAGCCCGGGGCCCCAGCAGCCGCCCCCCACTCACACCCCGAGATCCGAGCCCCTGACCCCGGCTGGACCCCGCCGGCGCTGGCTCCGGGCGTCGCGCGGGGGACGGCCCGGCTCCCAGGATGACGGAGCAGCGCGCGGTGACCTGACGCACGGCAGGCCGGCGCCCGAGGACCCCGACGCGGGCAGGGACGCCCCGGGGGGGGGACCCCGCGCCCCCAGCCCGGGCCCCACCGCGGGGGCCCCAGGAGGGGCTGCTCCCGAGCCGACGCCCCCCGCGCTCCCGGAGGGCGGCCTCGCGACGGGGAGGGAGCCTGCGGCGCGGGCCGCGCGCCCACCTGTGCGCCGGGACGCGCTGCGCGCCGAGCCCCTTCCCCACCAGGAAGTGCACGTCGCACAGCACCTCGTTGTTGAAGAGGAAGGCGAAGCGCTCCTGCACCGTGGGCTTCGACGCCTGCCAGTTGTACGCGGGCTCGCGCAGCAGCGCCCCCGCCGCCTCCTCGCGCTCGGCGCCCGCGGCCTGCGCGTCCGCCCCGGGGCCCGGCGCGGCGGCGGCGGCGGCGGCGGCGGCGGGGGCCGGCCCGGGCGCGGAGGCGGCGGCGGCGGCGGCGGCAGCGGCGGCGGCGGCGGCAGCGGCGGCGGCGGCCGCGTTGCCCGGGGCGGGCGCGGCGGCGTTGGCGCTGGGCCCCGGGGCGCCCCCCGCGCCCGGGCCGACCCCCGGCGGGCACGACGCGCGCCCGCCGCTGCCTCCCGCCGCCATCTTGTCGCTGCGGCGCGGGGGCGGGGCCTTGTGGGCGGGGCCGCGAGGGGCCGATGGGAGGCGGGAGGGCGGGGCCAGGAGGCGGGGCCGGGGGCGGGGACAGGAGGCTGCACGGGAAGTGGGAGTCTGGGGACGGAGCGCAGCCCGGCGGGCGGTCCTGGGGAGGAGCCTGGGGGCGAGGCCGATGGAGGCGGCAGGGCGGGGACAGGAGGCGGGGCCGGGGGCGGGGCCTGGGAGGCTGCACGGGAAGTGGGAGTCTGGGGACGGGGCGGAGCCCGGCGGGCGGGCCTTGGGCGGAGCTTGGTGGGCGGGGCCGATGGGAGGGAACAGGAGGCGGGCCGGGGGCGGGGCCAGGGAGGCTGCACGGGAAGTGAGAGTCGGGACGGAGCGCAGCCCAGTGGGCGGGCCTTGGGCGGAGCTTGGTGGGCGGGGCCGATGGGAGGGGACAGGATGAGGGGCGGGGCGGGGGAGTGGAGAGTTCGGGGGGCGGGGCGGGTTGTGGAGAGGGGGCTTCGGTTCTGAGCCCCGGACCCCGGCGCCAGCATCACACACTGGACCCGAACCCCTAACCCAGGTCGTGACTCCTGAGCCCCAGACCGCAGACGGTGAGCCCCTCGCCTCAGACCCGCGACCCCCGCCCTAAGCTGCGCACGCGGACTCCGGGTCAGGCCCTGGATCCTGGATCCGTGTCCGACTGCCCCGCGCAGGGGACGCCTACACAGACGAGGACCCTCGAGGGCGCCGGGCGCCAGCAGGGGACACTCCGGTGACCCAGGACTCCGGGTCTAGGGGACCCCAAAACACGGACCGCGCGCGCAGGTCGGAGCTAGGAGAGCCTAAGGTGGGGCTCCGGGAGCGCCTCCCACGCGGCTCATCGGGCCGGCCCCTCCCCCGCCACACGCTTCATTCTGCCCCGCATCCCCCCCAGTCTCGCCCACTCTTCGTATTTTTATTTTTAAGGCTTTGCTGTATTTATTTGAGAGGCGAGTGACGGAGAGGGGTCTTCCCTCTGCGGGTCCACTCCCCAGATGCCAGCAGCCAGGGCTGGGCCGGGCTGGGGCCAGGAGCCCTGTGGGGTTTCCGGTGGGGGGGTGCAGGGCGCTCACCGGTCACCGCTGCCCCCCAGGGTGTGCATGAGCGGGGAGTGGCGCTGGGACCCCGGGGTGCTCTTGAGCAGGGGCTGGGACTGGGGTGCGCATGAGCGGGGGCTGGGACCCCGGGGTGCGCCGGCCCCACCGCTGGCCTGCTCCCCGGGAGCCGCGCGAGTGTGGGCGGTGCCGCTGGGGGACTCGCGGGGGCCAGCGCCTCCTCTGCCTCCCGGGCGCTTCTCCACTCGGGTGGGGGGGCAGCTTCACTCAGCGCCGGCCAGGACTGGCGCCCGCGCCCCTGCCCCTGCCCCGCCACGCACGGCGTGGGAAGCGCCCTCGCGCAGAGCCAGCCGTTCTCGGGGACGCAAGGATGGGCGACCCCTCGGATCGGCGTCCGCATCGCTGGTGGGGCCGCCTGGGAGCCCAGCGCTCGCGGGACCGCCTCCACCTGCGGCAGTGTCCACGCCCCTCGTTTGCATACCGCCACGAAGGCCACGCCCCTCGTTTGCATGCTGCCTGGGGTGCTCCCGCTGGCTCTGAACAGCAGGACTGGGTAACAAGTGACGGAAATACTTTTTTTAAAAATTGATTTATTTATTTGAGACACTTGGAGAGGGAAAGATGTGCCCGCTGGTTCGCTCCCTAAACGGCTGCTGCGGCCGGGGCTGGGCCAGGCTGGCGCCAGGAGCCCGGAGCTCCACCTGGGCCTCCCCTGTGGGCGCAGGGCCCTCACGGCTGCCTCCCGGTGTGCACAAGGAGACGCGGGTGCACGGGCGCGCCCGGGACGCAGCCTGGGGGTCAGCAGGGCCCTGGGGGTGCAGCCAGCAGGGGCAGCTCCTGGGAAGGTCCGACCCGGCAGGCCGCGGAGCCGCATTCTGGGCCCAGCGCCTGCCCCCCCCCGCCTCCCCCCTCCCCCCTCCCAGCTGCACTGGGAGGGGTCGGGAGCGGGGTCCTCCACCCCAGGGGGCAGGGCTGCAGCATCGGGGTGGCCGCTGACCTCAGGGCGGGACTGGCCGAACCTGTGCACCTGAGGGGTGACGCTTTCGGCGTGCAGGTAACATGCTGGCCGCGGGACACCCCCAGCTGTCTGTGAATCCCACGGCATGGGGACCCTCCTCGCCCAGGTCAGGCACTTCCCGCCCCCCCCCGGGGTCTTCAGGCGAGACCCCTGGGGACCCTGCTGCCCGCTGTCATTGTCCAAGGTGTCGGCCATACCCAGAGGGGAAACTGAGGCAGGGCTGGGCTTGGCTGTTGTTGCCCTAATTCCACGTGAAGTTGAGTTTCAGTGGGGGGGGGGCTGGGGGGCTCCCTGCCCCGCCCCCGCCTGCCCTCCGTCCGCCCCTCTGATCTCCATCGGGGGCAGTGCAGGTGGCAAAGGGAGCACCGATGGCTTTTAGCGCATTCACAAGGTCGGGGCAGGTCACCTCGCTGTAGAACGACCCGTCACCCCCAGCCCCAGGAGTGGTCACCCTAGCCCTGGCCTTCTGGTCCAAGTCTCTCCTTGTAGCTTTTAAATAAAACCCATTTCTGGGCTCAGAAGGTGGCACAGGGCTCCCCTCGCCCGGCCCGGCCCTCATCTCACACCGGCTGCCCAGGGGCGGGGCCGAGATCCGGCCCCTGGCCCCGCCCGCTCCGGGATTTTCCTGCCGGGGAAGCGAGGTGTGGGGAGGGCGGGATCGGACAGGAAACCGCAGAAATAAAGCCCAGAGCCGCTGCTCGGAGGACAGACTGTCCCTGGCACGCAGCAGGGGCCACGGGGCGGTCAGCGGCCAGGCCTGCTGCCACCTGGGACGGCGCCGCCTGGGCATGCGGCTCCCCGTGTGGCCTTGCACATGCACGCACGCACGGGCACGCACACGCCAGGCGGGGCAGAGCCCTGGGGCCAGCAGGAGCCGGTGCTGCGCTCACCCTCGCGGGTGAAGGAACCGCGGGTCTCCTTGGCCACGTGCAGGGTGGACGCTCAGCCACAGCCAGGCTGGGGCGTCCCCAGGCAGCGGAGAGGGAGCAGGGGAGGGCCGGGCGGCTGCTCCAGGCTGGGCTGCGGGGCCGGCACCCGGGCCTGCCCGATGCTGTGGGGGCCCGGCAGGACAACGGGGCAGGGGGCCGTGAGCCAGGTGACCTGGGTTCCCGGGCACTGCTGTCTACACCCGCCCAGACCAGCTGTTCTCTGACGGGTAACTGAGGCACACGGTGCCCCCCCACCGTGTGTTGCTGGCCCCCACGCCCTGTCCAGGGGCACCGATGGCCTCTCTGGACCTGCTTCCCAGGTGCCTCTGGCTATAGGATTCCTCCAACCCACAGAACCACAGGGACAGGGACCCCCGAGACCCCAGCCTCCACAGGGCATGGCCAGGGAGCGAGTGAAGCCCCCCAACCCCTGGGGTGCCAGGTACAGAACAGTCTGGAACACGCCCCTCCCCGTGGTGGGAACTTCCGGTGCCACGTGCCCAGCCTACAGGTGAGGCGACTGAGGCTGGCCCAGGACGGGGGGGGGGGCAGGGAACGGGCACTGGGGGCCCCCAGGAGGCTGCACCTGAACTTGGCTGGGGGGCAGTCCAGCCCTAGGCGGGGCCAGGCGACGCGCACGTGGGGGCGCTGGGGTCCGGGTAAACCCGGGGCTCTCACCGAAGCTGCGGCTCAGCCACCAGGGCCCCGCAGGTTTGCGTTGACTTTTATTAAATGCGTACAAAACGGATACAAAAGCCCGCGCGGTAAAGTGCTCGGTCCCCGCCGTGCCGGGCGTCCGACCCTCGGCCTCCTCCGCCCGGCTCCGCGGGCCGCCGGCCAGGCCCGCCGACGCTCAAGTACCGACAACAGGGACGCCAAGTCAGCCCAGGTCTCCTGGTTTTGCTTTTTTTTTTTGTTGGTGTTTTTTTTTTAAAACTAAACACGACGGCCGACCCGGACCGCGCACGCGCAGCGGGGAGCTCGGATTGCATAGTTTTCACCGCGGTCCGCGGCCGGCCGCCCCGGCTGGGGGGCCCTGCACTCCCGGGGCGGCCCAGGCCGAGGCCGATTTTCCTGAAGGTGGACAGCGCGCAGCTGCCCGTGGGGCCCGGGCCGGACGTGGCCGCGGTCAGACGGAGCCCTGAGAAGGGGCACTGCGGGGCCCCCGTGTCGCTGACAGGCGGCTGTCCACACCCTCCACCGCGGGGCGGCCCCGGGCAGGGTGGGGGTGGGAGTCCCCAAGGTCAGCTGCAGTTTAAGGTCAAGGTCAAGGTCAGGGGCCTCGGAGGAAGCCTGGATTGTCAACTCTCCCGGGACCAGGCGGCCGGGGGCTGAGGGCGGGCAGCGGGGGCGCCGCCCCGACCAGGCCCGAGGCCACCGTCCCATCCACCTGGGGGCGGCCGGGGGCGGCCGGGGGCGGGGCTTCACAGTAGGCGCCCTTGCTCTCGCCGGCGCGGCTGGCTTTGACACCGTGGAAAGGGGAAACGGGGTGCGAGGCGGGGAGAAACGGGAAAAGGGGCAAACCCAACAGCAAAATCCTACAAACACACACCGCCGGCCCGCAGCTCGGCTCAGCCGCGGTCGCCCACCAGCACCACGCCGGCCGCCGGGCTGGCGCGCTGCCGCCGCTGGGCCAGCTGGGACTCGGAGGGCGGCGACAGCGGCAGGCAGCGTGAGGTAGCTCGGATGACCACGGGCGGGGCCGCCTCGGCCGCGTCCTCGCGCTGGGCCAGCTGCCGGTTCACCGCCATGGCCTCGGCCGCGAACGACGTGAGATCTTTGGCACAGCTGTTCCTGCGGGGGCGGGGCGGGGCGGCGCTCAGGGAGGGCCCCCGGAGGCCCCGCCCCACCACGCCCCCAGCCCCTGCGGCCCCCCCCCCGCCCCGCCACGCCCCCAGCCCCTGCGGCCCAGAGCGGCTCTCACCTCTGCAGGACCATGGGCGTGGGCAGGGTGTTCTCGGGGGCGCACTGCAAGGAGACGGGAGGGGCTCGACAGCGGGCCGCGGCGCACCCCGGGGTCCCAGGGCCAGGCCGAGCCCCCGCCCCGCCCCCACCTGCCCCCAGGGCCAGGCCCCGCCCCGCCCCCACCTGCCCCCCAGGGCCCGGCCGAGCCCCCATCCTGTCCCCCATCTCCAGGCCAGGCTGGTGGACCGCGGGCCATCCCGGGGTCCCAGGGCCAGGCTGAGCCCCCGCCCCGCCCCCACCTGCCCCCCAAGGCCAGGCCCCGCCCCCACCCTGTCCCCCATCTCCAGGCCAGGCTGCAACAGTGGACAGCGGCCCATCCCGGGGTCCCAGGGCCAGGCCGAGCCCCCCCCCGCCCCCACCTGCCCCCCAGGGCCAGGCCGAGCCCCCACCTGCCCCCATCTCCAGGCCAGGCTGCGACAGCGGCTGCAGGACACACGGCCCGCCCCGCCCCGCCCCGCCCCGCCCCGCGCGCCCGCGTCCTCACCCCCTGCACCCACGGGTGCTGCAGGACCTGCGCGGCGCTCAGCCGCTGCTTGGCGTCCCGCACCAGCAGCCTGGAGATGAGGTCTTTGGCGGCGAGCGAGATGTGCGCCCAGTCCTTGTCGGGGAACTCGTACTTGCCCTGCTGGATGCTCTCGAACAACATGCTCTGGGGGCGCAGAGGGCGGGGCTGAGCGGCCGGGGCGGACCCCTGCCGCGCCGCCAGCCCGGCCCCCACATGGGCCCCGCCCCGCCCCGCCGCCAGCCCGCCCCGCCCCCGCGCACACCCCTGCCCCACCCCCGCCCCGCCCCTGCCCCGCCCCCCACACGGACCCCCGCCCCGCCGCCAGCCCCGCCCCCACATGGACCCAGCCCCGCCCCGCCCCATCGCTGCCCCGCCGCCAGCCCCGCCCCGCCCCGCAGCTCCGCCCCCGCGCACACCCCCGCCCCGCCGCCAGCCCCGCCCCCATCACTGCCCCGCCCCCGCGCACCTGGCAGGCCGGGCAGGCCTCGCCGCGGTCCCAGCCGCAGTCGCTGCCGCAGCGGCCCACGAAGGGCGGGTAGCCGCTGAGCAGGATGTAGAGGATGACGCCCAGGCTCCACAGGTCGCAGCGCTTGTCGTAGATGCTCGCTTCCTCGCTGAACGCCTCCACCACCTCCGGGGCCATGTACTCGGCCGAGCCGCACTGCGCAAGCGCGCGCGGGCGGGGTCAGTGGCTGCCGCGGTGCCCCGCCAATCAGAGACCAGAAGCCAGGAGCGCCCCGCCCCGTCAGCAGGTGCCACGGACCCGCCCGGCCCGCCCCGCCCCCTCTGCTCCGCCCGACCAATCAGCAGCTGCTGTTGCGAGCCTGCTCGGCCCCGCCCAGTCGGCAGGTGCTGCCGTGGGCCCGCCCCGCCCCCCGCCCCGCCCCGCGCCCCGCCCGGCCAATCAGCCGCTGTTGCTAAGCGGAAGCCCCAGCTCCGCGCCCGAGCGGCAGGACCGGCCGGGGCACCTGCGGGTTGCGCAACCGCACGGTCCCCGAAGCCCGGCGCCGCGGGCCCTCACCGGGGTGAGCAGCTCCGGGGTGGAGATGGGCGAGCAGTCCCCGTTCAGTTTGATGCCGCTGCCCAGGTCGAAGTCGCAGATCTTCACGGGGGACACCTGGCGGGCGGGCGGGTGGGCGGGGCGGTGAGAGCCGGGACGCAGGCCCGCGCGCGCGGCTCACCACCCTGCGGCCGGCTCACCTGGTCGGGGTGCTCACACAGGATGTTCTCGGGCTTCAGGTCCCTGTGGGCGATGCCTGGGGGCGGGCAGAGGGGCGGGGTCAGGGCGCGACGGCCACGCCCCGTGGGCGCGGCCCGGGGCAGCGGAGGCGCGCACCTTTGTTATGCAGGAAGTCCAGGGCGCTGGCCACGTCCTGCACCACCACGCTGGCCTCCAGCTCGTTGAAGTGCCGCCGCTGGTGGATGTGGTTCAGGATGGAGCCTGTGGGACGCGGCGGTCAGCGCCCCGCCCGCCCCCCCCACCCCGACGGCCCCGCCCCCGCCACGCCCCCGGCCCCACCTACCGCCCCCCGGCCCCGCCTACCGCCCCGCATCTTCTCAAACACCAGGTAGAAGCGGTCCTCTTCCTCGAAGAACTCGATCAGCTCCAGAACGTTTCTGGGGGAGGAGTTGAGGCCCCTGAGGCCCTGCCCCCCCCCGTGCCGCCTGGGGGGGCCTGCCTGTGTCCCTGGGGGAGGGGCGAGGGCGCCCTGTACCGCCTGGGGGGCGCCTACCTGTATCCCTGGGGGAGGGGCAAGCGCCCTACCTGTGTCCCTGGGGGGCACCCTGTGTCCCGGGGGGGGCGCCCTGTGTCCCTGGGCGGGGAGGTGCCCCCTACCTGTGTCCCTGGGGGAGGGGCGAGGGCGCCCTCTGTCTCTGGGGGAGGGGCGAGGGCGCCCTGTGTCCCTGCGGGGGCCTGCCTGTGTCCCTGGGGGAGGGGCAAGCGCCCTACCTGTGCCGCCTGGTGGGGGGCGCCCCTACCTGTGTCCCTGGGGGGCGCCCTGTGTCCCTGGGGGGGCCCCTACCTGTGTCCCTGGCACTGGTACAGCATCTCCACCTCCCGGAAGACCCGGCTCCGAATGTGGCCCGGCTGCTTCTCGATGATCTGCACGGGCGGGGGACACTGGTCAGCGGGGGACACTGGTGGTCCTGGGGGGACAGCAGCGGTCAGCGGGGGCACTGGTGGTCAGCGGGGGACACTGGTGGTCCTGGGGGGACAGCGGCGGTCAGTGGGGGCACTGGCGGTCAGCGGGGGACAGTGGCAGATGGGGGGGACACTGGCGGTCAGCGGGCTGCCCGGGGCCGGCCGGAGACTCAGCGCGACCTTTGCCCTCCATTCGGCAGCGGTCGAGGGGGCGCGGGGCTCGCTGGAGGCCAGAACTGCGGCGTCGGCAGGCGCGCCCACCCCTCCGCGGGTCCAGAGGCTTCTGTGCCCCCCCCCGCAGTCAGGTGGCTCAGCCCCACGTGACCCAGGAACCGGCGGCCTCGTGGCACCTGGCGGCCAGCCCGGCCACTCGCTCTGGCCCTGCGGCTGCTGCCCCCGCCCTGCCCCTGGCTCTGTGCCAGCCTGGGCAGCCGCCGTCCCCCGCCCCCGGGGGCTGACCCTGAGAGCTGCCCGGCCGCCCCGGGAAGCCAGCCTCGGTCTCTGCGGCCCCGTCCTGTCCCGCCCCGGGCCACAGCGCCGGGCAGGCGCCTGCTGACTCCCAGGCCGCACTGGGGTTGGCTTCCCGGGCTGGACATTCCAGCCCGTCCTGGCTGGGCTGGGCGGCCACTCGTGCCCAGGGCACCCTGCCCGGCGCTCTGTTCTGTTCCGTGACAAACACACCTGTGCCAGGGAGGGCAGAGGCGGCCTGGGCCGCGAGCCAGCCCCTGGGGACACAGCAGGGTCCCTCCCCGCTGGCGGGAGCCTCCCGGGGTCCCAGCTGGGGTCCGAGCCCCCGAGCCCCACCGGCCCGGGTGCCACCTCCCGGAGAGGCAGCCAGGAGGCCCCCAGCCCCAGTTTCCCTACGCGCGCTACACGGACAGAGCGAGGCCGCTGGCCAGGAGGGCGCGGAGGACACCGGCCGCACCCCCACCCGCGCGGGCCGGGACCACGCCTTCCTGCCCGGGGGCGGGGGCTGCCCAGGCCACGCCCAGCCCTCGAGCCAGGGAGCACCAGGTGCGGTTTCCCAGGGAGCCTGGAGGGAGCGCGGGAGGTCTCGGGGCCCGGGCGGGCCAGGGCCTGGGCGGGCAGCAGTGGGCCCAGGCCTGCTGCCCGTGCTGCCCCCTCTGCCGGGCTCACCCTGGGGCAGCCGGCCCGCGCGGCCTCCGACCCCAGCCCCAGCCTGGCCACCTGGGCGGGGGGGGGGGCCAGCCCTCACCTTGACCGCGTACTCCTGGTTGGTGATGAGGTTGACGCAAGTCTGCACGCGGGCGTGGGCGCCCTCCCCCAGCACGTCCTCCTGCAGCTGGTAGACGTCTGGGGGCAGCGGGGCCGTGAGGGCCTGGGCCCCCAGTGCACACCCGGCGCACACACACACTCACACTGTGCACACACACCCCGTGCACACTCACAATCACCCGGCACACACACACTGCACACACACACCGTGCACACACACACCCCGTGCACACACACTGCACACTCATGCACCCCTGTACACACACACCCGTATGCACGCACACCCCTGTGCACACACAATCACCCGGCATGCACACACCCCCGTGCACACACACACACCCCGTGCACACACTCACAATCACCTGGCACACACACTGCACACACACACCGTGCACACACAATCACCTGGCACGCACACCCCTGTGCACACACACACCCCGTGCACACACACTGTGCACACTCATGCACCCCTGTACACACACACCCGTATGCACGCACACCCCTGTGCACACACAATCACCCGGCATGCACACACACTGCACACACACACCCCGTGCACACACTCACAATCACCCGGCGCACACACCCCCTGTGCACACACACACGCCCTGCACACTCACACTCACGCACCGGCGCTCACCTTCGAACCTGCCCGAGAAGCTGTCGGTGGCGCGGCCCCGTTTCTTCTTCTTGCCCCTCTTCTTGGCGTCCGGGATGTCGATGGGCTGGCTGGCGGGCATGTCTGTGCCGACGGCCGGACGGGGGTCAGCAGGGGGTCAGCAGGGCGCCCCCGGCCTCGCCCCCCGCTCTCGCCCACCCCCCGCCCTGCCGCTCACCGGGGCGGGCCTCGAGCTCCGGGCTGCAGTCCGTGTCCCCCAGGTGGGCCTGCTCTAGGGACAAGGCCAGCTCCAAAGGGTCCTGTGCCTGCGGGGGGGGGGGACAGCGCGCTCAGGCCCCGCCCCCTCGCCCAGGCTGGGACCCTGAGACCAGGCCCCGCCCCTCACCCAGGCTGGGACCCTGAGGTCAGGCCCCGCCCCTCACCCAGGCTGAGACCTGAGACCAGGCCCCGCCCCTCACCCAGGCTGGGACCCTGAGGCCAGGCCCCACCCCCTCGCCCAGGCTGAGACCTGAGACCAGGCCCCGCCCCCTCGCCCAGGCTGAGACCTGAGACCAGGCCCCGCCCCCTAGCCTGGGCTGGGACCCTGAGACCAGGCCCCGCCCCTCACCCAGGCTGGGACCTGAGACCAGGCCCCGCCCCCTCGCCCAGGCTGGGACCCTGAGACCAGGCCCCGCCCCCTCGCCCAGGCTGAGACCTGAGACCAGGCCCCGCCCCCTAGCCTGGGCTGGGACCCTGAGACCAGGCCCCGCCCCCTCGCCCAGGCTGGGACCCTGAGACGAGGCCCCGCCCCCCAGGCAGCGGTGGCACCAGGGGCTCCCGGCCCCACGCATCACCCTGGGGGTACCCTGCTCCCGCGGGGACACTGGGCCGAGCCTGGGGCCCACGCAAGGCCGCCATGCCTGGGGGTGCCGCCAGGGCCGGGGCTGGGCTCTGGCCTGGGTCTGCTCACCCCAGAATGGGGCAGCCAGCACGGCCGGCTGACCACGCGCAGCCGGGACATCAAAGGGACGGGGCAGGAGGAGGGGTGAGTCACCGGGCGGGGCTCCCGCCGGGCGGCAGGGCCTGCTTTCCCACGGCCTCCCGGGCCGGCCCCGCCGGTGACCCCGGGCATGGCCCTCAGCGCCCCCTCCTCCCCGCCTGGGGAGCCCTGGTCTGACGAGGGCCGGGCCGCGTCCACACCTCCGCGCGTGCCTGTGGCGGCCCGGACCGCCCGCTCCGCCCGCTCCGCCCGCTCCGTCCAGCTCCGTCCAGCTCCGTCCAGCTCGGGGCGGGCAGCCCCCGCCAACCCCGCCACAGCTGCTGACTCGGCAGACAGCGCCTCACAGCCCTGGGGACCGGCGCTGGCGCCCGGGGCGGCCAGGCCGCGCTGCCCAGGCCCCACGGCCCCTGCGGCCAAGCCCAAGCCCCCGCGGGTCCCCGGCCCTGACCGGGCGAGGCCGGCGCAGCCCCGCGTGAGCCGGGGCGGGCTCACCCCCGGGGGCCTGCAGGCCGCGGTGGACGGCAGGTGGTCCTGCAGGGGGAGACCCGAGGGCCGCCCGTGCTCAGGCCTGGGCCGTGGGAGGGAGACGAGCCCGCAGGGTGGCGGGAGGCCGGCACGGCACCTGCGGCTCCCCGCACCGAGGCGGCCCCGGCCGGCCACAGCAAGGGGGCCACGAGGCTCGGGCAGGGATCGGCCACGGCTGGCGCTCGCCCGCCCCAGAGCCGGTGGGCCGTGGCTGAGCCGGCGCGGCTGCCCAGGCCTGGCTGAGCGCCTGTGCCCGTCCAGGGGCCGGGACCGGCGGCACCGCGGGCTCGGCCGGCGCCCACGGGGCTCCCAGTGTCTCGCCCTGAAGCAGGTGTCGCGAGGGGAACCCCAGCGGCGGGAGGGCGGCCCCGTCCTGGGCGGCCCCGTCTGCTCCGGGCAGTCTGCGTGGCGCCGGGGTGTGGGCGGGCCTGGCGGGGGGCGCAGCCCCCCCCTGCACTGACCCCGCCTGGGCTCCCGCCCCCCCCCCAGGGGAGACCATGCCAGGGAGCGTCGCAGGCCCACCCAGAGCCCCGGGACCCGCCAAGGCCAAGGCCACAGCCAGGATGACCCCTGGGGACACCGGCTGGGCGGGGCCTGAGGTTCTGGCCACTCCCCCCGCCCCCCCCGCTCCACCTGCGCGTGCACACACACACACACACACTCACACACAGAGACACACACACTCATGTACACACACCACACAGTCACCCGCACACACATGCAGTCACCCGCACACGCACACATAAATGCACACACGTGTCACCCTCACATGTGCACACAGATTTATACACACGTGCAGTCACCCGCACCCGCAAATTCACAAACTCACACGTGCACACTCTCACACGCACTCACATGTACAAACGTACACACGTAACCACTCACACACTCACATGTATACACACACGCACACACATGAGCACACACATGCACTCATACATGTACACACTCACGTACACACATGCACACACGTGTACAAACATGTAGTCACTTGCGCACACATGCACACTCACATGTACACACGTACACATTCATGAGCACACACTCACGCACCCACACACATGTACACACTCACGCGCACACATGCACACACATGAGCACACTCACGTACACATATGAGCACACACGCGCACACACATGTACACACATGTACACGCGCGCGCACTCACGTCCCGCCGCCTGCACCCGCAACAGGTCGCGTCCCGCGAAGCCGGGAGCCATTACATAAGCGGCCGCGGGCGGGGCGGGAGCTGACATCACCGAGTCCCCGGGCCGCCCCGCGGGGCCCCTGCCCGGCACCTGCCCTCCCGCCCGCCCCGCCCCGCCGCTCATGTGAGACCGGCCGGGGCGCCGGCCCAACTTCCCGCCCCGACAGGAAGCGGCCCGCGGGCCGGGGTGCGGGGGGTGCGGGGGGTGCGGGCTGCGGGGGCGCAACGCGCCCCCCACCGCACCGCACGGCCCGCGGCGGGAGCGGGGGGCCGCGACCCCAGGGAGGCCGCACGCAGGGCGGGCCCCTCCCCACCGGGGCCGCACGGGCCGGGGCTCGCGGGGGTCAGTCACGCGGCCCGGCCGGATCCCGACCGAGGGACCCACAGGCCCTGCAGACCCCTCCCCAGGGCGCTCGCCCGCCCGGCGCCTGCCGGACACACAGAGCCAGGGGCCCCGCGGGCGGGCACACCGCGGGCCCCGCTGGGGTTCGACGCCGCGGCTGCAGCCTGGGGACCCCCCCTCGCACACACCGGCGCCCTCCGCGTCGGGGCCGACCCCGGCCTCACCTTGAACGAACGGTGGAAGCGCTGGACGTCGGCTGTTTTCCGGTGCACCATCTTCTGTCCGGGCCCCGCCGGCGGGGGAGGGGACGCAGGGCCCGGGGGGCGGCCCGCGGGCGGGGGGCGGCCGGGGACCGGACCCTGAGGGCGGGAGCAGACAAAGGGACGCGGTGAGCGGCGGCGCCCGGCCAGCCGGGGGCGGCGAGGGCTCCGCCGGGCCCCTCTGCCCGCGCCCGGGTCGGGGGCCCCGGGGCCCGCGGGCCGCACTCACCGGAGTCGGGCTCGGGCCGGGGCCGCAGTGCCGCCGCCGCCGCCGCCGCCGCCCGACGTCGCGCAGCCCGGACCCCGCTCCGCGGACCGCGCGGGGAACAGCGCCGCCACCGCCGCCACCGCGGGACTCCCCCGTCTGGGCCGCCGCCGCCGAGAGGAGCCGGGCGCGCCGCCGCCGCCGCCGCTTTTATAGGCCCGACCCCGGCCAGGTCCCGCCCCCCGACGCAGGACACGCCTCGGCCACGCCCCCGCGAGGGAAGGGGTGAGACGCGAGGGGCGGGGCCTGCCCAGGTGTCGAGTGCGGCTGCGCGTCCTGGGGGCAGGCTGGGCCCGACTTCCTGGCGCGCGCCTGCGCAGTGCGGCGCTCAGCGCTCGGGTCCGTGGTCCACCTCCCCTGGCCTCCTGGCCCTGGCGGCGGCGGGACCTTGGCGCTGAGCCGGCTCCTGCCATATGGTCCCCTTTCTGGCCGTCCCCCGGCCCGTCGGCAAGGTCCTGGATCTGCTCCCTCTCTCAGCGACGCCTCGCTCTGCACCTGCCACGGCTCCCACTGCCGGTCCCCCGAATCTGGCTCAGCTGCCCGGGGCCTGGCAGCCTGGCTGGGCAGGAGCCCTGGGGGTGGGCGCGGGGGGCCAGGGAGGGGGCGACCATCCCACCCCAGCAAACCCTGACTTCCAAGACGGGGAGCCCCGCCCCTCGGCTGCCGCCCCGCCCACCCTTCCAGAATCTTCCATGGTGCATCCCTATACTGGTGAACGCCTTCCACTCCACAGGAGCGGCCTCCACGCACCTGCTGCCCCTCCCCCCAGGCCACAGGGGCCTCGTCCACCCTGGGGCCGTTGGTGGTGTGTGTGTGAGGGGGTGGTCAGTGCTGCTGGCCCTGCCCGGGAGTGACCCCTCCCTCCCGTGTCCTCCCCTCCCCCTCCCTGCTGCGCTGGTCCCTTGGGGGTCTGCGTGCAAGGGTCAGTGCAGTGGGGCCGCTGCCTCGCCCCGGGGACAGCCACACCGCGAGGGCGTGGGCGGGTGCTGGCCGGACGCGCATGTGCAGACGCGTGCTGTGTGGAGGCCTGTGAGCTGGAGGTGGGGGGGGCTGCACACAAGCATTCTCTGAGCCACGTTTGAGGTCATGGCCGCAGCCCTGGCCCGGGGGCCACATCCTCCCAGCCCCCTCCCTGTCTGTCCCCGCGGCCCGTCATGGTGTGCTGGGCGCTGGTTCCAGTCCCGGCTGCTCGGCTTCCGATGCCGCCCCCTGCTGATGGCCCCTGCGCCCACGGGGGTCCCCGGGTGGAGCTCCTGGCTTCGTCCTGGCCCCTCCCACCCCACGCCAGGAGCACCCCCGGTCGCGACAGCACAGGGCTCCCCTGAATCGCGGAGTCCTCTGCTTGCGCCCGGGCGGGGGGCAGCCAAGCCCCGTGTGTCAGGACGCGGGGGCAGGCATTGGTGTGGGGGCTGGGAGGGGCTCCAGGGCACGTCCCGGGCACACGCGGGCACACACCCTTGTTGTCCATGGGTGCATGGACGCCGGACCCGTGGAGACCCCCGCAGGGGGTCTGCGGGGCAGCCTGGGAGAGGGACCTGTGGCGGGAGGAGCTCCCGGGAGGTGCTGGCCCCAAAACGGACAAACAGGAAGCGGGGCGGGGCGCAGGTCCTGGCTCGCCCCCGCCCTCCACCCTCTTCCTTCCCTCGCTTCCCTCCCGCCCCTGCGGCCGCCGGACCCCAGCCTGGCCGCGGACACCCCACACCTGAAGCGGCACGCGGCCGGGCACCTGCCCTGACCGGTCTCCCGGGGCGGCCGTCTCTCCCCAGGAACCCTCCAGGCCCCCTTTTAGGCTCAGTCCTGGCTTCCTGTCCTGGGGTCTCAGCAGGGCGGGGGACAGTTCCCCCCACCCAGGCTCAGGCCCATTGCTTCCGACTCGGGTGGCCCCGGGCCTGCAGCCTGGGGAGCAGGTGTCAGGACCGGGCCCCTTGACCCCGCCCACCCCGGCCTTGCAGATGGGGTGTAGGGGCGGGCGAGGGGTGGGGCCTGGGTGAGCAGGCGCGGGGGCTCAGGGCCCCTCTCAGCCCCGGGCCGCCACTAGTCTTCGCCAGTTGAAGGCGCGGGGAGCCCCCAGCCAGCACCTGCTGTCCCACCCCACAGGCCAGGGCTCACAGCACCTGGAAAGGGGTCCCCACGCACAGCCGCCCCTGGGGGCTCCAGCATCGGCCCAGGGCCTACCCCAGGGATGGCCGTGCCCCCGGCCTCCTCCCAGAGGCGCAGGTCCTAGTCCCACCCCACCCCTCCCACCCTGCCCGGGCCTGGAGGGGCGTGGCCAGCCTCAGCACCTGCTGCTCAGAGAGACCTCCTGGCCCTCCGGCCCCTCCCTGGCCCTGGGCCTTTGATTTTGAGCTGGGGGGGCGGGGCTCACTCGACCTCTCCTCCTTGGGTCTGGCTGGGACCCCGGGGGCTCCGTCACCACGGTGGGAGACCCAGATGGAGCCCCCAGCTCCGGCCTGGCCCAGCCCTGGCTGCTGCGGGCGCCTGGGGAGTGACCCAGCGCGGGGCAGCCCTGTCAGTCTCTCTCTGCCTTTCAAACTGACCCCGGTGTGACTGCTCTGGGCTACCGGCACCGTGTGCGCCGGCCCCACCAGGGGTCACAGCGGCCCAGCAAAGCTGGCGTCTCGCGTGTGCAGAAGCAGGGCGGGGAGACGGAGGCGTGGGGGCGTGACCCTGAGCGCCCTCCCCAGCCCGTGCCCTGCTCGGAGCCGGCTCCCGAGCCTCGGGCAGGGCTCAGACCTGGTGCGGGAGGAGCGCCCAGGGCCCAGGGCCAGTGGGACCAGGTGCAGCCCGGCCCCTGCCCCCCCATCCCACTAGGGCCCCTGATAAGCAAGGGGCTCGGCAGGGGCGTGGCCTCCCTCCCCGCTGGCAGGGACATCTGATGCAAGTGGCCGTAAGAGTCCCGTCCTGCTGGCTGACTCACAGGCCACATCCCAGCGGCTCGGCCAGGGCCAGGGCCAGGGCCAGGGCCGCGCTGTCCTCGCTGGGGGCGGGGAGGGAGGGGCGTGGCCAGGAGCTGCCAGTGCTGGGCAGCTGTGGGGCCTCCTTAGTCGGGGCAGCACCACGGCCAAAGGTCACCAGCCTGCCCCAGTGACCGCGACCAGGCCCCGAGGAACCCGGGCGCCCAGTGTCCAGGCCCGGACGACAGGCACGCGGGCCACCCTGGGCAACAGGCCCAAGCCCACGCCGCGCCGGCTCCCCCCAGAGACCCCAGGGCGCCTCCTCTCCCGGGCTGTCGGGCCTCTGGGCCGCCCGTCGCCCTCCACCCCGGCCAGGACGGGCGCACGAGGGACCCGGGGGCCACCGCAGGCTGCGGTCGCGGATCAGGGACCGCGCGCCTGCGCCCTGGGCACCCGAGCCCTCAGGGACCTCGCGCCTGCGCCCTGGCCGGCGGACCCGGAACCCTGGCCCCGGGGGCGGGGGCGGTTGCCGAGGTAACGAGTGTGCGTCACGAGCCTGGCGCCGAGCCCGGGCTCTGAGGGCGTGAGGCGAGGCCAGAATGACGGACCAATAGGATCCCAGAGGCCGCTCGAGAAGGGCGTGGCCAGGGCCCGCGCTCCAGCCAATGGGACTGTTGTTGTCGGGGCCGCGTGAGGAGGGCCGCGCCTCTCTTAAAGGGGCCGTGCATTGCTTACCTCCAGGTTGTCAGCAGAGGCCTGGGTCTGGGGTCACCGGCGCTGCTGGCCGAGGGCAGAGGGCGCCGACCTGAGGTTGGGGTCGGCGAGCCGTGCCGAGCCCTGTCTCTTCTTCTGCCCGGCTGTGTGACTCTGGGGAGACTCAGTTTCCTAGGGGACTTGCCAAGAATCTTCTGTACCCCCGCACCTGCCGGGGGTCGGAGGGACAGGCCCCCGAGGACTGGGCCCAGGGCACTGGCCCCAGCACAAGTCCCGCCCCAGCGAGCGCTGCTGTCCACTCCCAGGCGGCCCCGCCCAGACCTCTCACCTGCTGACCCCTGCCACGTCCCAACCCTGCAGCCAGCGTTCCAGGCTCGTGCCGGGGAGGGTGGCTTGGCGCGCGGACCCTGCGCCCGTCCGTCTGCCCGCCCTCCCAGGGGAACCCGGGCCTGGCCCCGGAGTCCCTCGGGGGGCGTTCCAAGCCCTACACTTGCCTTTAACTTTGATTTTTTCCCTGGTGGTTCCTTTGGCTCGCTCAGCTCTTGTCCTCCCCAGGGGCCCCACGCCGCCGTCCTCTCCTTCCAGCCCAGGCCTCAGCGCCAGCCCCCCAGGTGACATTGGCGGGACCCCCAGACCTGCTGGGCTGGATCCAGGGGGCGTGGGGGGGCGACGCTCCCCTCCCTGCCCACCCGGGCCTGCAGTGACTGTAGCCTCCCTTCCTGGCACCCGCACCTCGGGCACCTGCCTCCCCCAGGGCCGTGCTCTGGCCAGAAGCCCCCCTGGGCCCCCGGCGTCCTACCTGTCCCCTGCCGGCCCCCCCCCCATGCAGGGACCCTGAGACCCCAGACAGGAAGGGGGCGGGGCTGGAGAGTGGACCCCAGACCCGCAGACAGGGAGGGGGCGGGGCTGGAGAGTGGACCCCAGACCCGCAGACAGGGAGGGGGCGGGGCTGGAGAGTGGACCCCAGACCCACAGACAGGGAGGGGGCGGGGCTGGAGAGTGGACCCCAGACCCACAGGGAGGGGGCAGGGCTGGAGAGTGGACCCCAGACCCACAGACAGGGAGGGGGCGGGGCTGGAGAGTGGACCCCAGACCCACAGACAGGGAGGGGGCGGGGCTGGAGAGTGGACCCCAGACCCACAGACAGGGAGGGGGCGGGGCTGGAGAGTGGATCCCAGACCCACAGACAGGGAGGGGGCGGGGCTGGAGAGTGGACCCCAGACCCGCAGACAGGGAGGGGGCGGGGCTGGAGAGTGGACCCCAGACCCGCAGACAGGGAGGGGGCGGGGCTGGAGAGTGGACCCCAGACCCGCAGACAGGGAGGGGGCAGGGCAGCGAGTGCCTCCCGGGACACAGCTTCCGTGTGGGGGCAGAAGGTTCTGGAAGACGCCTTGGCCCCAGCCCCGCGGAAGCCGGCTCAGGGCCCCCCCAGCCGGTGCTGGTTCCCTGGGCCCCGGTGTCCTGCGTCCACCTGACGAGGGCCGGGCCCTGAGGCGGGGACGGGACCCCGTTCTGTGGCCTCACTGGGCAGTCAGCCCCGCGGCCACGGCAGGTGACAGTGACCCTGGGCTGTGTCCTGGCCCGTAAGGACCGGGGCCGCGGCGTGGGGGACCCCGGATGGCTCGTTCGGTCCATGCACACAGCGTGGGGCTCCACCAACAGGAAGCGGCCAGGACAGGGGCGTCCACAGGCAGGAAGGGGGGAGGGCTGCTCGCCAGGGGCCGGGGGCTGCGGGGGGGCGCTGCTCCTGGGGGCGGGGCCGCTTCTTGGGGTGAGGACAAATCCTAAAAGCCACAGCCGAGCCCCTGACCCCCCACGCGCTCGTGACGACCCCACGGGGACAGAGCATGGCATCCAGGTGACACAGGGCCCGTGGCCCAGGGAGGACAGGGGCCACGGGGCCACATCTGGCTGCCACAGTGGGTGGGCCCAGGTACGCAGCAGCCCACCCAGAGAAAGAGCCGGCGTGAGTCCGCCGTGTGTCGGTGTGTGCGGGAGCGGGTGGGGACGCAGCGTGGGTGCTCCCACGGGAGCTGAGGGCAGCCCCGCCCAGTAACCCCGCGGGCCGTGTCACCATCGGGGGAAGGCGGGGCTGGGGGTGTGAGCTGCAGTGGGGACCCCTCCCGTGTGGCCCGGAGCCGGCCCAGCTCCCCGGCCAGTGGCCGTGTGGTCACTGCACAGCTCTGCCACGAGCGGCCTGGGGGGGTACTTTTCCACGCGCCACCCGCTTCTTGGCGGGGAGCAGGTCTCAGCCCCGGACCCCGGCTTCTGCTGGTGTCGACCCGGGAGGCAGCGGCGGCCGAGTGGTCGGGCCCCCGCGAGTCCCGGCTGCAGCGCCCAGCTCCCGGCTTGGGCAACAGCCCCCCGACCCCCGCCGCCGCAGGCCGCAGGCCGCAGATGGGAGCGCTCCGTCCGCAGCAAACACCGCAGAAGGTCAGAGGTTAGAGGTCAGAGGACCCGGCTCTCCCTTCCCTCTGCTGCCCACGAGCTGGGCGCCTGGCCACTTTCCCACGGCTGCGCCCTCTACTGGCGGACGGCGGCGCGTGGCGGGGACCCGCGCCCAGGTGGGCGGCGGGGGCTGCGCTCAGGGCCACCCCGGTCAGAGCCGACCGCCCCCGAGGCTGTCCTCCGGCCCGTTTCTTCTTAGTAATTTCTAAAAGATTATCTGAAAGGCAGAGAGGATGCAGAGAAGAGTGGCCGCCGGGGCCGGGAGCTTCTCCCAGGCCTCCCCCGTGCGCGGGCCGAGCACCGGGCCGCCCTCCGCTGCCCTCCCAGGCCATCGGCGGGTAGCCGGACCCCAAGTGGAGCGGGCGCCCACGTGGGATGCCGGCGCGGCAGGCGGTTAAAGCTGCGTGCCACAGCGCCGCCCCCGAATCCCACATTTCACATCCAAAAAATAAAAAAAAAAACGGTAAATTCTGTCCCTGTAAGGCCGTGGAGCTGGGAGCGCTGGACGGCGCAGCTGCCCGTGGCTGGCGTGGGGCACAGTGACAGCACCGGGCGAGGCGGCCCACATGGGGGAGCCCGGGCTCCAGTGCCGGGGCCCCCGCCTGCACTGCCTGCATCCCACGTGGACGCAGGTTCGAGTCCCGGCTGCTCCACTTCTGGTCCAGCTCCCTGCTGTGGCCTGGGAGAGCAGTGGACGATGGCCCCAGTCCTTGGGGCCCTGCACCTGCGTGGGAGACCCGGATGGAGCTCCTGGCTCCGGATTGGCGCAGCTCCGGCTGCTGCGGCCATCTGGGGAGTGACCCAGCGGATGGAGGACCTTTCCCTCTCTCTCCCTCTTTCAGATAAATAAATAAACAAACAAACAAACAAATAAATCTTTTAAAAAATCCCACTTGGCAGAGCGGGGGGGGGGGGGGGGACAGACACCGCCGCCCGGGCCCCTCCCTCCCGGGGCCTGTGTGGGAAAGTGCGGGGGGGGGGGGGGGTCAGCCGGCGCAGGCGCAGACCACGGGAGCCACAGCGGGGGAGGGCAGTTTATTCTGATGTCTGGGGGGGGGGGCGAGGCAGGGGCGGCCCCAGCCCCAGGCCCTCTCCCGACGCACACCCGGTCATCGGCCCCGCGCTGCCGGCGTCCCGGGAGCTGAGCCCGCGGTTCCCGGAAGGCGCCGGGCTTGGGGCGGGCGGTGCGGACGGGGCAGTGTGCATGGCACTTGGTGGGTCCCTGGGGGGCGCCCACAGCAGGCACGGCACTTCCTGGGGGGCGGGCCCCCCCGGCTCCGGCGTCACGCGGCGGGCGGGCTGCAGGAATCCGCGGACACGCTGGCTGAGGCAGCCGGGTCCGGTCGCACCTCCGGGAGCAGCGGTCCTCGCGGCCGGAGCCCGGCGCTGGCGTCCACGTCGGGGCCTCCCTCCCACGGTGGGCTCGGCGGGCTCAGTGGCACATCCGCGCGGTCATCTCTTTCTGTGGAGAGCGAGGGGCGCTCAGACGCGGGAGCCCGGGGCAGGCGGGCGCGGGCGGGGACAGCGCAGGACAGACGGGCCCGAGCGTGCCGGCGGTTCCGGAGCTGGCGGAGGTGGGAGCCGGCCGTGCGGGCGCTCCGAGCTAACGGGGGCGGGGCCGCCCAGTGCGGGGCGGCTCCCGACTCCGCCTCCCCGCGTCTCCCCTCCCCACGACTCCACCTCCCCGCGACTCCGCCTCCCGTGACCCCGCCTCCCCGTGACCCCGCCTCCCCAGGTCTCCGCCTCCCGCACCGCCCCCTCCCCGCGCCGCCCCCTCCCCGCGCTGCCCCCTCCCCGTGACCCCGCCCCCCTGCCCCCGCCAGCGCCTCACCAGCGGCTCCAGCTCCCCAGGTCTACTCCTCCCCGTGACTCCGCCTCCCCGCGACTCCGCCTCCCGTGACCCCGCCTCCCCAGGTCTCCGCCTCCCCAGGTCTCCACCTCCCGCACCGCCCCCTCCCCGCGACTCCGCCTCCCCACGACTCCGCCTCCCCGTGACTCCCCCTCCCCAGGTCTCCGCCTCCCCGCGACTCCACCTCCCGTGACCCCGCCCCCTCCCCGTGACCCCGCCCCCTCACCAGCGGCTCCAGCTCCCCGTGACCCCGCCCCCCGTGACCCCGCCCCCTCACCAGCGGCTCCAGCTCCTTGGTGTCGATGAGGCCGAACTCGGTGACGAAGTAGTAGAAGTGCTTGTAGCAGGTGTTGACGTGCGCCTCGGAGCCCAAGTGCGCGATGCGGTCGAAGTGGTGGATGTACACGTGCACGAACACGCGGAAGAGGCGCGACAGGATCTTCCGCACGGCCTGCAGGAAGTTCTTGGGGAACGGCGTGCCTGGGGGAGGCTCGGCTCAGGGGGCGCCCCGGCAGGGAGGGGCCCCACCGCTGTGAGGGCAGTGCGGCGCCGCGCGGGGGCAGGGGAGGCACTCTCCCCACCTGCCGCCCCGCCCTCGCCCCGCCCTCCCTCCACCAGGCCCGCCCTCTGCACCGCCCCCTCCCTGGCCAGGCCCCGCCCTCGCCCCGCCCCGGCCAGGCCTCTCTCTCCGCCCTCTGCTCTGCCCCTCCCTTGACCAGGCCCGCCTTCTGCCCCGCCCCTCCCTGGCCAGGCCCCGCCCTCCCTTGACCAGGCCCCGCCCCTCTCTCTCCCCGCCCTCTGCTCCGCCCCTCCCTACACAGGCCCCGCCCTCACTCCCCCTTGACCAGGCCCCGCCCCTGCCCGCCCCTCCCTTGACCAGGCCTCTCTCTCTCCATCCTCTGCCCCCTCCCTTGACCAGGCCGCGCCCCCTGCCCGCCCCGCCCCTCCCTTGACCAGGCCCCGCCCTCTGCTCCGCTCCTCCCTTGACCAGGCCGCGCCCCCTGCCCGGCCCCTCCCTTGACCAGGCCCCGCCCCTCCCTTGACCAGGCCGCGCCCCCTGCCCGGCCCCGCCCCTCCCTTGACCAGGCCCTTCTCTCTCCACTCTCTGCCCCCTCCACTGCCTGCCTCCGCCTCTCCACGGCCCCTCCCCTCCCCTGGCCAGGCCTCTCTCTCCCCGCCCTTGACCAGGCCCCGCCCCCTGTCCGGCCCCGCCCCGCCGCCCACCGCTCACCCACGCTCGTGGGGAACAGCTCCTCGTCGTTGATCTGCGCCTCGATCCAGTCCATGAGCAGGCCCACGTAGCGCGGGGCCGACAGCGCCGTGGGCTTGCGGAAGCGCTGCTCGTCCTGCCAGCGGTACTCGAACCTGGGCCCGCCCGACATGACGGGGCACGACTGCTCGGTGCAGCCGTCGCTCACCGTGCCGTAGACCAGGTTGACGCGGTTGAAGAAGTCCACCACGTGCACGGCCACCCAGTCGTGCAGGTCCTCGCCGGGCGGCAGCTTCACGGCCAGCCGCAGGTCCAGCCCCGCGTTCAGCGACGCCTGCGCGCGCTTGTGCAGCTCGAAGCGCTGCGTGCCCGGCTCGAACTTGCGCTTGGGGCGGAAGGTCTTGTCCTTGCCGAAGACCTGCTTCAGGAAGGGGCTGGACATGGCGGCCGCCGGCCCGCGGACCTGGGGGGGGGACGGGGGGGGGAGGTGAGGACGCGGCCCGCGGACCTGGGACACGGGGGGGGGGGCAGTGAGGACCGGGCCTGACCTGGGACATGAGGGGTGGGCAGTGAGGACCCGGGCCAGTCCTGGGAAGAGGGGGGGGGGTGAGGACCCGGGCCAGACCTGGGACGGGGGTGGGGTGGGGGGGAGGGAGGTGAGGACCCGGGTATGACCTGGGACGGGGGGGGGGGGCAGTGAGGACCCGGGACACAGAGAGACCAGCGGTGCAGACCGGGCGGCCGGGGCTGTCGGGACGTCAGGCCCACAAGCACAGGGGTGGATTTGGGGTGCTGGCCGGGGCTTTCAAGAAAATGTATTTGAGGGGCCGGTGCCGGGGTACAGGCTAAGCCTCCGCTTACGGCACCGGCACGCCATACGGGCACGGGCTGAGTCCCGGCTGCTCCACCTCTGAGCCAGCTCTGCTGTGCCTGGGGGGGCAGGGGAGGACGGCCCAGGGCCCTGCCCCCGCGTGGGAGACCCCCACGGAGCTCCTGGCCGGCCCAGCCCTGGCTCCTGTGGCCATCTGGGGAGTGACAGCAGGCGGGACGCTCACGGGTGCCTGTGGGAGGCCCTTGCCCTCACCCTGACGTGGACAGGGCGTCTCGGGGTCAGGGGGGTCTGCAGGGTGGGCCCTGGTCCCCGGGAGGGGCGACAGGGCGCTGCAGCCCAGGCCCTGCTGGCCGCCCCCCGAGCCGGGGCCGGGAGCCAGTGCTGCCCACACCCTCCGGGCAGAGCCGGCTCAGGAGGGCACTCTGGTGTCTGTCCTGTGCCCCCGGCGCCCCCACCTTCACTTCCCCACACCTGCGGCAAAGCCTCCGCTTCCGGCCCGGCCCGTGACGGACGCCACCCACACACCCCCGGCCGGGTCCTGCGCGTCCCCCAGGTGCCCACCCACGTCCAGCCCTGCTCGCCCCCCCCAGCCACTGAAACGCCCACCCCTGCGACCCAGCAGGAAGGACGGCAGGTGGCCCCCAGACAGACCTCCAGGGAGCGTGGACCTGTGGGGGCCTCAGAAGAGGAAGTGCCAGAGGGGAAGTGGGGGAGGGGGAGGGGAGGCAGGAGGGGCAGCGCCCACCCAGACCACATATGGCCAGGGGGCCGGGCGCCCCCCGCGAGGGGCCAGCGGGCTGGCGCTAGGGCGGAGCTGGGCCAAGGCGGCAGCTGTGGCCACGCGGGGTGGGTGTGGGGCCCCCATGCCCTCTCCCATGCTCACAGCCCGCGGTGGACGGAGCGGTCCCCTCGGGGAATGGCCCGGCCCCCAACATCGACAGTACCGGGGGTCCGGCGTCAATGGGGTGCAGGGGCTGGACCCGAGAGAGGCGCTGGTGTCTCCAGGCCCTCCTGGGAGGAGCCAGAGGGGCAGAGTCTGGGGCCGCGAGCGTCCACAGCTGGCAAAGGCGGGGCGGGGATCTCCCAGGAGCCTCCGGGAGGGACAGCCCTGCCACACCCGGACCTCCGCGCAGGGCGAGGGTGCGTCTGCGTGGCCCACGCCGCCGTCGCGCACCTGGCACGGGGCCACGCACGGTCCCTGCGCCCAGGCCCGGGCAGCACCGCGGGCACTGCAGGTGGCGGCTCCGAGGCCAGGGCCTGGAGAAGCCCCGGAGGGGGGACAGCCGCGCCGTGGGGGCTCCACCGAGACGCCCACAGGAGGGACTTGTGGCCCCCAGAGACGGGGCGGGCTGGAGACCGCTGATGGGAACAGAGGTGACGGTGTCTAGCCTGGCGGTTAGCACGCAGCTCAACGCCTGGACCCCAGCCCTGCTGGGCCCCCCCACGCCCAGGTGCCGCCCTGTGGGGGTCCTGGCTCCGGCTCGGGTCCCCCACGCCCAGGTGCCGCCCTGTGGGGCCCCCCACGCCCAGGTGCCGCCCTGTGGGGGTCCTGGCTCCGGCTCGGGTCCCCCAGGCCCAGGTGCCGCCCTGTGGGGCCCCCCACGCCCAGGTGCCGCCCTGTGGGGGTCCTGGCTCCGGCTCGGGTCCCCCAGGCCCAGGTGCCGCCCTGTGGGGGTCCCCCACGCCCAGGTGCCGCCCTGTGGGGCCCCCCACACCCAGGTGCTGCCCTGTGGGGGTCCTGGCTCCGGCCTCTCCCGGTCACAGCCCTGGGCATCTGGGGGCGGGAGTTCTCTGTCTGTCAAGCAGCTGACAGATCAGAGGGGGCGGCACCTGGGTGAGACCCTGCCCCGCCCACAATGGCCCCTCTGGGCTCCGCCGTGGGCAGAGAGGGGACGGAGAGGGCGCGGGACCTGGCCCTGCAGGGGTGGTGGCTGCCACCATCCTGCGCCCTGCCCCCGCACCCCGGCCCCTCCTGGGGTGTGCCTGACTGGGGCCGGGCCGAGCAGGGCCCTCACGCCCGGCCCCCACGCCCTCGCCGGGGTGGGCCCCGCGCACACGCGGCCCCCCTCACTTCTGGGGGCCGGCCCAGCTGCAAACACTCCCACGGGGCAAGCAGCGCAGGCCGCCCCCCCCACACTCCGGGCCTTTCCAGGGTGGTCTGGGGGCTGCCCCCGCGATGACCTCACCCGGCCAGGCCAGGGGAGGGGCCTGCGCGGCCGTGTGGCCGGTGTGAGGGACAGCACGCAGGCCGGGCCCGGGCCCGCGGTCCTCCTGGGCTCGTCCTCACACACACAGCACCGGGCAGGCGCGGCCGCCTGCTGTGGGGCCCCCGCCGCCTCCCCACCTGCGCCCCGAGGCCCGGTTACCGTCGTGGGGTTCGGACTCCTCTCCCGGCTGGCTCCTGCTGGGTTCCTCACAGGTGCGTGGAAACTTCTAGAAGCAAGGACAGACAAGCTGACGAACTCCCCCGACAGACCCCCGCCCCTCGGGAAGCTCGGCACAGTTCCTCCCGGCCGCGCCGCCCGCCCGGCCCGGCGCCCACTTCCTTCCGGCGCCTGCCACATCCTGCCACGGCCGAGGGCCACGCCCCGGGCTCCCACGGCCACAGCCCCTGGGCGCCAGCCCCCACCCTGAGCGGCCCGGGCTGTGGAACCGGCAGAAGGCGGGCTTCACGGCAGCCCCACGGGAGCGGAGACCCTGGCCCTGGCTGACCCCTGCTGACCCCAGCCCCGGCCCCCACACTGACCCCAGCCCATGCTGACCCCAGCCCCGGCCCCCATGCTGACCCCGGCCCACGCCAACCCCGGCTGACCCCGGCCCTGCTGACCCCGGCCCCGGCCCCGGCCCCCACGCTGACCCCGGCCCCCACGCTGACCCCGGCCCCAGCTGACCCTGACCCCTGCTGACCCCGACCCCCACGCTGACCCTGGCCCCAGCCCCTACTGACCCCGGCCCCGGCCCCTGCTGACCCCGGCCCCCACATTGACCCCGGCCCCAGCCCCCGCCGACCCCAGCCCCTGCTGACCCCGGCCCCTGCTGACCCTGGCCCCGGCCCCGGCCCCTGCTGACCCCGCCGACCCCGGCCCCCGCTGACCCCGGCCCCGGCTGACCCCCGGCCCCTGCTGACCCCAGCCCCTGCTGACCCAAGCCCCTGCTGACCCCAGCCCCCACGCTGACCCTGGCCCCGGCCCCTGCTGACGCCGGCCCCCACGCTGACCCCGGCCCCGACCCCTGCTGACCCCCGGCCCCTGCTGACCCCAGCCCCTGCTGACCCCGGCCCCTGCCGACCCCGGCCCCGGGTTGAGTGACGCCTGCACTGCCCCAAGACGGCGAGCCGGGGCTCCTCTCCACACCCTGGGCCGGCAGCACCCCCGAGGGAGTCGTGGCCACCACAGATGCCCCCAGACAGGGCCTGGTGCCCCCTGGGGTGGGAGCTGCCCGAGGGGGAGCCCTGTGTCGGCTCAGGGCGGCCCCTCACCAGCTGCCCGGCCAGGTCCTGTCCCCGGGCCGGGCTCCGCTGGGCGCTCCCACCCGCCCCGGGGGACGGAGCCCTCGCGTGACACCCGCCCTGCTCCCGCTTCTGCCTGGAGGTAGGAAGGTGCAGGGGCTGAGCGGGGGCCGCGCCCACCCCCTCCCACCCCCACGTCACTGGGGGGGACGCCGGGCGCAGCCTGGCTCCCGTGTCCACTCCGCAGTGCCCAGGCCCCCACCCCCGAGGGCCGTGCAGTGGATGAAACTGGACGTCACAAGCAGCAACAACCAGCCGCGGTGCCCATTTCTCCGTCCTAAACCGGGGACGGGGGCGCACCGGGGCGTAGCCGGCTTCCCACATGGGCGCCGGTTCAAGTCCCGGCTGCTCCACTTCCAACCCAGCTCCCTGCTGTGGCCTGGGAGAGCAGTGGAGGACGGCCCAGTGCTGGGCCCTGCACCCGCGTGGGAGACCCACACGGAGCTCCTGGCTCCTGATCGACCCAGCCCTGGCCGCTGCGGCCATCTGGGGAGTGACCCAGCGGGTGGAGGACCTCTCTCTCTCTCTCTCTCTCTCCCTCCCTCCCCCTCCCTCTCCCTCCCTCCCTCTCTCTCTCCCTCCCTCTCGCCCTCTCTCTCCCCCTCCCTCCCTCCCTCTGTAACCGCATCTCAAATCTCTAAGAGCGAGGGTGGGGGCCCCGAGCCGCACAGCCCAGCCCTGGGGTCCGGCCGCGGGGGTCCCGGGGGACCGGGGAGAGGAGCTCGTGTGCCTCCCTCTAACCTGACAAGGAAGGAGGAAGTGGGGACCCCCCGGCTCCGCGGGGACAGGAACTGAGCCCGGCCGGGACGCACAGGACTCCCCCAGGAAAGCCCCTGCCCTGCCCGCCAGCCTGGGGGCTCCCCGGCCCCACCCCACGCGGCCGCTGGCGGGGGGGTCAGCCCTGAGGAACCCGCAGACGGGAAACCCACCGAGGCCCAGGCCCCGCGGCCACCTGGGAGCCAGCCGCCTCAGGACACCCACGACGCCCACGACGCCCACGTCACCCACGTCCACGGCTCCCGGGCCCAGCACCTCCCCTCCCAGCCCCAGAGAGCGGCGGGAGCCCGGGCGGGGACACAGACACAGGGACAGGGACCAGAGACAGGGACACAGACAGGGACCAGGGACACGGGCGGGGACACAGACAGGGACCAGGGACACAGGGACACGGGCGGGGACACAGACAGGGACACAGGGACACGGGCGGGGACACAGACAGGGACCAGGGACACGGGCGGGGACACAGACAGGGACAGACACAGAGACACGGGCGGGGACACAGACAGGGACCAGGGACACGGGCGGGGACACAGACAGGGACCAGGGACACGGGCGGGGACACAGACAGGGACCAGGGACAGGGACCAGAGACATGGACGGGGACCAGGGACAGGGACGGGGACACAGACAGGGACCAGGGACACGGGCGGGGACACAGACAGGGACCAGGGACACGGGCAGGGACACAGACAGGGACCAGGGACACAGGCAGGGACACAGACAGGGACCAGGGACACGGGCGGGGACACAGACAGGGACCAGGGACACGGGCGGGGACACAGACAGGGACCAGGGACACGGGCGGGGACACAGACAGGGACCAGGGACAGGGACCAGAGACATGGACGGGGACCAGGGACACGGGCGGGGACACAGACAGGGACCAGGAACAGGGACGGAGACACAGACAGGGACCAGGGACACGGGCGGGGACACAGACAGGGACCAGGGACACGGGCGGGGACACAGACACACACACACACAGGGACCAGAGACAGGGGCGGGGACACAGACAGGGACCAGAGACACAGACCCCAGCAACCTGGGATGGCGGGGGGGGGGTCTGCTGGGGGGGCGGCCCGGGGGGCTGCTGGGGGGGCGGCCCGGGGGTCTGCTGGGGGGGCGGCCCGGGGGTCTGCTGGGGGGGCGGCCCAGGGGTGCTGCTGGGGGGGCGGCCCGGGGGGCTGCTGGGGGGGGCGGCCCAGGAGGGCTGCTGGGGGGGCGGCCCGGGGGGCTGCTGGGGGGGGCTGCTGGGGTGGGGGCGGCCCGGGGGGGCAGCTGGGGGGGCGGCCCGGGGGTCTGCTGGGGGGGGGACTCGGGGGGCTGCACCCGGGCCTCCCTCAGCCCCCAGACCCCGCGGCTGCAGGCGCAGGCCCTCGGAGGCCGGAGAGGAAGTGCAGCCCCGCGGGCGCCGGGGCTCCGGGAGGCAGCACCCGGCCCACCCGGCCCGCGCGCGCCCACCGCGCCCACCGCCCGCTCCCTCCGACCCGCTGCGCCCGTGCACGGACCCGCGTGGGCGGGGGGCGGGGGCCTGGGAGCGGGGAGGGGCTTAACCAACCCGCGGGGCGCAGAGCGGCGGGGGACCCGGAGGGGCGGATGCGCTCCCCAGCCGGTCCACGCCGGCCACCTGCCCGCCGCCCGCCTTCGGCCCCGAGCGCCCTGGGGTCCCGCCTCAGCCCCGCGACCCACCTGAGCCCCGCGGACCCCCTCAGCCGCGCGGACCCACCTGAGCCCCGCGCTCCCGCGCTCCCGCGCTCCCGGCCGCTCCCGCCTTCCGCCGCGCCTGCGTCCCCGGCCGTCACCGCGGAGGGACACGCCTGCCACAAGCCCCGCCCCGGCCGCACCCGCGAAGCCGGACCTACTTTTCTTAAAGGGCCCGCAGCGTCGCGAAGGCGGCCTGGGCCGGCAGAGGCGCGCGGTCCACGCCCCCCGGAACGCAGCCCCGCGAGGCCGGACGCCCCGAGACGGACAGGACGCCGCGCGCCGTTGCCTAGCAACCGAGGCGGCCCGTGGGCGGGGCTTGCGCCGCCGTGGGGCGGGCCCCCGGTGTGGGTGGGGCTCTGTCTGCGTGGGGGCGGGGCCTGGAGAAAGCGCGGGCGTGGTCGGTTGTCGTGGAGCCCCGACGGGACCCGAGCGGGGGGCGGGGCGGGGCGCGGCCTCGGGCCCGAGCCGGCGCCGTTGGTTGGTGCGCGCCGGGGGGCGTGGCGCGGGCGCCGCCGTTGGTTGGCCGGCGGCGGGCGGGGGCGGGCCATGGCCTTGTTGCTGTGCCTGGGCATGACCGTGGCGCTGGCCGGCGGCTGCCTGCACTGCCACGGGAACTTCTCGGAGAAGTTCTCCTTCTACCGCAACCACGTGAACCTCAAGTCCTGGTGGGTGGGCGACATCCCCGTGTCGGGCGCGCTGCTCACCGACTGGAGCCGGGACACGATGAAGGAGCTGCACCTGGCCATCCCCGCCGAGATCAGTGAGTGTCCGCGCCCGGCGCCGGCTGGGCACGCCCCGCGCCGCCGGGCCGCTCACCGCCGGCCCTCTCGCTGCAGCCCGGGCGAAGCTGGACCAAGTGGCGACAGCGGTGTACCAGAGGATGGATCAGCTGTACCAGGGGAAGATGTACTTCCCGGGTAAGGGGCGGGCTCCGGGGGCCGGGGGCCGGGGGCCGCCCGCCGCCGGGCCTGACCGCCCTCCTCCCGCGCGCCCGACCCTGCAGGGTATTTCCCCAGCGAGCTGCGGGCCATCTTCCGGGAACAGGTGCACCTGCTGCAGAACGCCATCATCGAGAGTGAGCACAGGGAGGCGGGCGGCGCCCGGGGGGGCCCGTGGTGCCCGGCGCAGGGTCTGCGGGGCGTCCCCGTGGACACGCGTTGCTCCCGCCCCCCCCCCCCGCAGGCCGCATCGACTGTCAGCGCCACTGTGGTGAGTGAGGCGGGCGGGGCGGCGGGAGCCAGGGCCGCCGGCACCTACAGCCGCGCGCCTTGCAGGCATCTTCCAGTACGAGACGCTCTCCTGCGGCAACTGCACCGACTCGCACGTCGTCTGCTTCGGCTACAACTGCGAGTAGGGCTCGGGTCCGCCCACGCGGGCGGGGGGCGCGCGGGGGCCTCGGGGCCAGGCCGCCTCCCTCCCAGCCCGCTGTCCCCTCAGGTCCTCGGCGCAGTGGGAGACGGCGGTGAAGGGCCTCCTTGCCTACATGTGAGTCGGGGCTCTGGGGCGGACTCGGGGAGGGGGCAGCGGCCGGGCCACTCGGCCGCCCTGACCCCGCACCTGCTGTTGTAGAAGTAACTGGCACAAGTAAGTCCCCTCCCCGGCCCACGGCGGTGAGTTCCAGGCCCCCGGGCACCGTGGGGGCAGGAGGGCCTGGCTGGAGGGGCCCTGCGGTGTGGGCAGAGCCCCAGCGGCCAGCCCAAGGGCCACGGAGGGACAGCCTCGGCCCGAGCCTGCGGTCTGACCTGGGCCCCGTGCTCTTTCAGCCAGGATATAAACACGAGGTACGGTGGGGGGGGCCCGGGCTGGCGCGGCGGCGGGTGGGGGGCAGGGAAGGCGGGGCCTGGGTTGGAGGGGGGGGGCAGGGAAGGCGGGGCCCGGGCTGGCGCGGCGGGGGGGGGCAGGGAAGGCGGGGGGCGTCCCCCTATACCCGAGGATGGTGTCTGGCAGGGAAGGCGGAGCCTGGGTTGGAGGGGGGGGCAGGGAAGGCAGGGCCTGGGTTGGAGGCCGGGGGAGGGGCAGGGAAGGCGGGGCCCGGGCTGGCGTGGCCGGTGGGGGGGGCAGGGAAGGCGGGGCCCGGGCGGGCAGTGGGTGCGTGCAGGGCGGGGTCCTTGGGGACGGGAAGGCAGGTGGGGGTGGCCGCGGTCTGGGGCATCGGGCAGGGAAGGCAGGTCTGCACCTGGGACGCACCAGACGCCACTTCCTCATCCACCGCCCATGCACCACCAACTCCTGCTGGCCCGGGACCCCCAGAACCACCCCAGCCTTGTGAGTGCCGGGGGGGAGGCTGCACAGCCGGGGAGGGGCGGGCCCAGCCGGGTGGTCCTCAGGCTGGGCTGAGGGCGCCTGGCCCCCGCAGCCTGGTGTCACCGAGCCTCCCGTGCCTGGAGCCCCAGCAGCTGGCCAACCTGACCCTGGAGAACGCCTCCAAGTGCCTGACCCAGCACTGACGGCCGGGCCCCGCGGACCCGCCCGGCCCCTGCGCAGCCCAGCCTGTGCCGGCCTGGGGGAGGGGTGGGTCTGTACATAGCGGGGGCTCCTGGGCGGGCTCCCAGAGCTGCCTGGGGACATTAAAGCCCTGTTTCTCATCTGGGAGCGGTTCTTGTCCCGCAGGGGCGCGGGGGAGGCGGGCCCCAGGCAGGTCCGGAGCCACACCTGCAGGCCCCGGGTCCCCACGGCCCCAGCAGAGCCCACGTGAGCACCAGGCGGGGGGGGGGGGGTGCCGTCCCCGAGCCTGGGCCTGGTGGGCGGTGCCCGCGGTGTGGCGGGCGCTGCTTCCTGGGGGTGGGGCCCGGGGAGGGCCGAGCCGTGACGTGGGACACGTGGGGGAACCTCCGAGCGACGTCAGAGCCACGCGTGGCACCGCATCGGGCTGGGAGCCGGCCCTGCCCACGGCTGCCGGGCCCGCCGGCCGCCCAGCTCCACGCGGCTCCTGCCGCGTCTCAGGTGCTGCTCTGGGACCCCCCCCCCCCCGGGATGGCGGGCGTGGTCACACCAGGCGCGTGCTGGCTGGGGTCACGGCAAGCTGACCACCCCCACCCCGTGTAGGCGGAAGCCAGCCGGCAGGGTGGGTGGCTCCCGCGGCTCTCCTGGCTGTCCCACAGCCCCTGGGAAGGTGGGGGTGACGGGCCCTGTGGGGACCGGGGGCGGGGCGGGGTCCTGGCACTAGCAGGCGGCACGCCAGGCTCCATTTGCAACTTTATTGATCATCTGACACAGGGCGCGACAGCGGCGGGCGGGCCCGTGGCCTCGGGCGTCCTGGGGTCAGGCGCCGGCTGTGCTAGTTACTCTACATGCTAAAGTGACATCGAGGGGGGTGCAGCGTCACGAGGCCGTCCGCGAGGAGGCCCGGTCCCCCCGCCGTGCCCGGGGATGGCCAGCCCCGGGGCGCCACCGCGGCGGCGCGGGCAGCGAGCGCACCCAGGGTGCTGGCCCTGCACCGTCGGGGCGCCCACGGGGGCCTCCCAGCTGTGGTGCGACGCAGGGACAGACAGTGACGCCCGTCACCCCCGAGCGAGCCCAGCTGGACAGACTCCCCCTGAACAAGGCGGTGGCGCCAAAGGTCCCATCCCCTGGCCCGGCGGCCACAACCGTTCCCACCGCGGGTCCCGGGGGCAGCCGGCCTCCCTGTGCCTCCCGCACCGCCCCGCCACTCGTGGGGTGTCTGGGGCGCGAGCAGCCGACGGCCCCCAGGGCAGGGGGTGGGCGCCACGCCCGCCCGCCCAGCACCCGCCCTGCTGCCCGCCAGGCCCTGGCCCGGGGGTCCCCGCGGCCGAGGGCAGCCCCCGCGTCGGGGCCGCCGCCTGCTGGTCTGGGACTGGGTGAGGGCGGACAGAGTCAGAGGACGAATAAACCCACGCCACAGGCCCGGACGTCTGCACAGTGGACAGTGGTGCGGTTCAATGTGCCGGCGGCTCAGCACTGGGCCAGCGTCCCCTTGAGCTCGTCCAGCAGGCTGCCCAGCATGGCCGCGTCGCTGCACTTCCCGTCCACGGACACGGAGCGCTCGCCCTGGGAGGGAGGGAGGGCGGGCTGTCAGCGCCGGCCAGTGTGTGGGCCCCGCCGCCACCTGGGGCCGGACAAGCCCGCTTCAGCCCGCCCAGTGCCGGCTGGGCGGGGACCGGGGTGGGCGCCTGACTCGACACCAGTCAGTCCTTGGGAAGGACAAGCCCAAAGCCCACCGCTGACCGGTTTTCAGCGCTCTGGGACCGAGCGCGGCCGCGGTCCCCGAGCTCCTGGCCGAGTCTGCCGCTCTCCGCTCCGCTGCCCGCTGGCGAGGGCCCGGGGGACGGCGGGGACGGCGTGGGCGCCGGGGCCCTGCCGCTCTGCAGCAAGGCCGCACCAGGCCCGGGCGCTGTGGGACTGGGAGCGAGCCCGTTGCGAATAAGAACGGAGACCACCAGGGCGGCAGGGGCGTGGCCGCGGCAGGGCTGGGACGAAGCCCCCCTGGTAGGGCGCTGCACCGGCACCAAGGGCACCAAGGGCACCAAGGTCACTAAGGTCACTGTCCCTCCTGCCGCCCTCCCACCTCTGGAGGCCGTGAGGAGCCCAGGAGTCTGGGAGAGGCGCCCGGCGGGGCTGGCTCTGACCCCACACAGCAGGGCACACGAACGGCCCTCCAGGGCAGGACAGGCGGCCACGGCCCTCGGAGGCAGCTGGGAGCTGCAGCCTGAGCCAGCCCCAGGGTCCGATGGCGGCCGGAGGCAGGCTGGCCAACCTCGCCAGCTCCCAGGCAGGGCTGCCTGAGGCACCTCCAGGAAGAGGCTGGCGACGCCCTGCCCGCACCGCGGAGACGGGGAGACACGGAGAGACAGGGGGAGACGGGAGAGACAGAGACGGGGAGATGGGGGGAGACAGGGGGACACAGGGAGACACAGATGGACGGGGAGACAGGGAGACACAGACGGACGGGGAGAGACAGGGAGACACGGGGAGACACAGGGAGACACAGACGGGGAGACACGGACGGACGGGGGGAGATGGGGGGAGACAGGGGGACACAGGGAGACACAGATGGACGGGGAGACAGGGGGACACAGACGGGGAGAGACGGGGAGAGACGGGGAGACGCGGAGGCCGAGTCCCCTCGGCACCTGAGGGAGGACACAGCCGCTGCCGTGATGGCTCACGGGCCCACCGCAGGGCCACGGCTGACGGCAGGGGGTGGGGGGCAGCACCCGGCCCGCCGCACCCACTCAGTGCTGGCTCAGTCCCGGCTGCGCTTCCAATCCGGCCCCCTCCTCGTGCATGGGGGAGGGAGGGGCTGCAGTCCCAGCTCTGGGCCTCAGGTGGCCAGGCCGGGCCGCTGCGGGCACTCGCACAGGGGCCTCTCCCCGCCCGCCACACTGCCGTCCACACACAGTGACAGCTCCAGGCTCACCTTCTTCACCAGCAGGCAGACGTGGTGGCCCTGGATGGAGCGGCTGTACATGGAGGCGCAGGAGTCCACCCTCTCCACCACTGCAACAGAGCGGGCGCCTGAGCCACGCGCTCCCACGGCGGCACCTGCTGGGCAGGGCGTGTCCCCCGGCAGTGTCCCCCACGCAGAGCGTGTCTCCCACGCAGACCGTGTCCCCGGGGCCTCCCAGGGCAGCACCCACGCAGGGCCCTCCTCGGGACCTCCCAGGGCAGCACCCACGCAGGGCCCCTCCTCGGGGGCCTCCCAGGGCAGCACCCACGCAGGGCCCTCCTCGGGGGCAGTGTCTCCCACGCAGAGTGTGCCCCCCCGGGGCCTCCCAGGGCAGTGTCTCCCGCGCAGAGCGTGTCCTCGGGGCCTCCCAGGGCAGCACCCACGCAGGCCCCTCCTCGGGGGCCGCCCTCAGCATGGCTCCGAGGGCCCAGCAGGAACAGGAGGCGCTGGGGCAGGGCAGAGGCTCGAGTGGACGCGGGGGCCCGAGCGCGTGGCCGGCCGGCCGGGGGCTGTGGGGGCGTGAGGCCCGCCCTGGGGCGGCGTCCACCCCTACCCGAGAAATGGTGGTGAAAGCAGATCTTTGCCAGCAGGTTCTGGAAGGACATGCTGATGCCGTCCACCTTGATGGAGCTCACACTCAGGTCCCCAGACTCCAGCAACTTGGCGAAGGCGTCGCTGGGAGGACAAGGACAGGCAGGGCCGGAGGTGGGCACAGGCGCCGGACTGCAGCCTCGAGGCGGCTGGGACACCCCGCCGGGGTGCAGGGGGCCCTCCTGGGTGGGGCTGGGAGACGCTGACTGGGCCCCTCACGCGGAAGGCCTAACGCCCAGCGCCCCGTGGGAGTCTGACGCCCGTCCCCCCCCCACCTCTGGGGAGCCGCCTGCAGGGGTGAAGGCTGCTGAGACCAGCACGCCCATCGGGACGGCTGTGGGACAGCTGGGACCGCGCCGCCACAGCCCAGGGACGGCCCCACAGCGGCGGTGCCCGGAACGGAGACGGGGTGGCCGCTGTGGGGCCACGCCCACCGCGAGTCCGGCCTCTGCCCACGCCCGGGGCAGGCGGCAGCCGGGCCGCACCTGTAGCACGGCGTGGTGACCAGGTACGAGCTGCACCGGAACAGCAGCTTGAAGTCCAGCTTCTCGTGGGTGGCCCCCTCCTCGTCCTGCGGCAGAGCGGGGGGGGCTGAGGGCCGGCGCCCACCTGCAGCCCCCCTCCTCGTCCTGCGGCAGCGCAGGGGGCGGCTGAGGGCCGGCGCCCACCTGCAGCCCCCCTCCTCGTCCTGCGGCAGCGCAGGGGGGGGCTGAGGGCCGGCGCCCACCTGCAGCCCCCCTCCGAGGCCGGCGCGGGCGGTACCTTCGCGATGAACGACAGGGTGCCCTTGAGCTTCTGGGCCATGACGACGCTCTGGACGCTGAACACGAAGCGGGCTTCGTTGGAGACCCCTGGCGGGTGCGGGAAGCGAGACCTGAGACTAGGGCCGGCTCGCCCAGGCCCAGGGACGCGGGCGGAGCCGCCGCCTGGCCCGCGGCTGACCTGGGGGCAGCTGGAAAGGCACGGGCACGCCGGCGTGCACGGAGCAGCCCTCGGGCCGGGCCATGCGGGCGTTGAGCGAGTCCAGCACGCTGAGCTCCATGCCCTTCAGCAGGCTGCGGCCGTGGTTCTCCAGGATGATGGACACGGTCACCTGGCTGTCCTGCAGGCTGCCCTGGACGTCGTACGTCTGTGCGGCCAAGGCCAGGGTCGGCAGGTGGCGGGAGCTCAGGGGCCCACCCGAGCTCCGTGACGTGCCCTCCGCCCACGGGGGCTCCCCTGCAGGGACGGCGCCGTGCTGGCCCTGTGGCCGCCCTGGCTGCCGCGGGACACCGCCCTGGGAACGGGCTGCTGCCGGCCCGCCCGGGGCCCGGCCCGCCCACTCACCATTTTAACGTACGCGTTTTCAGCCAGGAGACAGTAGCTGGACATGGGCTGCGGGGGGAGACACACTTGAGGGGTGGGTGGCAGGCCCTGGGCGGCCCTGCCGGGGGGGGGGCAGGCTCTGACCCGAGACGCAGCCTCCGGGAACAGGACCACGCCAGCTGCACCCCGTGCTGCCGGGGGGGGCGGCCTCACCGGCAGGGGCTCCTCCTCCAGGGAGCCGTTCTCCACGGGCTGCGGCGCCGGCTCCGGCTCCGGCGCCGGCTCCGGCCTCTTCTTCTTGGGTTTCTTGTCCTTGGATCTCTCCTCCTTCTCCTTCTTGTGTTTCTTCTTCTTGTGCGTGGACGACTTCTGGGACAGGAGGGGATCTGGTCGGCTCCGGCCCACAGGCAGCGCCGGGTGGGGCCTCAGGCCGGCAGCAGCACCAGTCCCAGGGTCAATCGGACGAGAGGGGCGCCCACAGGCCCCAAGCCGCGTGCAGAGTGGAGCCCACGCAGCCAGGGCCCAGTGAGGCTCAGGCAGACGCCGCCGGCCACCAAAGCCACGTGGTGCGGACTCCACAGACAGGAAGCGGACCGTCGTGGTCACCCGGGCCGGGGCGGCAGACGGGGCAGGTGATGGAACGTTCTGGAATCAGACGCCCCTGGCCTCAGAGCTTGTGACACAGAGAGCAGAGGACGCGCACCCAGGGACGGGGTGTGTGTGTGGGGGGCCTCCTTGGTCCCCGGGGGCAGCAGTCAGCCTGCCGTATCTGGGGGCCTGGGTCCAGTGCACTTCCTGCTAACACGCCCAGGGGCAGTCACGGCCCCGTGTCTGCGTCCCTGCTGAGAGGCCCGGATGGAGCTCCTGGCTCTCGGCTTCGGCCGGGCCCAGCCCTGCCTGCTGTGGCAAGTGGGGCGAGAACCAGCGAGCCCGCGCCGGCAGTTCTGTCCCTACACACACACCAGCTTCCGCAGCCTGCAGATCCCCAGGCCCGCCCCGCCCTCACCTTGCCCTGGTCCTGTGCCGCCGCCTCGTCTGCCGCCTCCTCTCTCTTGGGCTCCTCGCTGCCGTCCTTGGGAGCAGTGACGGCGCTCACCCCGGGCTCAGCCTGCGGGCACCATCGGGGGCTCAGGGCGGGACCCCGGGGCCACCCCTGCGGAGGCCGGGGCTCTGCACCCCAGCCCGGCCGGCCCCGTGTGGGGCCCACGGGCTGCCCTCCGCCTTGGCCTCACCCTGCGGGGTCCCACAGGGCAACGGGGCCGCCTGGGGAGCGGCAGAGGCCAGCCGCGGGGAGAGCCGGCCCAGGGCCCCGGATGGCTGTGCCGGGCGCCCTCCGCGAGCCGAGGCTCTTACCGTGGACGGGGCGGCGGACAGCCAGAAGTCCAAGTCGTCACCCTGAGAGGACCGCGGGCTGTCAGCGGAGGCGGGACAGCCCTGCGGGGAGGGGCAGGGGACGCGGGCCAGCAGGGGCGGCGCCCCAGTTGAGCACCAGGGACACCGGTGTCCTGGGCTGGCCGCCCGCCCCCCACCCCATCTCCAGCCCTGGCTACTGCTGGCCACGGAAGGTCCACAGACACCCCGCGGTCCCCCAGGGCTGACCCACGTGCGACAGGCAGCGCAGGGGACACGCCTGCGGCCCCACAGGGAGCCACTAGCCCAGCACCCCCTCCCGCCAGGCCTGCCCGCCCTCCCTTCTCACCCCCTGCCCCTCCTCTCCCCTGCCCCCCTCACTTCTCACCCCCGCCCCTCCTCTCCCCTGCCCCCTCACCTTCTCGCCCCCCTGCCCCCTCCTCTCTCTGCCCCTGCCCCGCTCCTTGTGCGCCTTCTCCTTCTTCTGGGGCTTCTTGCTCTTCCTCCCCACCGCGGGGACCTCTCTCTCGGGGGACTTCGTGGCCTCCGCGTCCCTGCGCTTCAGGGCAGGCAGCTTCTCGCTATCGGCCAAGGGCCTGGGGGCAGAGCAGGGCCGCGGGGCCGGGGGCTGAGCCCAGGCCTGCACCTCCTGCGGGGAGCCCCAGCCGAGGCGACGCCCACCCCGGGGCCGCCCCCTTACTTGTCCAGGTCAATGTCCAGGGCCCTGTGGGGATCGTTGGGGTCTTTGTCGTCCTCGTCACTGGGCAGGGCGTTCTGTGGGCACAGAAGAGTTCCCCGCGTCACCGGGGGCCAGCGTGGGCCACGGTCCCCTCCCTGCCGTCCACCGCAGCTGCCTCGGCAACCAGGCCTGGCGCGTGGGGCTGCCCAGGGCCCCCGACACAGCCCGGCAGGAGGCTGCTGGGGCCACAGCCCCGGGCACGGCGGGGACGGGAGGGGCGGGGCGGGGGCAGGCAGGGTGGGCCCGACGGGGGCGGGCATGGATGGGCAGGGACAGGCGGGCGCTGCGGGGACAGGCGGGGGCGGGCGGGGACAGGCAGGGCGGGGCGGGTGCGGCAGAGACTGGCGGGGGCAGCAGGCGGACCTCGGGCATCTCCTCGGTGACGATGTCCACCTGCTGGGCGGGCGCGATGTCCTCATCGCTCTCGGTGGGCAGGGAGCCATGCCGGCGCCGGCCCCGCTTCTCCTCCTTCTTCTTCCTCTTCTTCCTCTTGTCTTTCTCCAGCTTCTGCCGGTGCCGCCGCTCCTCCTCCAGCCTCACGTACTGGTCCGACAGGGGCAGGCCTGCGGGGGCAGGGCGCTCAGCCCAGCCCGGGGAGCAGCCCCCGCCCCCTGCCCCGGGCCGCGGGGGGTCAGCGGGCTCTTGCCTGGCACTTTGAGCGGGACCGAGAGGTCGATCTGCACCACGGGGATGTGCTCCACGCCCGGGGCGTCCTGGTAGCGCTGCGAAGGCCACGCCGAGGCGTCAGGGACCCGCACGGCCGCGCCGGGGCGGCTCTGTGCAGACGCCGCAAAACGCGCCCGCAGGCCCCAGCCCCAGCAGAGGGCGCGTCCCGAGACCCCGGGCCAGGAGCAGCCCCGGCACGGCGGGGTCCTGAGGCGGGGAATCCCCTCGTCCACCGCCGACTTGAAAATGACAAACCACCGGGGCCGGCGCCGTGCGCACAGCGGGTAAAGCCGCCGCCTGCAGGCCCGCATCCCACACGGGCGCCGGTCCGAGTCCCGGCTGCTCCACGTCCCATCCAGCTCCCTGCTGTGGCCTGGGAGAGCAGAGATGGCCCAGGTCCTGCCCCAGCGTGGGAGACCCGGATGGAGCTCCTGGCTCCTGGTCAGCGCAGCCCCGGCCGTTGCGGCCATCTGGGGAGTGACCCGGCGGGTGGAAGACCTCTCCCTCCCTCTCTCTGCCTTTCAGATAAATAAATCTTTCAAACAACAACTGGAAACAACTGTGGAGTGCCCACACCACAGCACGGTTCCTCTCCCAGAACCTGCCTGGAGCCGAAAGCCCTGAGGGATGCTGGGGCGGGCACGGTGTGCGGCTGCCCACCCAGAACGCTCCAGGGTGGCTGTGCCCCGTCCAGCACGACTCCTCCCGCCAAGAGGCACGGCCGCCACTTCCCACTCGCTGCCTGCACCCGAGTCCCGGCAGAGCTGCGGGGCCCCACCACCCCAGTGTGAACACCACACAGCCCTCCTGACCCAGCCAACGGCCCAGTGTGAACACCACACAGCCCTCCTGACCCAGCCCACGGCCCAGTGTGAGCACCACACAGCCCTCCTGACCCAGCCCACGGCCCAGTGTGAGCTCCCACACAGCCCTCCTGACCCAGCCCACAGCCCAGTGTGAGCACCACACAGCCCTCCTGACCCAGCCCACGGCCCAGTGTGAACGCCACACAGCCCTCCTGACCCAGCCCACGGCCCAGTGTGAACGCCACACAGCCCTCCTGACCCAGCCCACGGCCCAGTGTGAGCGCCACACAGCCCTCCTGACCCAGCCCACGGCCCAGTGTGAACGCCACACAGCCCTCCTGACCCAGCCCACGGCCCAGTGTGAACACCACACAGCCCTCCTGACCCAGCCCACGGTCCAGTTGAACACCACACAGCCCTCCTGACCCAGCCCACGGCCCAGTGTGAGCACCACACAGCCCTCCTGACCACAGAGCCCACGGCCCAGTGTGAGCTCCCACACAGCCCTCCTGACCCAGCCCACGGCCCAGTGTGAGCACCACACAGCCCTCCTGACCCAGCCCACGGCCCAGTGTGAGCTCCCACACAGCCCTCCTGACCCAGCCCACGGCCCAGTGTGAACGCCACACAGCCCTCCTGACCCAGCCCACGGCCCAGTGTGAACGCCACACAGCCCTCCTGACACAGCCCACGGCCCAGTGTGAACACCACACAGCCCTCCTGACCCAGCCCACGGCCCAGTGTGAGCACCACACAGCCCTCCTGACCCAGCCCACGGCCCAGTGTGAGCTCCCACACAGCCCTCCTGACCCAGCCCACGGCCCAGTGTGAACGCCACACAGCCCTCCTGACCCAGCCCACGGCCCAGTGTGAACGCCACACAGCCCTCCTGACCCAGCCCACGGCCCAGTGTGAGCACCACACAGCCCTCCTGACACAGCCCACGGCCCAGTGTGAGCACCACACAGCCCTCCTGACCCAGCCCACGGCCCAGTGTGAGCACCACACAGCCCTCCTGACCCAGCCCACGGCCCAGTGTGAGCACCACACAGCCCTCCTGACCCAGCCCTGTCCGCTGTCCTTCGGCAGAGCTGACTGGCGGCCGGGCTCACCTTCTGGGGGGACGGGGAGCTCTTGATGTAGAACGGGTTGCTGGCCTGCTCCTGCCTCCTGGCCTCCCGCCGCTGCAGGGACAGGAGGCGTGAGCAGGGCTGCGGGAACACGCGGGAGGGGCGCCTCCACCCCAGCCCTGGGTTTTGCTGCGGTTCACTCCCAGGGCAGCGGGCCGGGGGGCTGGACGCGTGCGTGGTGGCACAGCCCAGCAGGCAGGACGGCCGCCTCGTCTCGGGACGGCCTGGAGCCGCCTGGCCTGCTGCACGGCAGGACTTTGGCCCCCGGGGCTCCTGCAGGCGTGGCCCTCGGCCCCTCCGGGGGTTCAGGACAGAAAGAGGGGCTCGCAGGAGAGAAGATGGGCCGGGGTGGGGTGATCACAATGCAGACAGAAAGGCCCCCTCGCAGGGGAGACACAGACGGCAAGGAGGGGACGGAGTGCCCCTGCGGGCCTGGCACGGGCACTGCACGGGCTCCAGCGTCTGGCAGCGCCCAGGCGTCCCCTGCGGCAGGTCCTCGCGGGGTGCCATGCGGGGAGCGCGGTGGGACACCCCGTGGCCGGGAGCCCGGCTCAGGTGAGGGACACGGGAGCGAGCCCCGAGCCTCGGCACTGCCCGCTCACCCGGGCCAGCTCCTCCTCGTCCAGCTCGGGCTGCCGGGGCCCGGCCTGCCTCTGCTCCTCCTCGTGGAACATGGCCTTGGGCCTCTCGTCCTCGGACTCGCTGTCTGAGGGGGGCTCGTTGATCCAGGCATCGAGATCTAGGCTGCGCCGACACGGGGGTCACACAGCGGCCCCAGCCGCCTGCACCCGACAGCCGAGCGGGGTCCCCGCGGCCCTTCCAGACGGGCACCCGGGGCCCGGGTCAGGCGGCCGTGGCCGCGGCACCCCGCCCCACCTCCCTGTGCTCACCCTTCAGGGACCGGAACCTTCTTCTGGGCCTTGGGGGCTACGGGGTTCAGCTCCCCGGCGAACAGGGCGCTGACTTCCTCGGCCACGGGCACGGCCTTGGCCTGCAGCTTCTGCACGTGCTTGACCAGCTGCAGGATGCAGGACGCCTGCGGGCGGCGGGCAGGTCAGACACCACGCCCATCGCCGCGGGAGCCACGCCCTGCCGCAGCCCGGCCCACCCGGAGAGGCCCAGCCCTGCACAGCCTCTGCCGGAGAGGGTGCAGAGAGGCCCAGGTTCAGACGGAACGAGGGTGGGGCTGACCACAAAGGGTCACCCACCTCCGTCTGCACCCGAGAGCCCGCCGCCCTGCCACGGCACAGGGAGAGGCCCCGCGTCCCAGTGCCAGCGCCTCCCAGGGGTCAGCGTCACCCACCCACCCTCCCGGGTAGGGACGGGGACCGGGAGGCGCCGCGCTGGCCTGCGGTCTGGCTCACTGGACCCAGAGGTCCCAGGCCCTGCTCTGAGCCTCCACGCGTGGCCAGGAAGGTGCAGAGCCCCGGGGCCACCTGCCGCCAGCCCAGGCTGCCTCGGGGCTGATGGACCCAGTCTCAGCCGCGGCTGAGCCACGAGCAAGGATCCACCCACTGGCTTGGGAAAAGGCACCACGGCGACCCGGCCAAGCGGCCCTGGCAGGCGGAGGGCTGCAAGGTCGGAGGTCGGGGCCGGGGCCGGGGCGGCCCGCCTTACCCGCTCCTGCACCTCCAGGTCGGCGCTCTGCACGAACTGGGGCAGCCGCTCCGCCAGCAGCTGGGTGAGCTCGAGCGCGGCCTCCGGCTCGCCCGCCCGCTCCTGCTGCTGCAGGACGCACGCGTACAGCTTGAGCACGTTCTGCACGTACACGGCCTGGATGTGGCCCGGCAGCGTGGTGACCTTGGGCCGCAGCATGGCCTCCAGGGTGTGGCGGGGCTCCTGCAGGTGCCTGGGGGAGCGGGCCGGGTGAGCCACAGACCCCGCCCCGGCAGCGCCCAGCGGTGAGGGTGAGGAGCGGACCCAGGGGCCGAGTCGGGGCTGAAGGGACGGCCCCCGCGGCCCGTCATCCGTGACTCCCAGGTGCCGAGGCCCAGCCTCCCGGCCACGGCGACACCCGGCCTGCCGCCCGCGCCCCCAGGGAAGCGTGCTCCCCCGGCTGCTGAACCAGGAAGGCCGCGGCTGAAGGCCCCGCCCGCGACGCCACTGGCGCCCCTCTGGCTGCTCTGCTTCTGGTGCCGGGGAGAGAGGACGGCCCAACTCCCTGGGCTCCGACATCCACGAGGGAGACCCAGGAGGCGCTCCGGCTTCTGGCGTCAGCCTGGCCCAGCCCTGGCCGCCGCAGCCACGTGGGGACTAAGCCAGCGGACCAAGACCTCTCACTCCGTTATCTAAACAGATAACCTCTATAGGAAAGGTCTGTTACAACAGCAGACAAAAAAGAAGGAAGCAGCGCAGCCGGGACTCGCGCGCTGGCGTGAGCCAGCAGACGCTCAGGAGAGGCAGCTCGGGGCCGTGGGCACGGGAAGGCCTGGCCGGCCGCGCACCCCCGCCCCCAGGCCCACACAGATCCCAGGCCCACGCAGCTCGGGGCTGTGGGCACGGGAAGGCCTGGCCGGCCGCGCACCCCCACCCCCAGGCCCACACAGATCCCAGGCCCACGCAGCTCGGGGCTGTGGGCACCGGGAAGGCCTGGCCGGCCACGCACCCCCACCCCCAGGCCCACACAGATCCCAGGCCCACGCAGCTCGGGGCCGTGGGCACGGGAAGGCCTGGCCGGCCGCACACCCCCCACCCTGCCCCCAGGCCCACACAGATCCCAGGCCCACGCAGCTCGGGGCCGTGGGCACGGGAAGGCCTGGCCGGCCGCACACCCCCCACCCTGCCCCCAGGCCCACACAGATCCCAGGCCCACGCAGCTTGGGGCCGTGGGCACCGGGAAGGCCTGGCCGGCCGCGCACCCCCACCCCCAGGCCCACACAGATCCCAGGCCCACGCAGCTCGGGGCCGTGGGCACAGGAAGGCCTGGCCGGCCGCACACCCCCCACCCTGCCCCCAGGCCCACACAGATCCCAGGCCCACGCAGCTCGGGGCCGTGGGCACGGGAAGGCCTGGCCGGCCGCACACCCCCCACCCTGCCCCCAGGCCCACACAGATCCCAGGCCCACGCAGCTCGGGGCCGTGGGCACGGGAAGGCCTGGCCGGCCGCACACCCCCCACCCTGCCCCCAGGCCCACACAGATCCCAGGCCCACGCAGCTCGGGGCCGTGGGCACAGGAAGGCCTGGCCGGCCGCACTCACTCCGAGAACTCCCCACAGATCCAGGCGGCGGCGTAGAGCACCTCGCAGATGCCGTTCCGCTGGGTGCTGCTGGCCACCAGGTGGGCGCTGTCGAGCAGCGCGGACATCTGCGACACGGCAAACCTGCGGATGGCCTTCACGCGGATGGCCACGTCCAGCATCTGGGCGGCGATGAGGTGGCCGTGGCGCGTGCCCTCCAGCCGGGTCAGCTCCACCAGGATGCTGATGTACCTGCGGGGGAGGCCGTGAGGGCCGGCCGCAGCCCGAGGCCGCCCGCCCGCGGCGGGGGGGGGTCCGCCCACGCCAGGCTGGTGATGGGCTGGGGGTCCGCACCACTCGAAGTTGGTGATGTGCTGGTAGTTGGCCTGGCTGCAGATGTCGATGATCTTGGTGAGCAGCTCGTCCCGGTAGCCGGTGCCCTCGGCCTTGTCCACGTGCGCCATCAGCTTCTTCACGATCTCCATCAGGTTCTTCTTGGACACCTGCAGGGCAGGCGGTGAGGGGCCAGGGCCCGGGGACAGGCAGGCGGGGAGGGGCAGGCGGGGAGGGGCCAGGGCCCGGGGACCGGCAGGCGGGGGGGGGGGGGGGGCCGGGGCCCAGGGACCGGCAGGCGGGGAGGGGCAGGCGGGGAGGGGCCAGGGCCCGGGGACCGGCAGGCGGGGGGGGGGGGCCGGGGCCCAGGGACCGGCAGGCAGGTGGGGAGGCGCCAGGGCCCGGGGTCCGGCAGGAGGGGAGGGGGAGGGGCCAGGGCCCGGGGGAACCAGCAGGTGGGGAGGGGGGAGGGGCCCAGGGACAGGCAAGCGGTGAGGGGCCAGGGCCGGGGACGGGCAGGCGGGGAGGGGCCAGGGCCCAGGGACAGGCAGGTGGGGACAGGCAGGCGGGGAGGGGCCAGGGCCGGGACCAGCAGGCGGGGAGGGGCCAGGGCCCAGGGACAGGCAGGTGGGGACAGGCAGGCGGGGAGGGGCCAGGCCCGGGGACCGGCAGGCGGGGAGGGGCCAGGGCCCGGGGACCGGCAGGCGGGGAGGGGCCAGGGCCCGGGGACCAGCAGGCGGGGAGGGGCCAGGCCCGGGGACCAGCAGGCGGGGAGGGGCCAGGGCCGGGGACCGGCAGGCGGGGAGGGGCCAGGGCCCGGGGACCGGCAGGCGGGGAGGGGCCAGGGCCGGGGACCGGCAGGCGGGGAGGGGCCAGGGCCCGGGGACAGGCAGGTGGGGACAGGCAGGCGGGGAGGGGCCAGGGCCCGGGGACCGGCAGGCGGGGAGGGGCCAGGGCCCGGGGACCGGCGGGGGGGGGGGCGCACCATCCCGTAGAGCAGGTCCAGGGCCCGCAGGCGGATGGACTCGTCCTTGTCGTCCAGGCACTGCAGAACGAGGTCTTTGTGGGACTGCACGGACTTGGGGTGGGTCTTCAGGATCTTGGACATGGCCAGCAGCCCCAGGTACTTCACTGCGCAGAGGGGGAGAAGCAGTCTAGCCGGGACACAGCGGCACGGGGGCCAGGGCGGTGGGCCACTGTCCGGCCCCGAGGGGCTGGGTGCCGCGGGGACACGGCTCCCCCCGGTACAGCCGCGCGGCCCTTGGAGCCAGGGCAGAGGCTGGGCAAGGCTCCGTGCGGTGCCCGCCGCAGGACAGAAGCAACACGGCAGAGCCCCGGAAGGCCCTGCTGCTCGCCCAGGTCCTCCTGGCCACTGCTGCAGGGTCAGGGCCAGGGCCAGGGTCAGGGTCAGGCTGCAACAGCGATCACCAGCGTCCCTCCAGCCACCCGGCGCACAGGGGCGGGAGACGGGCCAGGGAGGGTGCCCGGCCAGGAGAAGCACCTGCGGCCCCAAGCCCCCTCCGCGTGCACACTGCGCGCCACTGCACGCCGGGTCTGCGCCGGAAAGCTGGTGCAGTCCAGGAGAGGGGAGCAGGCCCGGGGGCAGCACGCAGAGCCTGGAGGTGGGGACTTACAGTTCTGGTCAGAGTCTTCTATTAATATCCTCAACTTCTGAACACAGAGCTGCAAAGAGGGAGCCCTGGTCACCCCCCGCCTGCTGCAGCCAGGTGCCGGGGACCAGCCCGCGCAGGACGGAGGGGAGAGCAGCCGGGCGGGGGAGGGCACAGGACCCCGCGCTGAGCCCACACAGTGGACGGGGGCGAGGAGCGGCCCTGACAGACTGGGGCGCCCCAAGCCCCAGCACGCCGCATGCAGAAGCAGGTGCGGCGGCAGTGCCCTGTGCAGGGGCCAGTCAGGGAGCCCCGGGGCCGGTCCTCGGGTGGACAAGGGTCACAGGCAGAGAGGCCAACGAGGAGGCCCCGGGTCAGGCCCAGAGCGTGCCCTGGGGGGCAGTGGGGAGCCAGGAGCCAGCAGAGACCCCAGCAGGAGCGCTGGCCGGGGGCTCTGGCCACAGCCCGGCCGTGTGCTCACCCCACAGACGGGCACACCCTGCAGGGGCAGGGCCAGGTGGGGACCCGCTGGAGGGGCGGAGGGGCGCGGCTGGTCCCGCCCAGCCCTCCCACAGCCCCGCGCCGCGCCGCCCGCTCCGGCCAGGGTACCTGGATGCTGGCGCTGTGGTTGGGCATGCCCGAGGACAGGGAGATGAGCACTGAAACACACCCACGCAGCCACCGTCACCCGCGGGCCCGCCTGGCCGCTGCCCGCAGGAGGCCCACGGCTGCGCCCGGAGAAGGCAGCCAGCGAGCTGGCCCCGCGCCACGCCGGGGAGCGCACCTGCGGGCCACGGGGCTGAGGGCTGCAGCCCCTCCGCCCGTCTCGCCGAGGCCCCCGCTGCCTGTCCCCGGCTGCTGCTCCGGCAAGCCCGGGTGGCAGAGACGGCCGCCTGCAGAGCCCCGCGTCCTCCCACGCCTGGGGCGCTCCTGGGTCCCCAACTCGGTCACCCCCGGCTGCCTCGGTATCTCTCACCGCACTCAGCCCTCATGCACAGAGCCGAGAGCCCCACGCCGAATCACGCGCCGCCCGAGGCCTCGGCTCCCTGTCCACGGCTGCACAGGCCGGGCCATGCCACACGCTGCTCTGCCACGTGCCAGGCCCCAGAACAGCTCTGCTGGGCCCACCCCCGCCCCTCCACCCCAGGGCCACCTCGACCCTGCCCAGGGCCGCCCTGGCCCACGTCCCTCACGCCTCCGCCTACTCCGGAAGTGCCAGGCTGCGCACAGACCCCTCGGGCCCCACTGAGGTGCAGACCCCAGGCCGGCTTCTCGGGAATGACCCAGCAGCAGGCGGCCCGACTGCTCGGGCCCTGCACCCGCGGGCGGGACCCCGAAGGGGCTCCTGGCTTTGGCCTGGCCAGCCACGGCACTGCAGCCATTTGGGGAGTGACCCAGCAGACAGCAGGTCTCTAACTCTGTCTTTCAAATAAAGAAACCAACAAACAAGAAAGAAAAGGGGAGAGAGAGAGAGAGAGAGAGAGAGAGGGAGAGAGGGAGGGAGGGAGGGAGGGAGGGAGGAGGAAAGAGCAGGGCAGGAGACGGCCCCGCACCCGGAGCAGCAGTGCCGCCTCGGCCTCCCCACGCGCGAGGCGGGAGCCACAGCACACGGGCCTGCTCACGGCCCAGGCACCAGAAACACCCCCGCCCGAGGCTGCGCGCGGCCTGGCCGCACTCGGACTGGCACCGACCGCCTGGGCGACGCCTGAGCAGGACGGGGCGTCCGGTCACCCCGCAGGGCCCCGGGAACACGGACTCTGCCTGCAGGGGCGCTCGGCGTGGACACACGCGCCACAGGCTTGCGTCACGGCGACACGTCTCAGAGGCCGTGCGGAAGCCGGGGCCTGGTGGACCTCGACCTCTCACTCCCCGGGGTCCAGCGGGGACAGGCCGGCGGGCATCGGCCACTCAGGTGCACCCACACCCCCAGCCCGCGTCCACGCTCACCTGCGATCACGGTGTTCACACATTCATAGAGGAGGGACATGGCCGACGTGCTGAGGAGAGACGTGCGGGCCGGGTCAGCAGGGCCCGTGAGGGAGGGGCCCAGTGTGGCCGGGTCAGCAGGGCCCGCGAGGGGGGGGCCAGTGCAGCCGGGTCTGCAGGGCCCGCAAGGGGGGCCAGTGCGGGCCGGGTCAGCAGGGCCCGCAAGGGGGGGGCCAGTGCGGGCCGGGTCAGCAGGGCCCGCGAGGGGGGGCCAGTGCGGGCCGGGTCAGCAGGGCCCGCGAGGGGGGGGCCAGTGCGGGCCGGGTCAGCAGGGCCCGCGAGGGGGGGGCCAGTGCAGCCGGGTCAGCAGGGCCCGCGGGGGGGGGGCCCAGTGCAGCTAGTTTGGCAGGGCCCGCGAGGGAGGGCCCAGTGCAGGCCGGGTCGGTAGGGCCCGCGAGGGAGGGCCAGTGCAGCCGGGTCATCAGGGCCCGCGAGGGAGGGCCAGTGCAGCCGGGTCAGCAGGGCCCGTGAGGGAGGGGGCCACGGCGTCCGACCCTCCAGACCCGGGCTGCCCGAGGTGGGGGACACCCCAGGACCCTGCATCACAAGGTCCCGAGGACTCCTCGCCCCGCTGAGCACCCTACACGGGCCCCTCCGCCTCCTGTGGCTGCTCTGGGCTCCCGTCCAGGGCCCTGCGCCTCCCCAACGTCACCACAGCCCACGGCGGCTCCCCACGCTGTCCCTGGACGGAAGCCGGCCCACCTCTAACAGCACACAGCCCCACCTGCACAGCCCCGCCCCGCCGCGCGACGTGCGGCACCACAGAGGGCACCCAGCGCCCAGACCGCCCCGCGGGTCTCCTCTAGGGCAAGGCCTGGGCACCCAGGGCCGGCACGGAGTCTGGCCCCAGTCCCGGCAGCCTCTGCCCGGCCGGGCTCCGGACAGCGAGCAGCACAGCGCCCGGGCAGGCAGGCAGGCACAGGAAGCGCCGCCCTCGGATGCTCCCAGGCAGGGACCTCAGCCCCGAGCACCGGAGCCGCGGAGGGAGGCGGCCGCGGGCTGGGCTCTGTTCCCACGCAGCCTGCAGGCCCGCAGGCGCCCACCCCCGACAGCAGGGCTCTGCTCGACGACCCCAGCAGACGGCGGAGACCTGGGTGGGCCCAGGGTCCCAGCCCGCGCAGAGCAGCAGGGGCGGGAGACGCCCCTTCCTGGCTCCCACCACCCACAGCCGCTTGGGGGTCCGGAAGCAGGGGGCTGTGCCCCTGCCCTGCGGCGCTGCAGAGGCCGCGCCCTGGGCGGACGGGAGGGCGTGTCCCCCTCGGGCGGTCCCTGCTGCCCCCCGCCGTCCGCGGTGTCTCGAGGCCCCCGAGACCTGCCCCGCGCAGCGGCCGGCGGGCGCTCACCTGTGGATGAGGTTGGTGAGGGGCTCGATCAGCTTCTTGCCCAGCCGCGGCTCCAGCGGCGTCAGAGCGCCGAACTGCGGGGAGAGAGGGGCCGCGGTGAGCGGGCGGGGCGCGGTGAGGTGGGCGGGGCGGGGTGGGCGGGCCGCGGTGAGGTGGGCGGGGCGCGGTGAGGTGGGCGGGGCGGGGCGGGCGGGCCGCGGTGAGGTGGGCGGGGCGGGGTGGGCGGGCCACGGTGAGGTGGGCGGGCCGCGGCGGGGGTGGGCGGGCCGCAGTGAGGTGGGCGGGGCGGAGTGGGCGGGGCGGGGTGGGCGGGGCGCGGTGAGGTGGGCGGGCCGCAGCGCGGCACTTGCCAGCTTGATGATCTTGATGAGCACCCAGTTGTTGGTGGACGACGTCATCAGCTTGAAGAACAGCGGGGCCAGGGACAGGTAGTTCTTGGGGTTGCGCCGGGCCAGCTCGCAGATGACGTTGACGGCCGCCGACTGCACCCCTGTGGTCACAAGGGGGCGCCCTCGTCAAGGGGGGGCCTCGGCAGCAAGGGAGGGGCCTGAGAGACGTCCAGGGACTGGAGTCCTGGGAGCTGGTGACCCCAGACACGCGTGTGAGCCCTGACACACCCAGACACGCGTGTGCTCCCTGACACACCCGGGTAGACACGCATGTGAGCCCTGACACACCCAGACACGCGTGTGCTCCCTGACACACCCGGGCAGACATGCATGATCCCTGACACACCCAGAAAAGCGTGTGCTCCCCGACACACCCAGGCAGACATGCGTGTGGTCTCTGACACACCCGGGCAGACATGCATGATCCCTGACACACCCAGACACGTATGTGATCCCTGACACACCCAGGTAGACACACACGTGATCCGACACAGCCGGGCACAGACCCACACGTGATCCCTGACACACCCAGGTAGACACACACGTGGCCCCTGACACACCCAGGTAGACACACACGTGGTCCCTGACACACCTGGGTGCACAGGCGTGTGCAGGTGGTGGGAACTGCCCCCCACACACACACACACTCCTGGCTCTGCTGAGCGGGCCTGGAAGCGCCCACGCTTCGAGGAGCAGACCTGGGTCTGGTCTCGGTCCCTGGCCACCTCCCGCCAGCGAGGAAGGGTGCTCGAGGCCCAGGGCCCAGGCTGAGAACACGGGAAGTGGGGCGAGCCCAGCGCCGTGCGGGCGCGGGAAGGTGGGGGTCTGACGGGGCTCCAAGCACTGACGCGTGGGCTGGGGGCAGCGCGGGGCAGACGAGTGCAAGTCCACCCCGGGGTGGGCGCATGAGGGGCAGGGAGAGGAACGGCCACCGCCAGCGAGGGCCATCAGTGGGGGGCTGTGGGCGGGGCAGGCTGACCTCCAGGGAGGGCCATGGGCGGGGCCGTGGGCGGGGCAGGCTGACCACCAGCGAGGGCCGTGGGCGGGGCCGTGGGCGGGGCCGGCTGACCACCAGGGAGGGCCGTGGGCGGGGCCGTGGGCGGGGCCGGCTGACCGTCAGGGAGGGCCGTGGGCGGGGCCGTGGGCGGGGCCGGCTGACCGCCAGGGAGGGCCGTGGGCGGGGCCGTGGGCGGGGCAGGCTGACCGCCAGCGAGGGCCGTGGGCGGGGCCGTGGGCGGGGCCGTGGGCTGAGCCCCCGCCCGCAGTGCCCGCATCCCACAGGGGCACCGGTCCCAGTCCCGGCTGCTCCACTGCCGACCCGGCTGCCCGCTAGCACTCGGGAAGGCAGCAGACGCCAGGCACGGGGCCCCTGCACACAGGAAGCTCCACGCAGGAGTTCCGGCTCCTGGCCGTGCTGGCTCCGCCTGGGCCGCTGCCGCCGTCGGGGAGAGCTCTGCCCCTCCCCCTCCCCTCTCCTAAAGGACAGCACCACCAGCGGAAGGCACTAGGCCTTGGGCAGCACCGTCCCAGAGGGCAGGTGGCCCCGGGCTCTCCCCGGGAGCCAAGCGGCAGCGTGCACTGACCCAGGCTCCAGCACGGCCCCAGGACAGGGCTGGCGGAGCCGCGACCACCAGGGACAGCAGCCAGCCCCAGGCGCTCTGACACAGGGGGCCACACCCGGCCACACCACTGAGCACCACTACCCCGCCATACCACCGAGCACCACTACCCGGCCACACCACCGAGCACCACTACCCCGGCCACACCACCGAGCACCAGTACCCAGCCACACCACCGAGCACCACTACCCAGCCACACCACCGAGCACCAGTACCACAGCCACACCACCAAGCACCAGTACCCCGGCCACACCACCGAGCACCACTACCACAGCCACACCACCGAGCACCACTACCCAGCCACACCACCGAGCACCCTCCCCCGCAGTAGGCCTGCACCGGCCATCGCATGCTCTGCACGTCCCCAAGCCCCTGGGCTCTGCCTCCTGCCCCGTGCTGCAGGGTGTCTGGCTGGGAGCCCGCGGCCCCCGCGGTCCCTGCCCGGGCGGTGCTAGGGCCACACCGCCCACGCTAAGTGCACGCTCAGTGACCCGACGGCCGGGCTGGCTACAGCCCCGCCTTCCTCGCTCAGGTCGCCTCGGTTCCCAGTCCTCCACCCCTCCACGGGGCCTCCACCCCTCCTGGGGACCAACTCCTGGGGGGGGGGGACAGCCAGGTGCGGCCTGCTCCACACCGCCCACGCCTGCCAGCAGGGCCTCCCCGCTGGACTCCACGGGAGGCACTGGCCTAGGGGTCCCGTGCCTTCTCCTCCAGCCCAGGTCTCTACCACTAGGGGGCGCACTCCACCAAAGCCCACCCCCGAGGTCCAGCACACTGCAAACCTCCAGGGCTGAGGCGGCCCCCTCCCGCCCTGCCCGTCCTCACCAGGCCAGGCCGAGCCAGGAATGCCCCCAGCACGCGTGGAGGGGCTGTGGGGGTTCCGGGGGGCTGCTGCCCCCAGCCCCCTCCCGCTGGCCCCCCGCCCGAGGCAAAGCCACACACCAGGGTCGGGGTCCTCCAGCTTCTCCTTCAGCCGGGGGAAGGCGGGGCGCAGCGACTCGGGGTGCTTCAGGAACACCTTGTACATGATCAGCACGGCCTTCTTCCTGATGTAGGGCTTCGTGTGCGACATCTGCGGGCGGCGGGCCGTGGGCGGGGGCTCCGCACCCCTCTCCGCACCCCTGCCCGCCACCCACGGGCCAGGCGGCGGCAGCCCCCGGAAGGGGCGCGACAGACAGGGAGCGGGAAAGCCCCGTGGTCCCAGCAGCCATCGGCCCGGGGCTGCCCTCCCCCGGGCGGCCCTGCAGCGGCTGCCCCGTCCCGCTGGCCGGGCACTGCGACCCGAGCCGCGGGCCTGCACGGCCACACCACGGTGCCTCCGGGCCGGGCCTGTCCCTCGGAGCCCTTGCGGAACACCAGCCGCCGGGGACTCCACCGAGCACGGGCGTCGCCCGGGGCCGTGATGCCCCAGCCCCCACGCGGAAGCTGAGCCGCCCGCCTTCCAGACCACGGGCCAGGGTGTGGCCACGGCCACGGAGGGGGCTGCCGTGCCGGACGGGGGCCCTGGGCGCCTGCACGCCGCCAGCACCGCTGTGCTGGGAACGACCGCAGGGGGCCCTCCGAGGGCGCCGGGGAGGACCTGCGGTCAGAGGAAGCCGCCGGCCTGGCGCCCTCGCAGCCGGGCTCCCCGGGGGCGTGGGGGGCGCACTCACCAGGGTCATGATGTCATTTGCCAAGTCTCTGGCAAGATCTGGGGTGACAAAACAGGAGAGACCCGTCAGTGCAACTCCAGTGTCGTGCTGGCTGGGGCTGCTCAGGTCCTGCAAGAGGAGGGGCGCGGCTCAGCAGACCCAGGCCCCGCCCCGCCACGCCCCGCCACGCCCCGCCTGCCCCTGGCCAGGGAGGGATGACTTCCAGCCTCCTGGGACAGGCCTGGGGGGAGGGCTCCGACTGCAGGGGGAGGGGCTGCGTGCTCCCCACCAGCAGAGGGCGGGACCAGCTCGGGGAGCGCGCAAGGCTGGGCCCGCCCCCATCCCAGCTCCACCCAGGCGCCGGGCTGGCTCAGCAGCCTGGGGGGTGGGGGGGCCCTCCCAAGAGCTCGGCCCTCCTCAGGACCCACCCCCTGGCAGCCCCAGTTCCCACAGGGGGCTCCTGCCTCAGCACAGAGGAACACAGCCTCGGCGAGGGGCTGGCTTAGGGAGCCCGGGGCTTCTCATCACAGGCCTGCGCCCCCCGAGATGCGGCTGAGTGCTGACCTAGGCCATGGCAGTGAACGTGAAAACCCAGGCTTCGACGGTCGCCGTGTTGAGCCGGCGCTGTGGCGTAGCGGTAAAGCCGCCGCCTGTGACGCTGGCATCCTATACGGGCGCCAGTTCGAGTCCCGGCTGCCCCACTTCCCATCCAGCTCCCTGCTGCGGCCTGGGTGCCAAGCAGCAGAAAGTGGCTCGGGTCCTGGGCCCCTGCACCCGCGTGGGAGACCCGGAAGCAGCTCCTGGCTCCTGGCTTCGGACCAGCCCAGCTCTGGCCGTGTGGCCATCTGGGGAGTGACCCAGCGGGTGGAAGGCCTCCGTCTCTCCTACTCTGTGTAACTCTACCCTTCAAATACCTAAAGCAAACCTTGAAAGAAAGTAAACCTAAAAGGTAATCAAACACAGTAGCAGTCACTGTGCCCTAGGCCGAGGAGGGGAGGGAACGTGGGAACCCGCACACAGGGGCGGGCACGCACCGCGTCCCACATCACAGTCGCGGGTTCAAGCCCCGGCTCCTGACCCCACTCCCGGATGGGGTTCCTGGCCGTCACTGGGGGACTGGGGAGGGGCCCAGCGGATGGACGCGCTGTCTCTCAGCACAGCCCTAGCCCTCAGTGGGTCAGACGTCCACTGGAGCAAAGCTGACCGCGGGGCGGCAGCAGAGCCGCGGGAGCCCCCGGGAAGCTGCCCCGTGAAGGGGGAGAGGGGGCCTCCGCCAGCTTCAGGAGCCACAAGGAACGCGTCCCGCTGGGAGCGGCCGAGCGCTGAGGGGCAGGTGGGGCCGTCTACAACGTCTGGCGAGGGCCCGGGAGGCAACGTGGGCGCAGCACGAGAGCCCGAGCCCCTCCGTGTACCAGCCCCCCCGGAGGCCCCTCGGGGCCAGCAGCGACAGCTGGAGCCCGGACCCAGCCCGAGCCTGCTGGCCCGGACACACAGAGCCCTGCTTTTCTGTCTCCCTGCCTGCCCACCGCCCCGGGACCCACTCCCCTCCTCCGTCTGACTCCAGTCCCAACACCTCTCTGCTCCTGGCCGAGCCTGCCCCACAGCCGGCAGCTGCACAATGCGGTTCCCAGCAGCCTCCTCGGCCACGTACAGCCCGCCCACGGCGCGTCCACAGCCCGCCCACAGCGCGCCCCAGAACCCAAGCCCAGGTCACTGGGCCAGCTTGGGTGGCCAGGAACTGGACCGGGGCCAGCTGCCCATGACAGGCGGACGGCCCTTCTCCAACACGGGCAGGAGACAAGACACGCTCCCAGCACCGGGGCCCGAGGGCAGCACCGCAGCGGACGGCTTCAGAACCCCAGCGTCACACGCCACTCCACGCCGCACGCTGCGGGACTCGAAGGGGCAGCGACCCCGGGGCCAGCCCCGGGCACAGCCTGCAGTGCCACTAGGGAGAATGAAGACGGGGGGACCCAGCAGCGCTGGCCTCGCACCCACGGGAGCACAGCTCTGCGCCCGCCCTGCTCACGCGTGAGACACACCGGCCACGTGGACCTCCCGTGGGTACGCATGCGCACGCTCGCTGGCACCGCATCAGGACTGGATGCGGCCCTGCGGCCGAGGGCCGTGGCGGGAGAGGGCCGCCTACCTTCCGGATCTGATTGGTCGTCAGCATGATGACGTCGGTGCCTTCGTGGAAGCACTGGGAAGCCGCGAGGTAGCCGATGCGCTGCGGGGGCAGACAGAGCGGTCAGGGGCGCCTCCGCCCGGGCCCGGGCAGCCGCTGGCCGCAGGGCTGGGAGCCGCTGGCTTCTAAGGCTTGTGCCCACATCCAACCCCCTTCCCAACACCCCGCAGCCCCACCAGGGGCCACGTCTCCGTCTCGGTCTGCAAGGGGCAAGGGGCAGCTGTGGGACACTCCGGCCTGGAGCTCTGACAGTCCCGGGGCTCCGGGCTGCACCGGCCCCACAGCTGGCAGGAGCCAGGCTGGAGCTCTGTGAGCCTGGACGGAGCGTGCCGCCCACGCTGGACGCCCGCCAGGCAGAAAGACCGCCCACCGCACGGACAGCGAGGCCGGCCGGAGGCAGTGAGCCCGAGTGGGGCGCAGGGCGGGGACGTGCACCCCCGGTGAGAGCTCACAGGGGCCGGGCCCGCCCCAGGGAGCAGGAGCTTCCTCGCTGGCCCAGGAGGGCCCGGCACACGCGCGGCTGGCTGTGGGGTGTGAGACGGCGCTGCGGACGCTCACAGAGCCGGCACACAGCAGGGTCCCTGACGGGACAGGGGCCTCCTGCAGAGGGAGCCGGAGTGGGACCCATCTCCTCACGGAAGAAAAACACCGCCCGGGCAGTGTACAATGCCGTGGCGACGCCGACGACACCCGCGACGCGGGGACCAGCAGGAAACAGTGAGAGACAGCGCCCGCGGGAGGAACTCACCCCGGCCGGCCAGCGGAGCCGTCCTCGGGCGACAGAGGCCCCGCCCGCTGCTCCCTGACCCCACACCCAACCTGCCTCGGCCGTCACTGCTTTCATAGAACAAGAGACTCTCGCTGGACGGGAACTGCCCACGTGAGGACCGGTGGAGAGGACAGGGCGGGGAGGGCCGCGCGGGGCCCAGGGCTCACCTTGAACGTGAACTTGGAGGCGCTCATCACTTCGATGATGTTGAAGGCGGCCCAGCTGATGTCATATCCCAGCATCTGTAACTGTGACGGGGTGGGCGGGGGCGGGGCCTTCACTGGCAGGGCTGAGACCAGGGCTCACCCCCGCCACGGACCTGCCCGCACACGGCTGGACTTCACCTGGCACGCCTCCGCCCTCGGACTTCCACCCACGTACCCGCGAGAGGGCCAGCGCCTGCCGCCACGCCTGGCCTGGCTGAAGTCCCCCTGCCCCTGCGCGTCAGTGACCGGCGGCTCCCGACAGCCACAACTCCTGGACAAGGCCTCCGCCGCCCTGTCCCGCCCAGCAAACAGGCCGGGGCGAGCGGCGCCCGGCGCGGACTCACGTAGGTCAGCTTGCACACGGCGTTGGCCTTCACGGCGATGCTGTCCTGCTTCAGCTCCTGCTTGATCTCGTCAATGCACTGCGAGATGTACTTGGCCTAAAGGAGGCAGGCAGGGCGCCGTCCACAGAACGTTCCAGAAGGCAGCCAGCGCCTCTGCGCTCTGAGAACTGACCCCAAACTGCACCCAATCCGGGCTGCACCGGCTTCACGGTGTTCACGCGAAACAAAGTATCAGCCGGCGGGGGGGGGGGGGGGGGCAGGCTGGCCAAGTCCCCCCACGGCACACCCGCAGGCTGGCTAAGTCCCCCCACGGCACGCCCGCAGGCTGGCTAAGTCCCCACTCAGGACGCCCGCAGGCTGGCCAAGTCCCCCCGCGGGACACCTGCAGGCTGGCCAAGTCCCCACTCAGGACGCCCGCAGGCTGGCCAAGTCCCCCCGCGGGACGCCCGCCCCCCGAGAGCCGCCTGCATGGACTCCAGCGCTGCGCCCCTCTCCATTCCAGCTTCCCGCTAACCTGCACCCGGGAGGCAGCACTGGGGTCCCTGCAGGCCTGTGGGACACAGACCCCCAGAGCTCCTGGCTCCTGACTGCAGCCTGACCCAGCCCTGGCTGTGCAGGCATTCGGAGAGCCAACCGCTGGACGGAGGATCAGCGTCTCTGCCTCTCCAACAAAACTAAAATTGAAGGAGCCGGTGTGTGGTGCAGTGGTAAACCCACCGCCACAGGGGCGCCAGTTCGAGTCCCGGCTGCTCCACTTCTGATCCCGCTCTCTGCTCTGGCCTGGGAGAGCAGTGGACGATGGCCCAGGTCCTCACGCCCCTGCCCCCGCGTGGGAGACCCGGAAGATGTTCCTGGCTCCTGGCTTTGGATCGGTGCAGCTCCGGCCACTGTGGCCATCTGGGAGTGACCCAGCGGATGGGAGACCCCTCTCTCCCTCTCTCTCTCCCTCTCTCCCCCTCCCTCTCTCTTGTTCTCTCTCCCTCTCCCTCTCCCTCTCTCCCTCTCCCTACCTCCCTCTCTCTTGTTCTCTCTCCCTCTCCCTCTCCCTCTCTCCCTCTCCCTCCCTCCCTCTCTCTCTCTCCCTCTCTCCCTCTCCTCTCTCTGTGTAACTCTGGCTTTCAAATAATTAAATAAATCTTAAAAAAAAAAAAAAAAAAAAAACAAAAAAAAAAAAACAGCGGCTCCTGGCTCCTGGCTGCAGGTCGGCCCAGCTCCACTGTTGCGGCCGTTGGAGTGAACCGGTGGTGAAGAACACCCACCCCACGCTTCTCTGCGACGCCCCCTTTCAAAACAAAGACGACGACCACCACCACACGGAGTGTGACTGCTGACAGGACACGTCCACAGCAGGCGGACCCAGAGGCAGGCAGTGGCCTCGTGGGGGCTAAGGGAGGGGCTCCCCGGGTGGACGGCGGTGATGGTCAGCGGCGCTGCCCTCAGGCGCAGCCCACGGCGCCGTGAGCTCCCGTGCGGACGCGGGCTCTCCACTCCCTGGCCGCTGCTCTGTTCTGCACGCACAGCCCTGGAGCCCCGCTCGGACGGTTCTGACCCAGGGAGGGCTGAGCACGGGGTCCAGACGGGGGGGGGGGGTGGCTCTCCTCACGCTGAGGGACTGCACAGAGGCGCTGCACTGCCCGGAGACCCCGAACTCCCCAGGAGGGCTCAGAGCGACCCAGCAGCCCCCGCGTGAGGGCCACAGGCGCCCCCACGGACACCTGCCGGGGTCAAGGCTCGCCCACCGGAGCCACGTCCTGCTGCTCCTGGGACAGCGGGGTCCAGCGTGCCAAACACCTGCCACCCCCGCGGGCCATCGGCATGGACAACGGACTCCAGCCCCAAGTCCCGGCCCAGCAGCACCGCCATCCTGGTGTGCCCCTAGGACCACTCCCCGGCCAGGCCAGACTCAGCAGCCCCCAGCACGGGCTGTGAGGGAAAAGTCCCAGCCACACAGCCGGCTGTATGCTGCTCGATCCGGACTCGGGGCGTGAACAAGCTCCCCGCTCCCTCCAGCACCGAGTGCCAAATCCCACCCAGCCGCCTTGGCCCCTCGGCCCCTTGGCCCCGGCAGGGCGCTCGCACGTGGCGGGTGGGAGGGGACCAGCACAGGCCACGGAAAGCCAGCGGCCCGGCGGCTGCTCCACAGGCAAAACGAGTCAAGCACAGCTCAGGCCACTCCGTGCACACCGCGGGCCTTCAGACACCAACTCACGCGGGAGTGCGGCTTACAGAGACATCTCTCGTGGGGCCAGCCCCGCCCGCGGCGCCCGTCCGCATCCCGTAAGAGCCCCACGTTCGAGTCCCGGCTGCTCCACTCCCCACCCGGCTCCCTGCTAAGGCACCCGGGAAAGCAGTGGAGGACGGCCACGGCCTGGGTCCCGTCCCCACAGGGGAGGGAGGCCTGGACGGAGCTCCTGGCTCCCACATTCATCCGGGCCCAGCCCGGCCGCTGCAGCCACTTGGGGGTTGAACCAGTGAAGACCCCCCCTTCCCTGTCTCTGTAACTGTGCCCTTCCAACCCACAGATGATTTTTTAGGTTTATTGATTTATTTGAACTCAGAGTTATGGAGGGAGAGGCAGGGAGAGAGACAGAGGTCTTCAGTCCCTAGACGGCCACAACAGCCAAGACCCGCCAGGCGAAGCCAGGAGCCGGGGCTTCACCAGGGACTCCCCCGCGGAGGCAGCGGCTCCCCAGGCACAGTAGCAGGGATCTGGGCGGGAAGCGGAGCAGCCGGGACTCAGCGGCGCCCACGCAGGAAGCCAACGCCGCGGGCGCAGGTGGCGGCTTTACCACCACGCCACAGCACCGGCCCCCGAGTCAGTAAATCACAATAAATAAGTAAACATACAGTCCCCTCTTTTAACTGTTTTTCACAGGCTTTTAAAGTTCATTTTTACTCACTGCAAACGCAGAGAGAGATCTTCCGTCTACGGCTTCACTCCCCAGATGCCCACAACAGCAGGGCAGGTCGCCCCTGCCCCAGCCACCACGCGAGCCAGAGGCGGAGTGCGCCGAGCACGGCGGCTACGCGAGGGACAGACCCCAGGGCGCGAGAGCGGAGGGTGTCCGCTGCCGACCCTGAAACAGCCCAGACCCCTGCATGCCCCCGGAACCTCGCACGCCCAGGCAAGCTGCACGGCCTCCGGCACCACGGGGCGTGGCACGGCACCCTCAGCCCAGCCCAGCGGCCGAGAAACACCTCCTCCAGGCAGCACCCCCGAGAACCCCACGGACCCAGGTGCCGCAGCGTGCCAGCACGCCCAGCAAACCACCCAGTTACACGCGACCAGAGGCTGGCAGCACAACCTACACTCAAGAAAAAGCCGTCGGGACACCCCCCCCCCCCCCGGCACAGCCCGGCACTGTCACAGCCCACCCAGCGCCGAGCGAGCCCCGGCCCTGCAGGTCATGCCTCCCGCGCCCCCTCCCGGAGCCGGGCCGCCCGCTGCTGGCACCCACCCGCGGTCAGAGGGGCAGCCCTCAGGTCTCTGGGGACCCCTAAGGGGCAAGACCCACAGGCCCAGCGAGGGGCCCGAGGCCATTTCAAGGCGCTCGGACGTCAGCTCAGACAAGTTCCCGAAGTCGGCCTACCCTGCCACGGGTCCCGGGTGCAAGGAAGCAGGACAAGCGCGCCTGCTCGGCTCTGGCCCCTCCCGACGGCACCCCCAGGCCCCCCCCCGCCACACGTGAGGGCCGCGCCTGAGTGCACAGACCTCAGACACGGCACGCGCCAGCCGCCCCCCGGGAACCGGCACGGGGGCCGAGCCTGTCACTGCAGGGCAAGACAGCCGCCGACCGGGACCCCGGGTGTCCAGGGTGGAGCCGGGGGAGGCCCCGTGACACGGAGACAGCAGATGTGCAGGGGGAGGGCCCGGCACAGCGTGCGCAGGGACACTGGACGGACGGGCCCGAGAGCCAGGATCTGGCTGCAGACAAGGAGGCGGGCGCAGGACCGAGCCGAGTGCTCCGTGGAGCGCGGCCAGCGGCCCCGGGCCGGCCCTGCCACCCCTCTTCCCGGTGAGCCCTTCCAGGACGCGGCTGGGACGCGGCTGGGACGCGGGGAGGCCACGGGAGCTGAGGCGGAAAGGCCGTGGGCAGGGAAGGTCCCGGGCCCAGGGCAGACTTCCTGGAGAACCGCAGGTCTCAGCAGGCGGCGGCCCCCCCAGTGCGGGTTCCCCAGCAGGGCAGCCACGGGGCTCCCAGGACTGCCAGAGGACCAGGGCGGGGCAGTGGAGGACGGGGGGGGGGGTGCAGGTTCCCCAGGACTGTGAGAGGACCAGGGCGGGGCAGTGGGGGACAGGAGGGGGTGAGGGTTCCCCAGGACTGAGAGAGGACCAGGGCGGGGCAGTTGGGGACAGAAGGGGGTGAGGGTTCCCAGGACTGAGAGAGGACCAGGGCGGGGCAGTGGGGGACAGGAGGGGGTGAGGGCTCCCCAGGACTGAGAGAGGACCAGGGCGGGGCAGTTGGGGACAGAAGGGGGTGAGGGTTCCCAGGACTGAGAGAGGACCAGGGCGGGGCAGTGGGGGACAGGAGGGGGTGAGGGTTCCCCAGGACTGTGAGAGGACCAGGGCGGGGCAGTGGGGGACGGGGGGGTGCAGGTTCCCCAGGACTGTGAGAGGACCAGGGCGGGGGGAGTGGGGGACGGCGGGGTGCAGGTTCCCCAGGACTGCCAGAGGACCAGGGCGGGGCAGTGGGGGACGGGGGGGGGGTGCAGGTTCCCCAGGACTGAGAGAGGACCAGGGCGGGGCAGTTGGGGACAGAAGGGGGTGAGGGTTCCCAGGACTGAGAGAGGACCAGGGCGGGGCAGTGGGGGACAGGAGGGGGTGAGGGCTCCCCAGGACTGAGAGAGGACCAGGGCGGGGCAGTTGGGGACAGAAGGGGGTGAGGGTTCCCAGGACTGAGAGAGGACCAGGGCGGGGCAGTGGGGGACAGGAGGGGGTGAGGGCTCCCCAGGACTGTGAGAGGACCAGGGCGGGGCAGTGGGGGACAGGGGGGGTGAGGGCTCCCCAGGACTGTGAGAGGACCAGGGCGGGGCAGTGGGGGACAGGAGGGGGTGAGGGTTCCCCAGGACTGAGAGAGGACCAGGGCGGGGCAGTTGGGGACAGAAGGGGGTGAGGGTTCCCAGGACTGTGAGAGGACCAGGGCGGGGCAGTGGGGGACGGGGGGGGTGCGGGTTCCCCAGGACTGTGAGAGGACCAGGGCGGGGCAGTGGGGGACAGGGGGGGTGCGGGTTCCCCAGGACTGTGAGAGGACCAGGGCGGGGCAGTGGGGGACGGGGGGGTGAGGGTTCCCCAGGACTGCCAGAGGACCAGGGCGGGGCAGTGGGGGACGGGGGGTGCGGGTTCCCCAGGACTGTGAGAGGACCAGGGCGGGGGGAGTGGGGGACGGGGGGGGGTGCAGGTTCCCCAGGACTGTGAGGGGACCAGGGCGGGGCAGCGGGGGACGGGGGGTGCGGCTCAGAGGCTGGGGCACAAGGTGTGGCAGCAGGGATGCAGGCCGGGGCTGGCGGCTGTCACAATGCCCAGTGCTGACCCACCTGGCCTCACCGGGCTCCCGGGGGACACGGGCCCGCCTGCCCCGGCGTCTGGCGCTGACCCTGGGCCCCTCCTATCTCCGTGCAGAGTGGGGCGAGGTCCACGCGCACCACCCCGGAGGGGGACCACGGGAAGGAGGCAGCGGCCGGAAGCCCGGGGCTGCAGGAGCAGGCCCAGTCCCAACCCTGACCAGGGGACGGGTCAGCCGGGCTCCGCCCCTCGTGACACGCACCCCCAACCCTGACCAGGGGACAGCACAGCCGGGCTCCGCCCCTCGTGACACGCACCCCCAACCCTGACCAGGGGACGGGTCAGCCGGGCTCCGCCCCTCGTGACACGCACCCCTAGCGAGGTGCGGCTTCCCCTGCCCAGCTCCCAGTCAGCTTTCTGCTAGCGCACCTGGACAGGAGGGAACCGTGCCCGCGGCTGCCCCCACCTCCACGTGGGCGACCTGGCTCCAGCCTGCAGCAGCCCCAGCCCTTCGGGGCAGCGACCAGAGGAGCGCCCAGGACCCGCGGCCTCGCACCCGGGCACGGGCACCCTGGCTCGGCGGGTAAAGCCAGGACGACGCTGGCATCCCACACGGGCGCCGGTTCAGGTCCTGGCTGCCCCACTTCCCAGCCAGCTCCCCGCTAAACGGCCTGGGGGAGCAGCGGACGGCAGCCCTGCCACCTCGCAGCAGAGCCGGGGAAGCCCCGGGCTCCGCCTGGCCCAGCCCTGACCCTGCGGCCAGCTCGGGTGACCAGAGGACGGAAGACCAACCTCCTTCTGAAACTGGTTCAGATACACACACACATTCAAAGAGACAGAGAACCTGGACCTGCGGTCAAGGCATCGCCTGTGAAGGGGGCGTGGCTAAACTGCAGGGGACCCCCCACAGAGACACACACACACAGACACACACACACAGACACAGACACACAGAGACACAGAGACACACAGACACACACACAGACACACACACACACAGACACACACACACAGACACAGACACACACACACACAGACACACACACAGACGGGGACGGCCCTCCCCCCATACACACACACACACACACAGGTGGGGACGGTGGGGGCCCCTCCCCCCCACAGAGGTCTGTCGACTCGCTGGAGCACACGTGGTAACACCTGGAGCACACGTGGTACCACCTGGAGCACACGTTAAAAGCCACCTGGAGCACACGTGGTACCACCTGGAGCACACATGGTACCACCTGGAACACACATGTTAACACCTGGAGCACACACGTTAACCACCTGGAGCACACACGTTAACACCTGGAGCACACACGTTAACACCTGGAGCACACACGCTAACACCTGGAGCCCACATGTTAACACCTGGAGCACACACGTTAACCACCTGGAGCACACGTTAACACCTGGAGCACACGCGTTAACACCTGGAGCACACATGTTAACACCTGGAGCACACACGCTAACACCTGGAGCACACATGTTAACACCTGGAGCACACACGCTAACACCTGGAGCACACACGCTAACACCTGGAGCACACATGTTAAAAGCCACCTGGAGCACACGTGCTAACACCTGGAGCACACGTGCTAACACCTGGAGCACACATGTTAACACCTGGAGCACACGTGCTAACACCTGGAGCACACACGGTAACACCTGTAGCACACATGCTAACACCTGGAGCACACACGCTAACACCTGGAGCACACACGCTAACACCTGGAGCACACGTGGTAACACCTGGAGCACACACGCTAACACCTGGAGCACACGTGGTAACACCTGGAGCACACGTGGTAACACCTGGAGCACACGTGGTAACACCTGGAGCCCACGTGGTAACACCTGGAGCACACACGTTAACACCTGGAGCACACACGTTAACACCTGGAGCACACACGGTAACACCTGGAGCACACATGTTAAAAGCCACCTGGAGTTCAACAACTTTTGCACCAAAATCAACTTCACCGTCTCCCTCCGTTTCCACAAACGTCCTGAGACCCCCAGGGGCGGGAGGGGGGGGGTTCCCGAGCCGGCAGGGGGGGCCAGCGCCCCCCCCCCCGCCCCAGGAGCAGCTGCCGCCCGGCCCGCTCCCGGCCAGGGCTCCAGCGCTGGGGGCTGAACCTGCGGAGAGGCCGCCGCGGCCCCCTGACAGCCCACGCCGCGGTCACGGCCTCGGGGCCTCCGGGGGACAGGGACCCCTGCGGGCCAGAGCCGCGCCTGTCGGGGGGGGGGGGGCAGCAGGACCAGACCACAGCCCCGCCCCGCCCCCCAGCCCCTTCGGGGGACAGGGACCCCTGCGGGCCAGAGCCGCGCCTGTGGGGGGGGGGCCAGCAGGACCAGACCACAGCCCCGCCCCGCCCCCCAGCCCCTTCGGGGGACAGGGACCCCTGCGGGCCAGAGCCCCGCCTGTCCAGGGCCCAGCAGGACCAGACCACAGCCCCGCCCGCCCCCCCAGCCCCTTCGGGGGACAGGGACCCCTGCGGGCCAGAGCCGCGCCTGTCGGGGGGGGGGGGCCAGCAGGACCAGACCACAGCCCCGCCCCACCCCCCCAGCCCCTTCGGGGGACAGGGACCCCTGCGGGCCAGAGCCGCGCCTGTCGGGGGGGGGGGCAGCAGGACCAGACCACAGCCCCGCCCCGCCCCCCAGCCCCTTCGGGGGACAGGGACCCCTGCGGGCCAGAGCCGCGCCTGTCCAGGGCCCAGCAGGACCAGACCACAGCCCCGCCCGCCCCCCCAGCCCCTTCGGGGGACAGGGACCCCTGCGGGCCAGAGCCGCACCTGGGGGGGGGCAGCAGGACCAGACCACAGCCCCGCCCGCCCCCGCCCCTCAGCCCCGCCGCGCACGGGAACCGCGGAGCCAGAGGGAGCGCAGGGGGCGGCGGCCGGCAGGGAGGGACCCAGGCCCCGGCCCAGGTGCGGGGAGGGACCCAGGCCCCGGCCCAGGTGCGGGGAGGGACCCAGGCCCCGGCACAGGTGCGGGGAGGGCCCTGCAGGGGGGCGGCCGGCGGGGAGGGACCCAGGCCCCGGCCCAGGTGCGGGAGCCGCTGTCCGAGAGCCCTGCAGGGGAGCGGTGGGCGGGGCGGGGCCGCCTGCACCTGCTGCCAGGTGCGGGCGCGGAGACGGCGAGCGCGCGCGCGGGCCGCTCTTCCCTAATCTGGGTCACGCGCTGGGGGAAGGGAGGGACGAGGCCCACTTCTGGAACACGCGGCGGCGCCCCGGCTTTCGGGTTCCTGCTCCCTGCCCGGCCCGGGGGCCCGGGGGCCGGAGGGCCTGCGCTGCCCAGCCGCCCAGCCCAGGCCCGCACTCCCCGGGCGCGGCGGTAAACTGAGGCCGGGGCGGGCGGGGGCCCCGCCGGGCCGGGCTCACCTCGTCCTCCTTGTGGTTGCGGATGCCGCGGACCAGGTCTTGCAGGTTCTTGTCAAACATGCGGTCGATGCTGCCCTTGACCATCTTGAGGGCCATCGCGGCGGCCCTCGGGCTCTGGCCCCGGGAGGCCCGCGGCCGGGCGCCGCCGAGCGGGGGCCAGGAGGCCGCGCCTGCCGCCCGCGGAGCGCTGCGCTGCCGGCCGCCGCGCCGGGGCGGACTCCCAGGCCAGGGCGGCGGCGGGGTCCGGGGAGGGCGGCGGCGGCAGCGACCCGCCAAGCAGGAGCCCCGCTCCCGCTCCCGGCCGCTGGCAAATGGCGGACAAGATGGCGGCCCGGTCAGCTGACGACGGCGCCCGGTCTCAGCCTGCCCGCCCCCGGAAGCCCCGCCTCCCCGGCGGCCACGCCCCCGGACCTCCGGGGCAACGCGTCTCTCTGACGTGGACAGACCGCCCAATGGCAATGAGGACACCGCCCCCTCCTCGGCTAGACCACGCCCCTTCCCGGACAGGGCTCTGCGCTCATTGGTCAGCAGCCTCTGGAATTCCACCCACAGGCTCGTTCCGGGTTCCAGCCACGCCCTGCCCCGCCCCTCAGCTCAGTGACAGCTCTGGGCGTGGCCGGGTGTGGGCGGGGCCAGAGGTGGGCGGAGCGCCCACGTAGAGCTTACCTGGCCGATTTCTGGTACAGCATCGGCTCCGCCATCTGCGAACTGGCCGCTGCGTGCGGTGAAACCGGCGGGACTCGAACCAGCGAACTGAGGCCGCAGCTAGGCCCCCGACGCGGCCATTCGTCCAGTATGCGATTCTCAAGGGCTTCTCCCGTGGGGGGCTTGGTCAGGGGTGGGGGGTCTTGGACACTGAAGGACAAGCTGCCAACCTGGCCGGAAACTCGTGTCCAACACACACCCGATCCGGCAGGCAGAACGGGGCAGGAATTCCTACGAGCCACGAACACGAGGTAAAAGGCGAGCTCAGCCCTTAATCCAAGCGGGGCTCCGGTCACTGGCCCCACAAACTCAGGCTTCTAACGAACCCCTTGCACTGGTTACAGTGGGAAGACCGGGGCCAGGGCAGCACGACCACGGGACAGGGGCGCGACCCCCCAGCTGCACCCCAGTGCTGACCGGCTCACCCCGAGGCCCAGCGGGCCCTGTGCAAACGGAGCACTGGCCGGCGGGCGAGGACCACACGCACACGGCTGGACAGAACGGGCCGGCCACACGGAACCGTGCCCACGCGTGGGGCTGCCGTGGCTGGGAGGTTCACAAGCGGGAGCCACGGAGCTGGCGCCACAGGTGAAGCCCCCCCCCCACCGCAGCACTGGCTGCTCCTGTCAGAGGCGGCCGCCCTCTGTCCAGTCCAGCCCCCTGCTCGGCCACCTGGGAAAGCACCGGAGGACGACCCCAGCGCCTGGGCCCCTGCACCTGCCTGGGGGACCCCGAGGGAGCCCCTGGCTCCTGGCTTCGGATCGGCTCAGCTCCGGCCATCGTGGCCATCTGGGGAGTGACCCAGTGGATGGAAGACCTCTCCCTCCCCCTCCCTCCCTCTCTGTCCTTCTGTAACTTCTGCCTTTCAGGCAAATAAATAAATCCTTAAAATAAAAAAAAAGAAGGGCCCTTGTATCTGAAGAGATGGAGAGGTTTTCTGTTCCGAGTTGATCCTTGGACGCACACACGCGGTGGACGTGTGTCAGTGTGAGGTGACAAGAGTCAGTACAGATGTGTGAGGCGGATTAAAGATGCCGGCGCCGGGACTCGCGTGGCTAATCCTCCACCTGCGGCACCGGCATCCCATGTGGGCGCCAGGTTCCAGTCCCGGCTGCTCCTCTTCCAGGCCAGCTCTCTGCTGTGGCCAGGGAGTGCAGTGGAGGATGGCCCAGGTGCTTGGGCCCTGCACCCCATGGGAGACCAGGAGAAGCACCTGGCTCCTGGCTTCTGATCGGTGCAGCACCAGCTGTGGCAGCCATGTGGGGGGTGAACCAACAGAAGGAAGACTTTTCTCTCTGTCTCTCTGTCTAACTCTGCCTGTCAAAGAAAGAAAGAAAGAAAGAAAGAAAGAAAGAAAGAAAGAAAGAAAGAAAGAAAGAAAGATACATTGTCTCCAAGCTCCCAGTGGGCGCCTGCGCCCTGCGGCTTTGCTGTCTCAGGTGGAGGCCCCCCGGGCTACATGTGGCTCCAGGGCCCTCAGAACGCGGCCACCGAGACTGAGACGCTGAACTTGGACTGCGATGCAGACGGGGGTGTCGTCTTATCCCAGCGCAGCCGGACACGGAGTCGGCAAGGACGTCCTGTGCAGCTGGCGGGAGCGTGACCGCAGCTTCCCGCTGGTGCGCCTGGGAGCCGCCGTGATGGCTCAATGGGCGGGAGACCCGGACGGAGCCCTGAGCTCCAGCCCCCAGCCAGCCCTGCCTGCGGGGAGCACAGAGAACGGGAGATTCTCTCCTCCTGTCTTCTGACCCTGCTTCGACCTAGCCCTTCTGGGTGCTGGTCTGAGCCACCGTCCCCCGCCTGGACACGTGCAGGGACGGTGGCTTGCGTTTGCTGAGCAGGTGGGCTGCCTGCAACGCCCGGGGCGGCCAGCAGGGGGCAGTGCTAGCCAGCCTGCTCTCGGGCGCGGACTTGGCCGGGAGCCCGGAGCTCTGGGAAGCCGACTGGAGGTGCAGACGTCTGGGGGCGGCTCAGGCTCCCCCCAACCTCGCTTCCCTCATTCACAAGAGATCCAGCCACCCACCGCCCATCACCCACTCATGTCTACGCACACACAGCCATTCACCCATCACCCATCTGTCCATTCACCATCCATCCATCCCAAGGACAGCCTGAGGGACCGGTACTGTGGCACTGCAACACCGCTGTCCCATATGGGCACCGGTTCGAGTCCCGGCTGCTCCACTTCAGAGCCAGCTCCCTGCTAACGCGCCTGGGAAAGCAGTGGACGATGGGCCAAGTCCTTGGGCCCCTGCACCCACGAGCCCCAGAAGAAGCTCCTGGCTCCAGCCTGGCCCAGCCCTGGCCGCTGCAGCCATCTGGGGAGTGAGCAGTGTCTGGAAGACACCTCCCTCTCTGGCACATGGGGGTCCGTGTCGGGGCGCTGGTGCCAGTCCACTGCTTCCTGCTGAGGTACTGGGAAGGCAGCAGGTGGGGGCTACGGGGCTGGGGCTCCTGCAGGAGCTGAGGTGGTCTCCCCCTCTTCCTGGAGACCTGGAATCACAGGTGAGGGCAGAGGGAAGGGGCCGCTGCTGGCCCCACCCCGGCGTCCTCCCAGCCATCAGGAGACGTGGCGGCCCCGGCAGGAGGCACGGAGGGACCCACGCGTCCGCCCTGGGGGCTCCGTCACACACAGGTGTCTCTCAGTCTGAGCCGGGCGACACAACTGCTCCAACGCGGTGGCCCCGTGGCACGTGTCTGTCCCTGTAGGCACTCGACAAACATCGTGGACAAAATCAGCCACGGGAGGGCGTTCAGTTCACCGACAGGCACTGCCGTTGGGACCGAAAATTCCCCCGGGGAGCCAGCAGCAGCCCGGTGCAGCCGGTGAACCCGGCCCCGGCCACGCCCCCTCCCGGTCACCAGGTCCTGTCCCGGCTGCTCCACTGCCGATCCAGGTCCCGGGGCTCCGCCACCCACGTGGGAGACCCGGTGGGGTCCTGAGCTCCCGACTGCACCAGGCCCTGCCCGTCTCTGCGAGGAACCACGTTCCTAAAGGCACGGCCAGCCAGGAAGCAGAGGCACAGGTGCCCCGTCCAGGTGCTGAGGGCCCTGCCACGCCGTCCTGGCCCATAGAGAGCGACACTGACTCACTCATCTGAGGTTGCTTTTACTGGGACGGGCGTTGTGGGGAACTGGGTTAAGCCGCTGCCTGCAATCCTGCAACCCCTACGGGCGCCGGTTTGAGCCCCGGCTGCTCCACTTCCGATCCGGCTCCCTGCTAAGGCACCTGGGAAGGCAGCGGGAGGCGGCCCGAGTGCTGGGGGCCCTGCACTCGCGTGGGAGACCCGGAAGAAGCTCCTGGCTCCTGGCTCCCGCCTGGCCCGGCCCCAGCCAGCCTTGTGGCCGTGTGGGGAGTGACCCAGTAGATGGAAGACCTCTCTCTCTGTCACTGTACCCTTCCAATAAAAAAAAAAAAACTTTAAAAAATAAGATTTATTTTATTTATTGGAAAGACAGAGTGACAGAGAGAGAGATCTTCCACTGGGTCACTCCCCACATGGCCACAACGGCCAGGGCTGGGCCAGGCTGAAGCCAGGAGCCAGGAGCTCCCTCTGGGGCTCCCAGGTGGGTGCAGGGGCGCAGCACTGGGCCATCCCCGCTGCCTTCCCAGGTGCCTTAGAGGGAGCCGGATCGGAAGTGGAGCAGCCGGGACTGGAGCCGGTGACCCGGTGACCCGGTGACCTGGTGACTCGGTGACCCGGTGACCCGGCGTCCTGTGGTTTAACCACTGTGGCAGCTGATCCAGGGCCAAAGCTTTACCCAGGGCCTCTCCCAGAATCCTCCACTGTCCCATTGCTGTTTCTGAGGTGGCCCCCAACATTCCCAGGGTGGCCCCTGATATTCCTGGGTGACCCCGACATTCCTGGGTGGCCCCTGACATTCCTTGGGTGACCCCGACATTCCTGGGTGGTCCCCAACATTCCTGGGTGGCCCCCGACATTCCTGGGGTAGCCCCTGACATTCGTGGGGTGGCCTCTGAATTTCTTGGGTGGCCCTGACATTCCCAGGGTGACCCCAAATTTCCTGGTTGGCCCCCAACATTCCTGGGGTGGCCCCTGATATTCCCAGGGTGGCCCTCAAATTTCCTGGGTGACCCCAACATTCCTGGGGTGGCCCCTGATATTCCCAGGGTAGCCCTCAAATTTCCTGGGTGGCCCCGACATTCCTGGGTGGCCCCGAATTCCCAGGGTGGCCCCAACATTCCTGGGTGGCCCCGACATTCCTGGGTGGCCCCAACATTCCCGGGGTGGCCCCGACATTCCCAGGGTGGCCCCCGACATTCCCAGGGTGGCCCCTACACTGCGGGATGGGGACGAAGCTCAGAACGCGGCAGCCCAGGGCCCTCGCCGGGGTCTCAGGGCACCAGGGCCCCAGCTTGCACCCTGGCCTTTCCGCTGCTGGGCCAGGCGTCCTGCCCTGAGCGTGGCCCAGGGACACTGCACCTGTGAATCCACACAGAAGTGTCCCAGGGAGGGGCAGCAGAGAGTGGACCCCTTAGCTGCTGGCTTCCGGGGTCTCCGGGAGCAAGAAGCTAGCGTGAGGAGCCAGAGTCACGTGGGTCCCGGCACTGACGACGTGGGCCCCAGGCACTGTGATGTGGGCCCCGGCACCATCACGTGGGCCCCCCGGTGTGTTAACCCTCACAAGGGCTCTGCCAAGCCACTGATTCCCGCCCCGGGCTTTGAACTGCTGAACCTCCTTGCTGGCCCAAAATATCTTACAAACAAAACAAAGCAAGGGGCCGGCGCTGCGGCTCACTAGGCTAATCCTCCGCCTGCGGTGCCGGCACACCGGGTTCTAGTCCTGGTCGGGGCGCCGGATTCTGTCCCGGTTGCCCCTCTTCCAGGCCAGCTCTCTGCTGTGGCCAGGGAGTGCAGTGGAGGATGGCCCAAGTGCTTGGGCCCTGCACCCCATGGGAGACCAGGAGAAGCACCTGGCTCCTGCCTTCGGATCAGCGCGGTGCACCGGCTGCGGCGGCCATTGGAGGGTGAACCAATGGCAAAGGAAGACCTTTCTCTCTGTCTCTCTCACTGTCCACTCTGCCTGTCAAAAAATAAATAAATAAATAAATAAAAAATGAAAACAAAACAAGGGGCCGGCGCTGTGGCACAATGGTAAAGCCTCCACTTGCAGCACCAGCGTCCTACATGGGCGCCGGTTCGAGTCCCAGCTGCTCCACTTCCGATCCCACCCTCTGCTGTGGCCTGGGAGAGCAGTGGAAGATGGCACAAGTCCTTGGGCCCCTGCACCCGCGTGGGAGACCCGGATGGAGCTCCTGGCTCCTGGCTTCAGATCGGCAGCTTCAGGATCCGCAGGAGAGAAAGCCCACACTTCCGGGAACGGGGTGTGCTTGCCAAGATCCCCGCAGGTGCCTAAAAGGCCAACCAATGAGGGTCCGACACGCCTCAACCTTTAACAAACCCCACGCCCTGTATCAGTAAGAGGAGTCCTGCCAGCCCCTGGCGGGCAGCTTCCCTGTCCCTGCTCTGCTGGGCCGGTGGCCCTCGCCCGGGGCGGAATCCCGGTAGCAGCCCCTGCACGGGGGCACCGGGCTGGGAAGACTTGGCAGGCGCTGGACGCCGCGCGGGAGCAGCACGGCTCTGGGGCTCTGGCTGTCGTGGGTGTTTGCGGGGTGACCCGGCGGGCGGTGGACCCCTCTCCTCTCTCTGTAACTCTGCCTCTCAAATACGTACATAAATACATACATAAAGGAGACTTACTTTTTAAAAGCCTTACAGGAAAAGAGCGACAGAGAACGCATGATGGATCGCCTTGGTTCTGTCCCGCGTGGAAGAATCTCCCAGCGGAGATTTAAAAAGCAAGAGTTGGAGGCGTCCAAGCCCTCTGGCCGGGGCGGCACCGCGAGGGGGCTCCCAAGAGAGGAAAGCCCCAGGGCTGGGGCTGGTGGGGGTCTACGCACAATTTTGATTGGCGTTCAGTTACAGGGCAGGAAGACCTGGGTTACAATCTATCCTACACGGAACCCCCAGGAGGGTGGGACAGGTGACTCCTCTACACCCGGAGCTGTGAGCTCAGGGGGACCGGTGACCGCCCACTGAGCCACAGCACTGCCCCCACCCCAGGCACTTCTGCCCTTGCTGGGGATAACCTTGGGGGGACAAGCTCTCTGCACCCCAAATCCCGCTGGGACCACCCCAACTGCCTATTAACCCATCTTACTCCTCAGAAAACCACAGCCCCTCCTACCAAGACCTCCAGGGACAGGATGGGGGGTGGGGGCCGAGAGTCAGGCGGGTGAACTTCCGGCAGCTCAGGGGTGCAGCACCGGGCAGGGTGGCAGATGGAGGCAGCGTCTGGGGCAGGAGCTGGGTTTCACTGGCACAGCACGGAACGGTGCTATGGCACGGGTGCGTGTCCCGATTCCGTGGCAACCACGCCGTGCCGGTGATGTCAAAACTCCCCTGTGAACCCCGGGCCTGGGCAGGGGGTCCAGGCTGCTCCCGGGAGCCCCACCCAGCCTCCAGGCCAGAGCTGGGTGCTGGTTCTCCACAACCTGCCTGCAGACAGGGAACACAGGGGATGTTTTTAAAATAATTTTGTGTCCGGCGCCGCGGCTCACTAGGCTAATCCTCCGCCTTGCGGCGCCGGCACACCGGGTTCTAGTCCCAGTCGGGGCACCGGATTCTGTCCCGGTTGCCCCTCTTCCAGGCCAGCTCTCTGCTGTGGCCTGAGAGTGCAGTGGAGGATGGCCCAGGTGCTTGGGCCCTGCACCCCATGGGAGACCAGGAGAAGCACCTGGCTCCTGCCTTCAGATCAGCGCGGTGCGCCGGCTGCTCCTCTTCCCATCCAGCTCCCTGCTGTGGCCTGGGTGCTGTGGCCGGAGTGCTTGGGCCCCCGCACTCCTGTGGCTTCAGATCAGCTCAGCTCCGGTCACTGCAGCCATCTGGGGAGAGAACCAGCAGGTAGAAGACCTCTCTCCCTCTCTACTTCTCAAATAAACAAAATCTTAAAAATATGTAAGATTTATTTGAAAGGCAGAGATACAGAGAGAGCTCCCACCTGCTGTCTCACCCTCCCCCAACCCCCCAGTGCCCAGGCGCGGGGGGCTCCACCCGGGTCTCCCACGTGGGTGGCAGGGACCCAAGTCCTGGAGCCCCGCTGCAGCAGCACTGGGACCGGGCTGGGCGGGACGCAGCACCTGAGGGTGGTCCTGGCTGCCCAGCGAGTGCCGGTCTCTCTGTGCCTTGGTCACAAGGCTCCTCCCTGAAGACGCCTCTGCACCTTACAGCAGGGCCAGGGCCTTGACCGTGGCACCAGGATTCCTTACCCTCCTCCCTGGCCAAGACGGCCACCCCCCACCCAGCCAAACCCGCCGCAGGGTCTCCAAGGCTGAGGCTGTGGTCAGCTGGTCCCCACCTCCCTGCCCCCACCCTCAGCTTAACTGCTAATTAACCGCTTCCTAAAAGCGGCCCCAGAAACTGGGCGGCGATCAGCATCCGGATGGTGGGCATTGTCTCCAGGGGAGGCAGCAGGACCACCTGCAGTGGCCCCAGGCTGAAGGAAGCCCACCTGCCCATCACACAGAACCCCGCGGAAGCCCGCGCAGGAGCCCCTCACCAGCCTGAACCCGCCCCCTGCAGGCCCCTCCCCCAAGACAGCCTGGGCCTGAGAGTCGCAGCCGTAGCTCCCTCGGGGGCCGGGGAAGGAGGTGTTGGGGTGCTGGGCGCCAGGCTCCTCGCTGCTTAGCGACGGAAGCCCCTTCGCCCCAGTGCCCGCGGGGCGCGTGAACCCCACCTGAGGGTTAGGCAGCAGCTCCTCCGATGGGTTCTGGGGCTTTCAGGGGCTACCGGCGGCCCCCCCCCCCCCGCCCAAGCCCAGAACGACCGCGTGGCCTCCAGCCGGCCAGAAGGGAGGCCCGGCTCCTCCGGGGGTCTCGGATTTCAGGCCAGGAGCCCACCCTCGAGCTCAGAGGCAGCCATTACAATCCTCATTCTATTTGCTACCTTCTATGTCTCCCTTAAAAAAAAATATTTCTTTGCCGAAGGGTTTACTGGGGGAAACCGGATAGAGGGAGTTTGCTGGGGGCAGGGTGGGGGCAGGGAATCCCATTAGGGTGGGGGTGGAGCTGACACCGGTGGTTGGGCCCTGGGGTCGCCTGGCTTCCAGCTATAGTGGCAGTGGGGCGGGAGCCTAGGAGGGTGTGGGGGCGTAGATCGCGCCTTAGATAAGAGGAACAGGCCGGAAGCTGGATCTGAATAGGAGCACCCCCCCCCCCCCGGGAATGAATATGCAAATTCACAGAGTCAGGAAATCCTTTTGTTCCTGTGTCTACATCTATCCACTTAGGACAGTCAGAGGGCCACAGTTGATCTTCCACTTGCTGGTTCACTCTCCAAAGTCCTGCAAGGGCTGGGGCCGGGCCAGGCCAAAGCCAGGAGCCAGAAAACTCAACCCAGGCCTCCTAGGAGGCTGCCGGGGCCCGGGGACTGGGACGGCTCTGCTGCTTTCCCAGCCCAGGAGGCAGCTGGGGCGGAAGCGGGGCAGCCGGGACTCGGGACTCGGGGCGGCACTTGCGGGATGTGAGTGCCCCGACCGTCCTGTAGCCCACTGCACCGCAGTGGCCGCCCCGGCTCAGTTGTCTTTACTACAGAGAGCTCGGGGAGGGCTGGCCTGCCTGTGACACCCGGCAGGGGAGCAGGTGTCCGGCCCAGGCCCCACGTCAGGCGCTCTCTCTGTCCCTTCCGTTCTGCTGGACGCCCTGTCCCCAGCCAATCACCCCGCTCTCTCTCACCCCTGAATTCTGTTCAGATACAAGAGGTCCTGGTGTTGTGGCACCCTGGGCTATGCCACAGCCTGAGACACTAAACATCCCATGTGGCCGCCGGTTCGAGTCCCGGCTGCTCCTCTTCTGGTCCAGCTCTCTGCTGAGGCCTGGGAGAGCAGTGGACAATGGGCCAAGTGCTTGTGATATCGGAATGTGGCCCCTTAAAGTTTCCCAAAAGTCCCATCTGGGCTGCCACATGATGTCACTTACTACTAAATTCCCAACATTAATACGCCCGAGTGGGTTCTTCCCTAATATTTAGAAAAGAATGAAGGAGGCAGCATGGTCCATTTTAGGCTTTTATTTAGTGCGAAAGATGCATAGGAGAGTGAGGGCTTTATCTATAGGGGAGGGGCAGATCTGGGTTCATACGGAGCGGCCGGAACCAGCCACGTGGAGGCGCAGGGCGGGTGGCCCGAAGGTCACGCCCTGCAGGCACAGGGCAGCGGCCAACCCCTACTGACCATTGGCCAGGGCAAAGAGAAAGGAGGAAAGTGGCGGACACACCCTCTTCCAGGCTTTTAGTCCACTTCCAAAGGGGAGGGGTTAATTAGCCTGATTGTCCAGGGAGCGCTTAGGTGTGGCCAGGCAGGGGCCTGAGGTCACACAGGGGCGTGGCGAAGGTGTGGTCTGTCTTCCAGCTCACAAACCTGATCAGTTTTAACCTGAGTGCCTGCCTACCTCACCTGGGCCCCTGCACCCGCGTGGGAGACCCGGAAGAAGCTCCTGGCTCTCGGCTTTGGATCGGTGCAGCTCTGGCTGCTGTGGCCATCTGGGGAGTGACCCAGCGGATGGGAGACCTCTCTCTCTCCCTCTCTCTCTCCCTCTCTCTCTCTCTCTGTGACTCTGTCTTTCAAATAAATGAAGCAAATCTGCCTCCGTTATTGCTATAGCAGCGGGACGAACCAAGACAGGGTCGCATTTCACACGCATCCTATTTTACAGATGAACAAACTGAGGTTCAGACAATCCCAACAGCCGGCCGGAGTCGCAAGCAGGTGCTTAGTGGTTGAGCTGGCCTGGGGGAAAAACTCACATCACCCTAGAACCCACACCAGCCTCCAGCGCCGGAGACCAGACTGCCGTGTGCAAGGGGGGGCTGTGGCAGCGGCACGCGGGTGTCAGGGAACCGAGGTGGGCGGGAGCCGCTGCGGGGAAGTCCGTGCGGGCCCCTACCCTGTGGACGCGGCATCTCTCCTCTGCCTGCGGGATCTGGCGTCTGGTCTCGCCCCGGCTGGGCAGCTCGGAGCTGTCCGCGGTGCTGAAACGGCCCCTGCTGGTCACTCTCGGCCGCCGTCTGGACCCTGCGTCCTGTGCTGCCACGCAGGAGCGTGACGGGCTGCGGGGCCGTCCACGAGCTCCGGGGCTGCGGGACGCCTGCCCTGGCTGACTCGCCCTTGGGAACAAGGACAGGAAGTCACCCGTGTCCCGGCCCCGGATCCCCCGCACCCTCTCGGGCGCCCGCCTCCCGGCCCCGGGACCCCCGCACCCTCTCGGGCGCCCGCCTCCGGGCCCCGGGACCCCCGCACCCTCTCGGGCGCCCGCCTCCCGGCCCCGGATCCCCCGCACCCTCTCGGGCGCCCGCCTCCCGGCCCCGGATCCCCGCACCCTCTCGGGCGCCCGCCTCCCGGCCCCGGATCCCCCGCACCCTCTCGGGCGCCCGCCTCCCGGCCGCGGGACCCCCCCCCCGCACCCTCTCGGGCGCCCGCGTCCCGGCCCCGGGATCCCCGCACCCTCTCGGGCGCCCGCCTCCCGGCCCCGGATCCCCCGCACCCTCTCGGGCGCCCGCGTCCCGGCCCCGCGCTCCACCAGCCGCTCCAAGCAAACAGAAACAAACCCTGTTCTATTCTGATCCCAGGGCAGCCTCCCGGAGTCAGCTGTTCGGCCACGTGGCTCTCTGAGAGCCCCAGACCTCACTATTTATTTATTGTTTAAAAATAGATCTCAATGGCTTTGTTTATGAATCGTGAATCGCAGCCGCCTCTAGTCAACAAACTAGGATAATAGCTCCTCTGATCATTATTTGTCATGTAAGGTTTGCTTTTTCCCCCTCCAGAGCTGGGTCAGGTTGATGCCAAGTTCTCCATCCAGGTCCCCCACGTGGGTGGCAGGTGATGCAGTGGGGGAGCCGGTAAAGCCGCCGCCTGCAGGGCCGCATCCCACGTGGGCGCCGGTTCGAGTCCCAGCTGCTCCACTTCCGATCCAGCTCTCTGCTGTGGCCCGGGAGAGCAGTGGACGATGGCCCAAGTCCCTGGCCCCTGCACCTGCGGGGGAGACCCGGATGGAGCTCCTGACTCCCGACTCCAGCCTGGACCAGCCTGGTTGTTGCGGCCATTTGGGGAGTGACCCAGTGCCTGGAAAGAGCGCTCTCTCTCTCTCTCTCTCTCTCTCTCTCTCTCTCAAATATATTAATCTTTTTTTTTTTTTTTTTGACAGACAGAGTGGACAGTGAGAGAGAGAGACAGAGAGAAAGGTCTTCCTTCCGTTGGTTCACCCCCCACATGGCCATCACCGCCGGCGCACGGCGCCAATCCGATGGCAGGAGCCAGGTGCTTCTCCTGGTCTCCCATGGGGTGCAGGGCCCAAGCACCTGGGCCATCCTCCACTGCACTCCCGGGCCACAGCAGAGAGCTGGCCTGGAAGAGCGGCAGCCGGGACTGGAACTGGCATTCCGACGAGGGATGTGGTGGCTGAACCCACTGTGCCACAAGGCCGGCTGGCGGCTCCTCAAGGGACGTTCGCTGACTGAAGAAATGCAATGCGGACGGAGGGAGGGCCTTGGGGAGCAGGGGAGGCCGGCTGTGCGTCAGGCCTGTCCAGTGACCCCTGTGGGGGCCTTGCTGGGGGTCCCGACACCTCGGCCAGGCAGGGCCTCCTCACAGGCCCCTCCCAGAGTTCTCCGCGCCCACCGCGCCCAGAACAGCCTGGGGGAGGCCGAGGGTCAAGGGCACCGAGGTCGCTGGGCCTGGAAGGGTGGGGCCAGGCCTGGAATCTGGTGGTGCAGGGCGGGTTCTGGCCTCCTCCCTGGGGCGGGGGCAGGGCGGGGGAGGGGGGGTGTCCCAGGCGTCCTGGGCCCAAGGTCAGGCCTGGCCCGGGGCTTGCAGGACCCACAGTGTTCACTGCAGAACCCCCAAGGCTGGGCCTGCGGGTCAGCCGGTGTAGAGAGAGCCGACCACGGACATCCGGCGTTTGATTGCCAAACTGGGGGGCCGGCGGCCTGGCCTGGGGGGCTAAGCTGCGGCCTGCAGTGCCGGCATCCGTATGGGCACCAGGGTTTCAGTCCCGGCTGCTCCACGGGCAGTGGACAATGGCCCAGGTCCTCGGGCCCCTGCACCCGCGGGGGAGACCCGGGTGGAGCTCCTGGCTCCTGACCTGCCCAGTTCTGACCATTGTGGCCCTGTGGGGGGTGGAGTGGATGGAGGTCGGGGGTCCCACCAGGCAGAACAGGGCAATGCCTGGGAGTCTTGGTGAAGGGTTCTGGTTTCTCCGAGGGGCAGGCCACCCCCTCCCCGGCAGGGGGCCGCAGTGGGCGGGGGTGGGGGGTGGCTCCCTCTGGATTTGAAGCCCCCAGTGGGGGTTTCCGACAGGAGCAATGGTTCTGGGCTTTGGAGGAAACAGGGCCATCGAAAACTACCTTCCCGGCTACACCAAAAAGTGGGGGCTGGGGCCGGCATCCCCCGTCAGGGCACGGGTTCGAGTCCCGGCTGCTCCCAGCCACCCACGCCGGGGACCCGGATGGCGCTCCCGGGTCCTGGCAGCCACTTGGCGAGGGAGCGGGCAGATGCCCATCTCTGAGTCGCCCTCTCCAAGCTACAGGTAGAACAGAGCGACCCAAAGGCATGCAGGCCACTGCCATTATCTTCCCGGCGGCCTCAGCAAACAGCGGCGTCTGCAGCCGGAAACGAGGCCCGGACGTGCGGTTTCCCACGCGGCCGACGGCGGACCGGGGACTCGAACTCGCCAACCACCCGCTCCGCCCCAAGGGTTTCCCCCGGGTTCCCGCTTCCGGCCGGCGGGGGCAGCCTAGGGCAGCCGAGGACGCGCGCGCGTGCGAGCGTGCGTGCGTGCGTGCGTGCCGGCGTGTGTTCGCGCCGCCGGGCGAGCCCACAGGGCGGCGCGCCGGGGGGTGGCGCGCGCGGCGCGGCGGGCGGGGCCGTGGGCGCGCGCCGCCTCCTCGCGCCGGGCCCCCCCCGCGGCCGCGCGGCGAGTGGTTCGGCCCGGCCCCCGGCTCATTGTGCTCGCCTCACGCCGGCCCAAGATGGCGGCGGCGCTGGCGGCCCCGGGCCTGTGACCACAAAGAGGGAGCCGGGGCCCGGACGGGAGCGCGGCGGCGGCGGCGGCGGCCGAGCCCCAGCCCAGGCCCCCTCCCCTCAGCCTCCCGCCCCGCCCTCCCCGCCCTGCGCCGCCCGCCCTCCCGCCGGCGGCCGCGCCCCTCCCCCACCGCCCGCCTAGCATGGTGCGGCGGCCGCGCGCGTCGACATGGGCGAGAAGCTGGAGCTGAGGCTCAAGTCGCCCGTGGGGGCCGAGCCCGCCGTGTACCCGTGGCCTCTGCCGGTCTACGTGAGTGTCGCCCCCCTGCCCGCCGGGCCCCGCGCGCGCGGGGGTCCCCTTGGGCGCCTTGACCCCCCAAACTGCTGTTGGCGACCCCCGCGGGGCCGCGGCGCGCGGGCCGGGGGCCGGTGGTCGGCGGGGGCGCGGCCCGCGTGGTCTCGGCGCCCTCCCGGCGGGGGGCGCCTCGTCCCCCGGTGCGCAGTGGGCTCGGCGGGCTTCGCGCCGGCGCCGGCCGGGCCCCGTGGCTGGGTGGGTGGGTGGGCCGGGCCGTGCGTCCCGGGCCTCCGCAGGTGGGGACTTCAGCGCCCCCCGCCTCGGTGGGGCAGGCCCTGGGCAGCGGCGAGGCAGGGGCTTCCAAGGCCCGCGCCGCTGGGCGGGGTGGCGGGCATCGCGCGGGCCTGGGCAGGGGCCGCCCCGGGTGGGCGCCGGCGCGCGCGCGGGGCCGGGGTCAGCGGTCAGCGGTCGGCGGGGCGCGCGTCCGCGAGTGCGGCGGTTCCGGGGGGGCGGGCGCGCGTCCCCGGGGCGCCCCTCGGCCTGCTGGGCGGTGCGCGGGGGGACAGGCCTGCCGGGGCTCCCGCGCGCGCTCGGCCGGTGTCCGTTTCTGGGAACGCGGGGGCGGGGCTTGCGCGCCGGGGCGGGCGCCGCGAGGAGGAGGAGGGGGAGGGGGAGGGGAGGGGGAGGGGCGGCCTGGCGAGGCTTCCTCCTGCGCGCGCGGGCGCTCGCCCTGCGGGCTGCTGGCCCGGCCCCGCGCGGGGAGCGCCCCTGCGCGCGCGCCTTCGGGTGCCCGGCCGCGCGAGGCGGAAGGTGGAAGCCTGCCTGTCCGTCCCCCCCCCCCCCCGTCGGGTTACGGACTTTCTTTTTCGTTTTTGTAACTTTCGGGAATATTCCAAAGGCAGAGCCCGAGGCGGGGAGACCGAGCCTCGCTTCGTCGGGCCCCCCTCCCCAGATGTCCGGCAGCCCCGCGGCTGGGCCAGGCTGAGCCGCTTGCCCACGTGGGTGGCGGGGACCCCGCGCTTGCCCTGTCCGGGGCTGCGGGGCGCAGGCGTCTGGCCGCCGGGAGCCAGCCCCGCTGGTGGTCGGTGCGGAGTCCCGAGGCAGATGGGCCTGCCCTGCCCGGGGCTGACCCGTGGCGCTGGCTGCCCTGAGCCCACCCCCGCGGGGGTGCTGACGGGTGCAGCGTCCAGGGCGGGTCTTTCTGTGAGCTGGGGTGGGGAGAGGCCGGGAGGCGCCGCCGGCCTGTGCCGAGCCGTGCCCCCAGCTGCAGACCCCTGCCCTCGGCTGCGGGGCTGAGTGGCTCCTGGCCGCCCCTCGCTGGCCCGGGCCTCGCGCAGGGCCGCGGGTGCTCAAGTCCGCAGAGCGTGTGAGTGGCAGGCGGCGGCCAGTGAGGCGGGCGGGGCTGGGGCAGGCGCCCGCTCGTTCAGGGTTCACTGGGGCGCCTGCCGGACACAAGGGACAGGGAGGCCCAGTGGAGTTCCGGGGGGGGGGCTAGAACGAGACCCACGCTGCCCGCCCGCTGTCGGGGGGGGCGGCCTAGGCTTGCGGCGGCACAGGCTCCGGGGTGCGGGGTGCACGGGGTTGCTGGCTGGCGGGAGAGGGCTGGGGCGCCCTCCGCAGTGACTCAGGCGGGGGGGGGGGGGCACCGGAGCTGTGCCTGCCGGGTCCCTGCTCCCTGGAGGTGCAGCTGGGCCGGCCGGGGGCGGGCTGAGCCATCCCTGCCCTGACTCAGAGCCTATTTCTGGGGCTGACCCGGGATGAGTGTCCCGCGGCCATGACCTTCTCACACACGCGCACACACGCACACACACACACGCGGCCTGTGTGGGCGGGCCGTTCCCGCGGAGACCCGGGGGCGCTCGGGGTCAGGCTTGTGGGGCCTCCTTCCCTGCAGGGGTGAGTGTGCGAGTCCAGGAGCCAGGGGCTGCGAGGACCCCCCCCCCCCAGGAGCCAGAGGGGACTTGCGGCTGCCCGTCGGCTCTCCCTGGTGCCCACAACCAGGGCTGACAGGCTGGGCCGGGAGCAGAAACTACTGGGTCTCCAGTGTGGGTGGCGCGGGGCTGGGAGCTGGAGCTGAAGTGCAGGGCCGGCTCTGGGGTGCCCTGCTGCCCCCCTTTTTTTCCAATTAAAAAAATGTTGGCCAGCGCCGCGGCTCACTAGGCTAATCCTCCGCCTGCGGCGCCGGCACCCCGGGTTCTAGTCCCGGTCAGGGCGCCGGATTCTGTCCCGGTTGCCCCTCTTCCAGGCCAGCTCTCTGCTGTGGCCCGGGAGTGCAGTGGAGGATGGCCCAAGTCCTTGGGCCCTGCACCCCATGGGAGACCAGGAGAAGCACCTGGCTCCTGGCTTCGGATCAGTGCGGTGCGCCGGCCGCAGTGCGCCGACCGCGGCGGCCATTGGAGGGTGAACCAACGGCAAAGGAAGACCTTTCTCTCTGTCTCTCTCTCTCACTGTCCACTCTGCCTGTCAAAAATAAAAAAAGTTATTTGAATTTCAGAGTGACGGAGAGACCGATCTTCCGTCCACTGGTTCACTCCCCCGATGGCCGCAGTGAGGTGGGCTGGGCCAGACCAGAGCCAGGAGCCTCCGGTCTCCGACGTGGGTGCAGGGGCCGTCTTCCTCCTCTCCCGGCCCTTCGCAGGGAGCTGCATCGGAAGTGGAGCAGCCGCGTGTTGAACAGGTGCCCGTGTGGGGTGCCGCCCCGTGTACCACGCTGGGCCCCTGTGCCGGCCCCCACGCGCGTCTTTTTCATCGTGGGCCTGGAGATGGTGCCGGGAGGACCACTTGGGGGCTGGGCCGCCGATGCCCTCCGCGGTGTCCAGTGTGTTTTCTGGGGTGCTTGCCCCTGTGCGTCCCTGGGAACCCAGGCCCTGGTGTCCATCAGCACAGCGGTCACTCCTGCCCACAGCACGCAGGGCTGCCGACGCGCGCGGCCTGGGGACGGGCAGCTGGGGCCCCGGTCCTGCGGTGGCTGCCGCTTCTCTGCGTGTGTCCCTCCAGCCTCCAGGAAGAGGGCTGCGTGCATGCCCAGGCCTGGCGTCCGCCGAGGGCAGGGCCCTCGGGTCTCACCGCCCCAGATGGGCTGGGAGTGCCTGGAGCTGGCTTTGTTTTTTAGAAATATTTATTTGTTGGGGCCGGCGCCGGGGCTCACTTGGCTAATCCTCAGCCTTGCGGCGCCAGCACACTGGGTTCTAGTCCCGGTCGGGGCGCCGGATTCTGTCCCGGTTGCCCCTCTTCCAGGCCAGCTCTCTGCTGTGGCCAGGGAGTGCAGTGGAGGATGGCCCAGGTGCTTGGGCCCTGCACCCCATGGGAGACCAGGAGAAGCACCTGGCTTCGGATCGACACAGCGTGTCGGTTGTGGCGGCCATTGGAGGGTGAACCAACGGAAGGAAGACCTTTCTCTCTGCCTCTCTCTCACTGTCTAACTCTGCCTGGCAAATAATAATAAAACAATATTGACTTGTTTGTGTTGAGAGTTACAGGGAGAGAGACCCTCCCTCTGCTGGGTCACCCCCCAGATGGCTGCCGTGGCCGGCGCTGGACCAGGTCAAAGCCAGGGTCGCCGCATGGCTGCAGGGCCCCAGCACTCGGGTCGTCTGCTTCTCCCAGGCCGTGAGCAGGGAGCGGGATTGGAGGAGCACCAGGAACCGGTGCCCGCACGGATGCTGGTGTGGGGACGAAGCCTGACCCCTGGTGGCGGAAGGTGTGCGCCTCCGGCCGTGGCGCAGGGTCAGGGCCGCGAGGTGGCACCACAGACGTGCCCGCACGTGGACGGGCTCCCGACACCTCGTTGACCCGGCACAGCTGAGACGCTACCGTCTTGACGTGGACCTCGGCCCTGGGTGTCCACGGTGCCGAAGCCACCGCGCGGTGGCGTCCCGTGTGCGTGCCACCCACTTCCCATCCGGCTCCCTGCTGGTGCTCACCTGGCAGGCGGCAGGGGGGCCCCCACCCTGGGAGGCTCCTGGCCCCGCCCCGCGGCCCCCAGGCGAGAAGGAATGGACAGGAGCGCTCCTTCCCTCTGTAGCGCCTTCCAGACGCGCACCCGTGTGCCCCTTGAGAAGGCCGCGGGGGCGGGGGCGCGGGTGAGCCCTGCTCCCCATCCCGCTCCTGCCTCCTGAGCCCGGGAGGCGGCCACCCTCGCGGCCCCGCTGCGTCCCGCTGGCCGGCCCCGGGCTGTTGAGGCCACGTGGGGAGGAGCCCGCAGGCGAGGGCTGTCTCCTCCCCGCGGCGCGCCTTTCCCGCGCGTGCAGAGGACGTCTCGAAGTCCTGTGTGCAGTGTTCTGTGTGTGTGAGTGTGCAAGCGTGTGTGAGCGTGTGTGTGTGGGTGTCAGTGTGTGCATGCATGTGTGTGCCCGCGCGTGCTCATTCCACAGCCGGCTGGGTTGTTTGTGCCTGGCACCTCTCCGGCCAGCCGCATGCCGAGGGCCCAGGACGCCGCGTGGCCCGTGGCTGCCGGCAGAACCCCCGGCCCTGCCCGTGTGACCCGGCAGCTGGGCGGAGCCTGGGGCCCAGGGGCTCATGGGGCTCCGCTCCTGCGAGGCACAGCTGCCGTGCCCCGCCGCGGCCCCTGCCTCCTCTCCCCTCCCCGGCCCGGGAGGGGTCCCCCGGTCCCTTCCTGTCCCTCCGTGCATCCCAGGCCTCTGCCAGGGCCTCCCGTGTCGGGCGGCGTCACCGTCTCGGGGCGTGCCAGACGGGCAGAGTATTTTTAGCTGCGGCTTTGTGCTGCGAGCGCGGGTCAGGACCGCGCTGAGCAGGGGGAGTGGGCGCCCGGCCTCCTTCCTGTGACTCACCCGCGTGGAGGAGTGGGCACGCTGGGCAGTGACTCACAGGTGTGTGCGGAGCCGCGAGCAGTGACTCAGCCCCGCTCCAGCCAGGGCCGCCCAGAGGCCACGCGCTGAGTCGCCTTCCCGGAGCCTGTGGTGGGGGCTGAGCTGGGCGGCGCTGCCCGGAGTGTGCCGGCCCCCTCCCGGGGGCGGGGCGGGGGCGGGGCCGGGGGCGGGGCCGGGGCCAGGTGCGCCTCTCCCTGGCCCGTGTGTGAGCGAGCCGCTGGGTCCCCCGGACGCAGGGATCTTGTGCTGTGGCTCAGCGCTGCCTGGGACCCCCACCGCAGTGGGCGCCGGCGGAGACCTGGCGGGTCTGCTCCTGGCCTCGGCCTGGCCCAGGCGGCCTGGGGTGGACCAGCAGGTGGAGGTCTCTGTCTGACTCTCCCTTTCAGGTAGATAACTGTTGGCGCTCACGGCAGACGCGCGCTGTGGGACAGCCCCGCAGACGTCAGAGGTTTTACACCACAATAAACTTACTTTTATAAAGATTTATTATTTATTTGAAAATCAGAGTTACACAGAGAGAGGAGAGAGAGAGAGAGGTCTTCCATCCACTGGGTCACTCCCCAGATGGCCACGACGGCCGGAGCTGAGCTGATCCGAAGCCAGGAGCCAGGGGCTCCCTCCGGGTCTCCCACGCGGGGGCAGGGGCCCAGGACCTGGGCTGTCTCCACTGCTCTCCCAGGCCACAGCAGGGAGCTGGGTGGGACATGGAGCAGCCGGGACTCGAACCTGCGCCCACGTGGGGTGCCGGCACCGCAGGGGGTGGGTTTACCCGCTGTGCCAGGACGCCAGGCCCTAGACTTCATTCCGTTTTCCCCTCGTGTCCAGGGTGGTGCTGTCCGGGGCTACAGGCGTCCTCCCCAGCTCCCTTGGATCAGTGAGGGGAGACAGCGGGCCAGGGCTCAGGTCAGGAGCAGCTGTCCATTAAGGTGCTGGATCCTCGAGTGGGGAAGCTGGGATGGGGGCCTGTGCCCACCCCCGCCCCCGCGCCTCTCTGGACTTAGGCCCCGCCCCGTGCCCACCCCTGCCCCCCCCTGCGCCTCTCTGGACTTAGGCCCCGCCCCCGCGCCTCTCTGGACTTAGGCCCCGCCCCCGCGCCTCTCTGGACTTAGGCCCCGCCCCGTGCCCACCCCCTGCCGTTTTCAGGCTCATTGGTCATTGAGGGGCTGGGACAGTCCTTGTTCAGCCAGAGCAGTGCCTGCCTTGCTGGTGGTCACAGGGGTGGGGGTGGGGGGTCCCTGTCGTGCTGGTGGTCACAGGGGTGGGGGTGGGGGGTCCCTGCCGTGCGGGGGCAGGGATGGGGGTGGGGGGTCCCTGCGGTGCTGGTGGTCACAGGGGTGGGGGTGGGTGGTCCCTGCGGTGCTGGTGGTCACAGGGGTGGGGGTGGGAGGTCCCTGCGGTGCTGGTGGTCACAGGGATGGGGGTGGGGGGTCCCTGCGGTGCTGGTGGTCACAGGGATGGGGGGTGGGGGGTCCCTGCGGTGCTGGTGGTCACAGGGGTGGGGGTGGGGGTCCCTGCCGTGCGGGGGCAGGGATGGGGGTGGGGGGTCCCTGCCGTGCTGGTGGTCACAGGGGTGGGGGGTCTCTGCTTTGGGGCTGTTCTGGCGCGTTCCTGGCTCCCTGGGGCAGCTGTGGGGAGCCTGGCTGCACGCTGGCGGCTCCCTGGTAGCCAGGAGCTGCGGTCTCGGAGGTGCCGTCATAGACCCCTTTTCCTCCCTCGGTCTCTAGTTCTGAAGCCTGGGTTCATGGCCTTGCTTTTTTATTATTAAAAGTCAGAGTTACACAGAGAGAGGAGAGACGGGGTGGTGGGAGAGGCAGAGAGAGGGGTCTTCCACCCGCTGGGTCACTCCCAGTTGGCCGCAGCGGCCGGAGCCGAGCTGATCCGAAGCCAGGAGCTCCATCGGGTCTCCCACGCGGGTGCAGGGGCCCAGGCACTTGGCCATCTTCAGGCCACAGCAGAGCTGGATCAGAAGAGGAGCAGCCGGGACTTGAACAGGCGCCCCTGTGGGATGCGGGCGCTTCAGGCCAGGGAATTAAGCCGCTGCGGCACAGCGCCGGCCCCCTCGTGTCCTCCCTTGAGAGACCAGACGACGGCTGCCTTTGCAGGCTTGAAGGATTTGGACAAAGATGCGCTCATTCACCAAGCCGGTGGTGTGCGACAGCTGCGCTTCCGCCGGCCCTACCGGCGGCCTCGCCCGGACTGCAGGGAGCCCGTGTGGCGCAGGCGTGGTGGGCGGGCGCGCCTGCGTGTGGCCTTGACGTGGCAGGACTCGCTGCCCTCGCGTCTCTGGGGTCCCCGCCGTGGTGCCCCCACAGGGCCTCCGTGCGAGGACCCTGTTCTCCATCCTGCTCGCAGCAGGAGGTCGGGTGGGAGCTTCCCCAGAGGCCGCCAGGCGGGGCAGGGCTGCTCGGCCCCGCGGCGTGGGCAGGCGGGAGAGCTGGCCAAGTGCTGGCCACGTCGCGCCCCCCAGCCTTCGTGCGTCTGGGGGTCTCAGCCTCCCTGGAGCTGGGGGGCTGTGGGTCTGTGCGGGGCTTCAGAGGAGAATGGAGGGTGAGGGTGGGTCCTGCGAGAGAACCGCCTGGGTTAGAGCGAAGTTAATCGTGTTCACGTACTTGGAAGAGGAACTGGGCGAGAGGGAGGCGGCGCCCACGGGCCGCAGCCGGGAGTCCAGAGCTCCATCCGGTCCCCACGTGGGTGCAGGCGCCGTGGCCACCTCCTGCTGTCCCCCAGGTGCCGAGGTTGGGCGTCCCAGGCGGAGCCCCCCAGCCCGTTCCTGCCGTCTGCCCTGGGTGTCCCCTCTGGCTTACTCGGCGCCACACCCGCAGGGTCGCTCCACACTGGCAGTGAGCCTGGAGCCCGGCCGCTGTGCCCCTGCGCCCCGTGCTGCCCGGGCCCTGGCTGCGCCCCCTGTGGGTGCGTCCATTCCTCTGGCCTCCCAGGCACGGTGTCCACTGCGGCCGCGGCCCCGCGTGCTCGCGTGCTCAGCACTGGGTCCGCCCGTCTGTGCCCGCAGCCGTGGTGGCGGCAGCAGGAGGCGGCGCGGCAGGGAGGCCGGCCCGTGGAGCGGCCCCGGCGCGTTTCTCCGGGGCTTTTGGCCGAGCTGCCGGAGTTCTGTGCCCGTTGGGTTCTCCTCCTCCTGGGTTCCCCTGGGTTGAGCAGGCGCGGCTGTGGTGGGAGACGAGCCCAGGCCACATTGCAGACCTGCGTGGTGCCGGTGAGAGGGCACAGTCCCTGGCCGGGCGCCGCTGGCCTCCACCTGTGCTCTGTGTCCGTGGCACGGTCGCCTGCTCGGGGTCCGAGGTGCTGGTGGGAGGGGGAGCGGCCAGGGACGGCTCGTCGCGGGTCCCCATCCTCGGGGCCTGGCCCCTCGCTGCCTGCTGGCGGGCGCGAAGCCGGTGCCCGCGTCCTCTGGAGGGGCTGCCTCGGGTCACCGGCCCGACCGCAGAGTGGGGTCCGCGCATCTGAACACGGCCTCTCTCTTCCCAGGACAAACACCACGATGCTGCTCACGAAATCATCGAGACCATCAGGTGAGGCGGGGGGCCTGCGGGGGGGGGGGGCGCAGCGAGCCCCCAGGGTGGCAGACTCGGGCCCTGGCTGCTCGCTGCTCAGGGTGCTGCCGGCAGGCTCGGCGTGTGCAGTGCCGCGCGGCCCGGCCTCGTGTCCCCTGTGCGAGCGGTAGCTGAGTGGGGGAGCTGGGGGCCTGGCCGCGTGCTGCTCCTGCAGGCTGAGGCTTCCCTGGGGGTCACGCAGCTGCTGGGGAGCGGGGGCCGTGGGCGGGCTCACCCGTGGGGGCCGCCGCCGCCCCTCCCTCCCGCACTGGCGAGTAGAGCAGGGCGTCCCAGGCTGGCCGGGCGCCCGGCCCGTTCGGGTCAGAGCCCCTGCAGCTCCCAGGCGAATCGTCGGACCCGGCCCAGGGCGCTGCTCCCGGCACTTGGGTTTGCGTTCGGGGCTGCGCAAGGTGTCTTGGTCACATGACATCCTGTGACGGCCCCAGCAGGGGTTGAGGGCCTGGGGTGTGGCGGGGCGGTGCCTCCGCCCGCCTGACCCGATGTGTCCACAGTAGGCCTCTGTAGGGGGCCAGGAGCCCCCCGCCTGGGCCAGGGCCTCTGTGGATGGGGGGCGGGGCCAGCGCAGGCCCTGGCTTGGTTATGGAGGTGATGCTGGCTCGTGAGGGTCAGCGCGCGTGCAGACGTCTGGGAGGATTCCCGGGGAGGCCACGGCCTGGCGCGTCTTCGTGGAAGGCGTTCAGTTAGGGAGTGTGGACACAGCTCTCGTCGTGTGCGGCTTTTGGCGGCGTGTGCCTGCGCAGGAGTTGTTTCCGTGTGCCGTGCTGCGGTCAGCCGTGGGGCGCGGGTGACGACCCTCCCAGTGACGACCCGCACGCTTCTCTCCTTCTCCACCTTTTGTTTTTTCAAAGGCAGAGTAGAGACAGAGGGGACAGGCAGGTCTTCGTCTGCTGGTCCGCTCCCCAAGTGGCCACAGTCAGGGCTGGGCCATCTTCACTGCTTTCTTGGGTGCGCCAGCAGGGAGCTGGATCCGAGGCGGAGCTGGGGCCGGCGCTGTGGTGCAGCGGGTGAAGCCGCCGCCCGCAGGGCCGCATCCCACGTGGGCGCCGGTTCTAGTCCCGGCTGCTCCACTTCCGGTCCAGCTCCCTGCTGTGGCCTGGGAGAGCAGTGGACGATGGCCAAGTGCTGGGGCCCTGCACCCGCGTGGGGGACCCGGATGGAGCTCCTGGCTCCTGGATTCAGATCGGCGCAGCCCCCGCCGTTGCAGCCGATTGGGGAGTGACCCAGCGATGGAAGCGCTCTCTCTTGCCCTCTCCCCCTCTCTCTCTAAGTCTGACTTTCAAATAAATCTTAAAACAAGCAGAGCCGGGACCTGTCAGGTGCAGGAACCCCAAGCAGCAATGTCCGCGTCTGTGGTTTCTGTTTGCGTGGCTGTGGCCTGGCCGTGCTGAGCGCTGTCCCGCGCGTGCCCGTCTGTGGCCGCCGTGCTGAGCGCTGTCCCGCGCGTGCCCGTCTGTGGCCGCCGTGCTGAGTGCTGTCCCGCGCGTGCCCGTCTGTGGCCGCCGTGCTGAGCGCTGTGTGTTGCAGGTGGGTCTGTGAGGAGATCCCGGACCTCAAGCTCGCCATGGAGAACTACGTCCTGATCGACTACGACACCAAGAGGTAAGGGGCCTGGGCGCAGTGCGGAGCCACGAGGAGCGACGCCGGCACCCTGCTGGGGACGCGCGCCAGACGGGCAGGGCCCCCCTCCCGCCGGGCTCTCGTGGTCGGTAGTGGCTCTTTTTATAGCCGGCGAGTGGCCACCCGCTGCCCGCATCCCTGCCGTTCCGGGGTCAGGTCGGCGGCCCTGGCCCAGCCCCGCTGCCTCCTGGCAGCCCCGGGGTCTCGGCGGAGTCGGGGTGGGGCGGGCACTGGTGTGGGGGCTCCCTGGAGCCTGCGGCTGGACCCGTGTTGGCGGCCCTGCTGCCTTTCCCCTCGCCCCGACTCGCTGCCCGTCTGCCTCCCTCAGCTCCGGCTGTCCCGCCGTACCTGCGAGGCCCCGCTCTCTGCTCACCCGGCCTCCGGCCCCCCCGGCCTGGGCTCCTTACCGCGGGCAGGCCTGCGGCCCCCAGAAGGCGGTCAGGCTATGTCCACCCCTGCCGGGTGGGGCCCGCTGTCCCCAGGGAAGCCTGGCGGCAGTGACCGGGCCATCACGGAGGCTGCTGTCCTGCGGGACCTGCCCCGCGCGGCTGTGGGTGTCAGCGTGCGGGCCCCGGAGCTGGGGGTTTCTGTGAGCTGGCCTGGCTGGTGATTCACGCGGCTCTCCCGTCCCCAGAGCAGCAGAAGCCCCAGGCCCGTCAGGCCCCGGCTTCCTGGGGTCCAGCCCCTGCAGGGGTCTCTGCCTCAGCCAGGAGCCGTGCCTGCAGCCCAAGACGCCGCGGGCTTGGCAGAGACGAAGCTCACGCCTGGGTTGTTCTCTCTTCCTTTTTTTTTCTTTTAATTTTTAATGTTTGCCTTTATCTACTTGACAAGCAGAGGGCTGGGGGGGGGGGCCTCTGTTTTCAGTCACCAAAGCCTACAATGGCCAGGGCTGGGCAAGGCCAAAGCCGAGGCCCCTAACACGATCGTGTAACACCGTGGGTAGCAGGGGCCCGGGCACTGACCATCACTGCCGCGTCTCAGGTTCACGAGACAGGGACGGGGCCGGGAGCGGTGGGCACTGGGTGTGTGCACGAGACAGGGACGGGGCCGGCCGGGAGCCGTGGGCACTGGGTGTGTGCACGAGACAGGGACGGGGCCGGGAGCCGTGGGCACTGGGCGTGTGCACGTTAGGGACGGGCCGGGAGCCGTGGGCACTGGGCGTGTGCAGGTTAGGGACGGGGCCGGGAGCCGTGGGCACTGGGCGTGTGCACGTTAGGGACGGGGCCGGGAGCCGTGGGCATTGGGTGTGTACACGAGATAGGGACGGGGCCGGGAGCCGTGGGCACTGGGTGTGTGCACGAGACAGGGACGGGGCCGGGAGCCGTGGGCACTGGGCGTGTGTACGTTAGGGACGGGGCCGGGAGCCGTGGGCACTGGGCGTGTGCACGTTAGGGACGGGGGCCGGGAGCCGTGGGCACTGGGCGTGTGCAGGTCAGGGACGGGCCGGGAGCCGTGGGCACTGGGCGTGTGCAGGTTAGGGACGGGGCCGGGAGCCGTGGGCACTGGGTGTGTGCACGAGACAGGGACGGGGCCGGGAGCCGTGGGCACTGGGCGTGTGCACGTTAGGGACGGGGGCCGGGAGCCGTGGGCACTGGGCGTGTGCAGGTCAGGGACGGGCCAGGAGCCGTGGGCACTGGGCGTGTGCAGGTTAGGGACGGGGCCGGGAGCCGTGGGCACTGGGCGTGTGCACGTTAGGGACGGGGGCCGGGAGCCGTGGGCACTGGGCGTGTGCAGGTCAGGGACGGGCCGGGAGCCGTGGGCACTGGGCGTGTGCAGGTTAGGGACGGGGCCGGGAGCCGTGGGCACTGGGTGTGTACACGAGATAGGGACGGGGCCGGGAGCCGTGGGCACTGGGCGTGTGCAGGTTAGGGACGGGGCCGGGAGCCGTGGGCACTGGGCGTGTACACGAGATAGGGACGGGGCCGGGAGCCGTGGGCACTGGGTGTGTGCACGAGACAGGGACGGGGCCGGGAGCCGTGGGCACTGGGCGTGTGCACGTTAGGGACGGGGGCCGGGAGCCGTGGGCACTGGGCGTGTGCAGGTCAGGGACGGGCCGGGAGCCGTGGGCACTGGGCGTGTGCAGGTTAGGGACGGGGCCGGGAGCCGTGGGCACTGGGTGTGTGCACGAGACAGGGACGGGGCCGGGAGCCGTGGGCACTGGGCGTGTGCACGTTAGGGACGGGGCCGGGAGCCGTGGGCACTGGGCGTGTGCAGGTTAGGGACGGGGCCGGGAGCCGTGGGCACTGGGCGTGTGCACGAGACAGGGACGGGGGCCGGGAGCCGTGGGCACTGGGCGTGTGCAGGTCAGGGACGGGCCGGGAGCCGTGGGCACTGCCGCCGCTACGTGGGGTGCAGTTGTCCAAGCCGCAGTTTCGCCTGCTGCGCCGCAGCGCCCTCCCCACACTCGTGTATTTCTTCTTCCTTATTTTAAAGATTCATTTATTTATTTATTTGAAAGGCAGACAGAGAGAGAGATCTTCCACCTGGTCCACTTCCCAAATGGCATCAGGTAGGTCTGGGCCAGGCGGAGCCGGGAGCCGGGAGCTCCGTCCGGGTCTCTGCGTCCTGGGCCGCCCTCCACCGCCTCCCTGACGCGTGAGGACGGAGCTGGTTCCGAAGCGGAGCCGCGGGCTGTGCACAGGCGCCGATGGCCCTGGCGGAACCCGCCCTGTGTGTCCCTCAGTCCATCACGGGGTCAGGCCCTCGGGGGGGTCAGTGCTGGCCGCGTGGTCACCCGGGTGCCCTTCACGTCCCCACGCGGCCCCCGGGCCTGGCTGCACTGACCCTCGCCCCCGACCGGGGCTCAGCAGCCCAGCCCCCACTGGCAGGATGTTGGGGCCTCCCTGCACACCAAGGTGCTGGCAGGGAGTGGGCGGCCGGGGGAGTGCAGCCCCCGTCGGCCTCTGTGGGTCCCTCCCTGGAAAGCCGGCCAGGGCCTCGAGGCTGGAGTGCGGCCCATTGGTGCCGTCGAAGGCAGGCTGTGAGAACCGAGAAACCAGGAAGGGGCCGGCCCTCGCGCGCTGTGGAGGGCGCCACCCACTGCCCGGTCACTGTGTCCTGGCGTCTGAGGGACGGACGGACCCGGGGCTGCGGCTTCCTGCCCCTTGCCGTCCCTCCCGTCCTCACCCTGCGCGGCTCCTCGTGGCGCCGGCTCTCTGCCTCTGCCGCTTGCTGTTCCCGGCCGCCGCTGTGGGGAGTGGCCACGCGGCCTCCGTGCTGGCGGGGGCCGGTCATTCACCTGCCGCCCTGAGTATCTTCTGGGCCCTGGTCACCCACGGGCCACCCCCTGGGCGGTACCCACCGGGACACGGGGCACCGTGGCCAGCCGCTTCCTGCCGTGCTGGCGGCACACAGTCGATTGTGCATCGCTGGGTCCTCTGGGGGCCGGGCAGGTGACTGGCCCCGCGGGAGGGCTGTCCAGGGGTGGACATGCACGTGTTGAAGAGCCAGAGGGGAAGACCTGACATTAAAGGGCCGGTCCGTGCCGTGGGGTCACAGCAGGTGCGTCCCGGCTGCGCGTGTCTGGGTGCGGTCCTGCCTCCCGCTTCCGGTCCACGCGCAGCTCAGCGCGGCACCAAAGGCCTGAGCCCTCGCGCCGCGCGGGGACCTGCTTGGAGCGCCCGGCTCCTGGCTTCCGCCTGGCCCAGCCCTGGCTGTTGGGGTCTGGGGAGTGAGCCAGCGTGGGTGGGCGTTCTGTCCCTGTCTCTGTCTCTGACTCACGTAGATAAAGCAAAGCTCGCCTCGTGGGCACGCCCTCTTCCGTGTCCCACACTCGCCGCTCGTGTCTGACGGCCTCGGCCGACGGCTGCCGGCCTCCGGGGCTGGGGACCCGCTAGGCTGCCCCGGCTCGCCCACGTGGGCTCTGTCAGGTGCAGCCCCGGGGGGGGCGCCCTCAGCCCGCCGTGTGGAGCCTGTCTCGTCTCGGGTTTGGCCAAGGGCCTGGACCGCCACTGCCCGCGAGGGAGGTGCTCAGCCCAGGGACCAGGGCCCGGCCTCGTCGTCCATGGGGGGACCTCAGGCTCCCGCTGGCCAGGGGCTGCGGGCGCAGGGCGCGGGCCCTGCTGTGTTGTGTGTGTGTGTGTGTGTGTGAGCGCCCTCCCCGTGGGCCTGCTGTGCTGTGTGTGTGTGTGTGTGTGAGCCCTCCCCGTGGGCCTGCTGTGCTGTGTGTGTGTGTGAGCGCCCTCCCCGTGGGCCTGCTGTGTTGTGTGTGTGTGTGTGTGAGCGCCCTCCCCGTGGGCCTGCTGTGCTGTGTGTGTGTGTGTGTGTGAGCCCTCCCCGTGGGCCTGCTGTGCTGTGTGTGTGTGTGAGCGCCCTCCCCGTGGGCCTGCTGTGCTGTGTGTGTGTGTGTGTGAGCGCCCTCCCCGTGGGCCTGCTGTGCTGTGTGTGTGTGTGTGAGCCCTCCCCGTGGGCCTGCTGTGCTGTGTGTGTGTGTGTGTGTGTGAGCGCCCTCCCCGTGGGCCTGCTGTGCTGTGTGTGTGTGTGTGTGTGTGAGCCCTCCCCGTGGGCCTGCTGTGCTGTGTGTGTGTGTGTGAGCCCTCCCCGTGGGCCTGCTGTGCTGTGTGTGTGTGTGTGTGTGAGCCCTCCCCGTGGGCCTGCTGTGCTGTGTGTGTGTGTGAGCCCTCCCCGTGGGCCTGCTGTGCTGTGTGTGTGTGTGAGCGCCCTCCCCGTGGGCCTGCTGTGCTGTGTGTGTGTGTGTGTGTGAGCCCTCCCCGTGGGCCTGCTGTGCTGTGTGTGTGTGTGTGAGCCCTCCCCGTGGGCCTGCTGTGCTGTGTGTGTGTGTGTGTGTGTGAGCCCTCCCCGTGGGCCTGCTGTGCTGTGTGTGTGTGTGTGTGTGAGCCCTCCCCGTGGGCCTGCTGTGCTGTGTGTGTGTGTGTGAGCCCTCCCCGTGGGCCTGCTGTGCTGTGTGTGTGTGTGTGTGTGTGTGAGCCCTCCCCGTGGGCCTGCTGTGCTGTGTGTGTGTGTGTGTGTGTGAGCGCCCTCCCCGTGGGCCTGCTGTGCTGTGTGTGTGTGTGTGTGTGTGAGCCCTCCCCGTGGGCCTGCTGTGCTGTGTGTGTGTGTGTGTGAGCCCTCCCCGTGGGCCTGCTGTGCTGTGTGTGTGTGTGTGTGTGAGCCCTCCCCGTGGGCCTGCTGTGCTGTGTGTGTGTGTGTGTGTGAGCCCTCCCCGTGGGCCTGCTGTGCTGTGTGTGTGTGTGTGAGCCCTCCCCGTGGGCCTGCTGTGCTGTGTGTGTGTGTGTGTGTGAGCGCCCTCCCCGTGGGCCTGCTGTGCTGTGTGTGTGTGTGTGTGTGAGCCCTCCCCGTGGGCCTGCTGTGCTGTGTGTGTGTGTGTGAGCCCTCCCCGTGGGCCTGCTGTGCTGTGTGTGTGTGTGTGAGCCCTCCCCGTGGGCCTGCTGTGCTGTGTGTGTGTGTGTGTGTGTGAGCGCCCTCCCCGTGGGCCTGCTGTGCTGTGTGTGTGTGTGTGAGCCCTCCCCGTGGGCCTGCTGTGCTGTGTGTGTGTGTGTGTGAGCCCTCCCCGTGGGCCTGCTGTGCTGTGTGTGTGTGTGTGTGTGAGCCCTCCCCGTGGGCCTGCTGTGCTGTGTGTGTGTGTGTGTGTGAGCGCCCTCCCCGTGGGCCTGCTGTGCTGTGTGTGTGTGTGTGTGTGAGCGCCCTCCCCGTGGGCCTGCTGTGCTGTGTGTGTGTGTGTGAGCCCTCCCCGTGGGCCTGCTGTGCTGTGTGTGTGTGTGTGTGTGTGTGTGAGCCCTCCCCGTGGGCCTGCTGTGCTGTGTGTGTGTGTGTGTGTGTGTGTGAGCCCTCCCCGTGGGCCTGCTGTGTGTGTGTGTGTGTGTGTGTGAGCCCTCCCCGTGGGCCTGCTGTGTGTGTGTGTGTGTGTGTGTGTGTGAGCCCTCCCCGTGGGCCTGCTGTGCTGTGTGTGTGTGTGTGTGTGAGCCCTCCCCGTGGGCCTGCTGTGCTGTGTGTGTGTGTGTGTGTGAGCCCTCCCCGTGGGCCTGCTGTGCTGTGTGTGTGTGTGTGAGCCCTCCCCGTGGGCCTGCTGTGCTGTGTGTGTGTGTGTGTGTGTGTGAGCCCTCCCCGTGGGCCTGCTGTGCTGTGTGTGTGTGTGTGTGTGTGTGTGTGAGCCCTCCCCGTGGGCCTGCTGTGCTGTGTGTGTGTGTGTGTGTGTGTGTGAGCCCTCCCCGTGGGCCTGCTGTGTGTGTGTGTGTGTGTGTGTGAGCCCTCCCCGTGGGCCTGCTGTGTGTGTGTGTGTGTGTGTGTGTGTGTGAGCCCTCCCCGTGGGCCTGCTGTGCTGTGTGTGTGTGTGTGTGTGAGCCCTCCCCGTGGGCCTGCTGTGCTGTGTGTGTGTGTGTGTGTGAGCCCTCCCCGTGGGCCTGCTGTGCTGTGTGTGTGTGTGTGAGCCCTCCCCGTGGGCCTGCTGTGCTGTGTGTGTGTGTGTGTGTGTGTGAGCCCTCCCCGTGGGCCTGCTGTGCTGTGTGTGTGTGTGTGTGTGTGAGCGCCCTCCCCGTGGGCCTGCTGTGCTGTGTGTGTGTGTGTGTGTGTGAGCCCTCCCCGTGGGCCTGCTGTGCTGTGTGTGTGTGTGTGTGAGCCCTCCCCGTGGGCCTGCTGTGCTGTGTGTGTGTGTGTGTGTGAGCCCTCCCCGTGGGCCTGCTGTGCTGTGTGTGTGTGTGAGCCCTCCCCGTGGGCCTGCTGTGCTGTGTGTGTGTGTGTGTGTGAGCCCTCCCCGTGGGCCTGCTGTGCTGTGTGTGTGTGTGTGTGTGAGCCCTCCCCGTGGGCCTGCTGTGCTGTGTGTGTGTGTGTGAGCCCTCCCCATGGGCCTGCTGTGCTGTGTGTGTGTGTGTGTGTGAGCGCCCTCCCCGTGGGCCTGCTGTGCTGTGTGTGTGTGTGTGTGTGAGCCCTCCCCGTGGGCCTGCTGTGCTGTGTGTGTGTGTGTGAGCCCTCCCCGTGGGCCTGCTGTGCTGTGTGTGTGTGTGTGAGCCCTCCCCGTGGGCCTGCTGTGCTGTGTGTGTGTGTGTGTGTGTGAGCGCCCTCCCCGTGGGCCTGCTGTGCTGTGTGTGTGTGTGTGAGCCCTCCCCGTGGGCCTGCTGTGCTGTGTGTGTGTGTGTGTGAGCCCTCCCCGTGGGCCTGCTGTGCTGTGTGTGTGTGTGTGTGTGAGCCCTCCCCGTGGGCCTGCTGTGCTGTGTGTGTGTGTGTGTGTGAGCGCCCTCCCCGTGGGCCTGCTGTGCTGTGTGTGTGTGTGTGTGTGAGCGCCCTCCCCGTGGGCCTGCTGTGCTGTGTGTGTGTGTGTGAGCCCTCCCCGTGGGCCTGCTGTGCTGTGTGTGTGTGTGTGTGTGTGTGTGTGTGAGCCCTCCCCGTGGGCCTGCTGTGCTGTGTGTGTGTGTGTGTGTGTGTGTGAGCCCTCCCCGTGGGCCTGCTGTGTGTGTGTGTGTGTGTGTGTGAGCCCTCCCCGTGGGCCTGCTGTGTGTGTGTGTGTGTGTGTGTGTGTGAGCCCTCCCCGTGGGCCTGCTGTGTGTGTGTGTGTGTGTGTGAGCCCTCCCCGTGGGCCTGCTGTGTGTGTGTGTGTGTGTGTGTGTGTGAGCCCTCCCCGTGGGCCTGCTGTGTGTGTGTGTGTGTGTGTGAGCCCTCCCCGTGGGCCTGCTGTGTGTGTGTGTGTGTGTGTGTGTGTGTGAGCCCTCCCCGTGGGCCTGCTGTGCTGTGTGTGTGTGTGTGAGCCCTCCCCGTGGGCCTGCTGTGTTGCGTGTTGCGTGGTGCGTGTTGCGTGTTGCGTGCCAGCGCCCTCCCCTTGCCGTTTCAGCTTTGAGAGCATGCAGAGGCTGTGTGACAAGTACAACCGCGCCATCGACAGCATCCACCAGCTGGTAGGTGCCCCTGGCCTGCAGCCAGCCCGCGGGCCGGGTCCCCGCACACTGGCCCTCGGGCAGCGGCGTGTGCCCGGGCTGCCTGCTGCGCCGTCCTGGCCTCAGACCGCAGCCGGCTGGGACGGTGCCTCCCGGGAGCGCCTGCTCTGGGGTGCTGCGCCTGCCCCGTCCCTCCCCAGCCGGTGGTGCCGAGACACTGGGGGCCCCTGCCCCCCTCTCAGACCCCTGCCCCCACCCACCCAGCCCGTGCGGCCCCTCTCAGGCCTGCTGCCCCCTGCCCAGCCCATGCGGCCCCTCTCAGACCCCTGCCCCCCGCCCAGCCTGTGCGGCCCCTCTCAGGCCTGCTGCCCCCGCCCAGCCTGTGCGGCCCCTCTCAGACCCCTGCCCCCGCCCAGCCCGTGCGGCCCCTCTCAGACCCCTGCCCCCGCCCAGCCCGTGCAGCCCCTCTCAGGCCCGCTGGCCGCCCTCGCCTGCTGCTGCCTGTGGCGGGGTGGGGGGAGGGCTCGTCCCTGGAGCAGGTCAGGCAGTGAAGGTTGGGGTCTTTGTTGGCTCCTGGCACTGGGGCAGCCAGGGAGCGTGTCCTGGGGCGTGAGGCCTCAGCTGCCCAGGGGCAGCACCCCGGCAGAGCGGGGGCCCGTCTCTCCGGCTGTGGGGCCCTCTGCAGCCGGCGCAACCCCGGTGCAGCGCTGCGGGGGGTTAAAGTCCTGCAGGTGAATCTGGGGTGGCGCCAACTCCCTCAAGGACTGGAGTCGGAGCACCAGGCCCCGGGCCCTGACCGTGGTGCCGCCAGGAGGGACCTGTGTCCTAGGCTCTGGTTGGCTGAGCGAGGGTTTGTGCACCAGGCACAGGGCGTGAGCGCTAGGCTGCCAGGGGCCTGCTGTGCAAGCCCTCCCCTGACCACTTCCTGTGGTCTCAGCCGACTTCCTGTCCTAGTGGACGCCACTCAGCACAGCCTTTCTGAGCCTCGTGCTGCAGCCCGGGCCTGGGCCAGGCGGCCTGTGAGCTGGCGCCCGGGGCAGGGGCAGGGGCAGGCGGCCTGTGAGCTGGTGCCCGGGGCAGGCGGCCTGTGAGCTGGTGCCCGGGGCAGGGGCAGGGCCAGGCGGCCTGTGAGCTGGTGCCCGGGGCAGGGGCAAGGCCAGGCGGCCTGTGAGCTGGTGCCCGGGGCAGGGGCAGGGCCAGGCGGCCTGTGAGCTGGTGCCCGGGGCAGGGCCAGGCGGCCTGTGAGCTGGTGCCCGGGGCAGGGCCAGGCGGCCTGTGAGCTGGTGCCCGGGGCAGGGGCAGGCGGCCTGTGAGCTGGCGCCCGGGGCAGGGGCAGGGGCAGGCGGCCTGTGAGCTGGTGCCCGGGGCAGGCGGCCTGTGAGCTGGTGCCCGGGGCAGGGGCAGGGCCAGGCGGCCTGTGAGCTGGTGCCCGGGGCAGGGGCAAGGCCAGGCGGCCTGTGAGCTGGTGCCCGGGGCAGGGGCAGGGCCAGGCGGCCTGTGAGCTGGTGCCCGGGGCAGGGCCAGGCGGCCTGTGAGCTGGTGCCCGGGGCAGGGCCAGGCGGCCTGTGAGCTGGTGCCCGGGGCAGGGGCAGGCGGCCTGTGAGCTGGTGCCCGGGGCAGGGGCCGGGCCAGGAGGGGTTCCTGTGTCGTCCACTTCTTGGAGGACGTAGCCTGTTGGCCCTTCCCCCGTGGGTGCCCCCCTGCACGGTGGGGCCGCCTGTGGCGTGTGACGACGCGTCCCCGTGTCCCCGTGTCCCCTAGTGGAAGGGCACCACCCAGCCCATGAAGCTGAACACGCGGCCGTCCACCGGGCTGCTGCGGCACATCCTGCAGCAGGTGTACAACCACTCGGTGAGCGACCCCGAGAAGCTCAACAACTACGAGCCCTTCTCGCCCGAGGTGTACGGCGAGACCTCCTTCGACCTGGTGGCCCAGATGATCGACGAGATCAAGATGACGGAGGACGACCTCTTCGTGGACCTGGGCAGCGGTGAGCGCTGCCCCCCGCCGTCCATCTCCGTGCAGGCCGCCCTGAGCCGCGAGGGGCAGCCGCCCCCACCCGTTCCCGCGCTCACAGCCCGGTGGGCTCTCGGGGGCTCCCCTGGCAGAGAGGCTCACGGCTCTGCCATCAGCCGGCGCCAGGGCCTGGCCCGAGCGCGCGCAGCGTCTTCCGGGAAACGGGCATTCTGGGAGGGGGCGGGCCGCGGGTCTGCCCTCCCGCGTCCTCACGGCAGAGGCCCAGGTGGGAAGGGTGCTGCTCAGGTCCCCGCAGCCCTTCTGTGAGGGGCCGGCCCTCGCCGGGGGAGCAGCCGGCACCCTGACCCGGGTGGAGGCTGGGACGGGTGCTCTGGGCGACACCAGCGTCTCTGCCGCCTCCTTGCTAACCTGGGCCGTCGGGGACTCGGGCACGCCTGTCCACGCACCTGTGCCTGCGGTGCCCCCACCCCAGTGACGTGGGCCTGCTGCGTGGTGCCAGGCAGGCCTGGCCGTGCTGAGGCAGGGGGCAGGCAGCCGTCCCTCGGGTCTCTGTCAGGCCCAGGACCCAAGCAGCTTCGGGCGTGGGGGCCAGGGTGGCGTCCAGGGATGGCCAGGAGGCCTGGTGACGGCCGGCCCCGCGTGGGAGCTCTGCGGGCCCGGCCCCTGGGGCGTCCTCCATGCCAGCCGCTCACGCGTGTCTCTGCCCAAAGGCGTGGGCCAGGTCGTGCTCCAGGTCGCCGCGGCCACCAACTGCAAACATCACTATGGCGTCGAGAAAGCTGACATCCCAGCCAAGTACGCGGAGGTGAGCGGGGCCGGGCTGGGTCCCTGGTGGGAAGGGTCCGGTGTGCTCCCGCCAAGGCGGGCAGCTGGGCCGGGGTCGGGCGGGCCAGGCCTCTGCCCTCGATTCCACGTGGGGGCCTAGTGCATGGAGGCCCCGGCAGGGCGAGTAAGCCCCTCCCTCCTGCCAGGCCCCTCCCTCGCCCAGGGTCCCTGAAGGGACAGTGGCCTCTCCGCCCCGCTGGCCTCCCCCCCTCACGTGCCGGACGCTGGCTGGCTGGGGGGGCGGGGAGGGTCCCCTCCTCCCCACGGAGGCGCCCTGGGTCTGCAGTGCCTGTGAGGGTCGGGGCCCTCAGCGCCGTCTGGTTTGTGTGCTTTCAGACCATGGACCGAGAGTTCAGGAAGTGGATGAAATGGTATGGAAAAAAGCATGCAGAATACACAGTGAGTGCCCTCGCTCCACGGCGCCCGACCCGCCCTCCCGCCGTGTCCCTGCGGGGCCCCTTCTGCCACCCCCCCCCCCGCCACGCCTGAGCCGCTGAGGCCTCCCAGAGCCATCGAGCTGTGGCACCCGCAGGGTGGGCCTGTCCTTGGGGGGGCGCCCGGCCCTGCTCCAGGCTCTGCAGGCGCTGAGCTCGGCCAGGTGACCGTGGCCTGAGGCCATCAGAGCTGTTGGGCCAGGCTGGGCGTGTGCACGTTAGTGCACGTGTGCGTCTGTGTGTGCCCCGCCCTCTAGCCAGTAGCCGACTGCATAGACCTGGGCCTGGCGCCTGGTGGAGTAGGGGGCGGGGTAGTGCCAGGCACAGAGCTGGGGGCAGGCTGTGTGTGTGCGCGTGCAGCCATGGCCGCCTGAGTAGTGCCGGGCACAGAGCTGGGGCAGCACTGCTCAGCCCGCCGCGAGCTCCGCGCCCCCCCCCCCCCGCGCCCACCCTCCAGGGCCCCACTGGCCTGCCCTGGCGGTGCTGGCTTCAGCTGACAGCTGGGCTCACGGTGGTGTGCAGGCGGCGTGTGCCGTGTGCCGTGTGCCGCGCCCCCAGCGCTCACGCCGCCCTCACTCCCCAGTCCTGCTCGGCCCACGCGTCCCTTCCTCCTGACCGCCCAGCGGCCTCTGGGCTCGGTGCCTTTCCGGAACGTTCCGCGGGACCCTGTAGCACGTCGCTGTTGCAGACTGAGCGTGTGCAGAGGCCTCCGTCTCCCGCTCTCCCCGGGTGCCCACCACAGCCCGTCCAGAGCCGGGAGCCAGGAGCTCCACCCGGTGCCCTTGTGGCGGGCGGGGCCCCAGTGCTGGCACCCTCAGCGCTGCCCCCCGCTGGCGACGGAGCAGCCCCACCCCCAGTGGTTGCCGGCGCTGAGCAGCCCAGGGCGCTGAGCCTGAGTGAGCCGCGCTCGTCCACGGGGCGGCCTGCTTCCTGCCAGTGTTGTCGCGAGTGAGCTGCACCAGGCGCTGCCGGAGTCCGGGCGGACCGGGCTGCTTTCTCCTTTCCAAAAATTCATTTTATTTCATTTATTGTTTTAAAGATTTATTTTATTTATTTGAAAGACTTAGAGGCAGAGGGAGGGAGGGAGAGAGAGAGAAGGAGGTCTTCCATCCGCTGGGTCACTCCCCGATTGTCCGCAGTGGCCGGAGCTGCGCCCATCCAAAGGCGGGAGCCAGGAGCTCCATCCGGGTCTCCCACGCGGGTGCAGGGCCCCAGGACCTGGGCCAACGGCCACTGCCCTCCCAGGCCACAGCAGGGAGCTGGCCTGGAAGAGGGGCAACCGGGACAGAATCCGGTGCCCCGACCGGGACTAGAACCCGGTGTGCCGGCGCCGCAAGGCGGAGGATTAGCCTAGTGAGCCGCGGCGCCGGCCTATTTTATTTTTAAATATTTTTATTTACTTACTTGAGGCAGGGTTACAGACAGAGACGGAGAGGGAGGTCTTCCATCCACTGGTTCACTTCCCAGATGGTTGCAGTGGCTGAAGCTGTGCCGATCTGAAGCCAGGAGTTTTCTGTGGGGCCTCTCCCGAGGGCGCGGGGGCCCAGGACTCGGGCCATCGTCCGCTGCTTTCCCAGGCCGCCCGATCATTTGTTTGAGACCGAGAACTCCTTTGGTCAGTTCTCCCAGGAGCAGGATGGGGCCTCGGACCCCCCCGCGGGGTGAGCCCCAGCTCGAGGAGGGGCCGGCGGCGCTGCGCGCGGTGTGCTGACGCGGCCGCGGGCCGTGGGCAGCCTAGCCGCTCACTAGCCCGGAGCCCCACGCTGCGTGCTCCGCTCCATGGGTAAACGGCTTCGTGTTTTTTATTATTTTTTTTTTAGATTTATTTTATTTATTTGAAAGACAAAGTGCAGAGAGAGGTAGAGACAGAGCGGTCTTCCCCCGCGGTTCACTCCCCGCTGCGCCACGGCGCCGGCCCCAACAGGCTTAGTTTGAGAGGGGCAGCCTCGCGGTCCTGCGTGCCCGCGCTGCGCTCCCGGCAGCACCGAGGGCCTTGCCCTGTGCCGGCTGTGCCGTGCAGGCGTGCCTGGTCTGCGGTAGGACAGCCGGGGCCTCGCGTCTGCTTTCTGCGCCGTCTGCGCGGCCGTGGCTCCCAGGCTGCCCGTGAGCCCTCTGGCTTCGCTGAGGAGCCCCGTTAGGAGCGGGGCAGCGGGCGCGGTGCCTGCCCGCGGGGTCGCCGCCTCGCGTCGTCGTGGGCGTGCAGCCTGGCGCTGGCAGGCTCCCCTGGGTCTGCCCTCCTGCGTGGCCTGGGGCGGTCCCTGCGGGGCTCAGGAGCTCCCCCTGCCCTGCCCCCGGTTCTCCAGCAGGTGCAGGGCTGTGGGCCCGCGTCTTCTCCCTCCTTGGCCTCTTGCGCCTCAGCGAGAGGTGAGGGTGGATCCCGGCCTGGGCTCCGCCGCCTGGCGCCCTCGGCCTCTGTCCGGGCTGGCTGGGCGGGGGCGGCGTCTTCCTGCACAGGGAGGCCCGTCCAGGTGGGGTTACTGCTGGCGAGGTAGCTCCTGCTGCTGCCGGGGGGTTTGCTTGACGCGGGGCGGAAGGGCCGGGGGCGGGGCGGGGGCGGGGCCGGGGCCGGGGCGGGGCGGGGCGGGGACAGGTGGGGGCGGGGCCGGGGCGGGCCGGGACAGGTGGGGGCGGGGCCTGGGCGGGGCGGGGCGGGCCGGGACAGGTGGCGGATGTACCAGGAGGTCCTCTGTGCTGGGGCTGCTCTGGTGTCTGTTGTAGGGGTTCAGGGGTTGGCTCTTGCGCCGTGGCCAGTTCTCGTGGCTGTGCGGGCGCGGCTCTGAGACGCCCCACGGGAGGCCAGCCCTCGACGGGAGGTGCAGCGCCGGCTGTGCGCTCGTCCTGCAGCCCGCGGGACTTCCGGTGCGGCTGCCCGAGGGCCTGGTTGGCAGGCTCCACGTCCCGCCCCCCTTACCCGAGAATGAAGAACGGCCAGCAGGAGCCTAAGGCCAGCCCAGGGTGCACCCCTGGCCAGGCCCTCCGGCCGCTGCGGCCCCGCCCCCTGGGCCTGCTGGCGCTGCCCTGTCCCAGACCTGCGCCCTGCAGGGCCGGCGGCCAGTGCTGGGGCGAGGCTGTGGCTGCCTCTGCGGGCTTCCACGTCCTCTGCCCCTATTAGCGTGACACTCGTTCCACGCCTGCCCTGCAGTTAGAGAGAGGCAGGGAGGCCTTCCGTCCGCTGCTCCACTCCCCACGTGGCCACAGTGGCCGGAGCTGCGCTGATCTGAGCCGGGAGCTTCCGGTCTCCCCGTGGGTGCAGGGCCCACGGGCTCGGGTCATCTCCCACTGCTTTCCCAGGCCGTTAGCATCAGGGAACGGGGTTGACGTGCAGCAGCGGGACGTGAGCAGGTGCCCACGTGGGCTGCCGGGGTCACAGACGTCGGCTGCACCTGCTGCGCCACGGCTCTGTGGGGTCTGCTGTCGGGGCGTCACACTGTGTGGCCGTTTGCGTCTGTGTGCCTGGTGAGTGGCGTGTGCGGAGCCCGCCCCCGTTCGTGGCTGCGTGAAGCCCCGTCTGCTCGCGGTCGGGCCTGGGCTGCGCCCCCCGGGCTGCCGTGCCCGGCTGCGGGGTGCATCGTGGTCTCCGTCAGCGCGTGCTCCGAGGACTTCTGAGTGTGGTGTGGGTCCTGGGGACTTTGTGTCTGGAGACCTTGACCTCCAGGTGATGGACGGTGCTGGTCTGCGGCAGGACCCCGATCGGGCAGGGTCTGCTCACTGCCCAGAGGGTCCCGGGCAGACCCTGGAGCCGCACAGCCTGTTTGTGCCTGCTCTTGCAGCCGCGCAGGTGGGGCCCTGGCTTCCGAGCCGCATGTCCCGTGCGTGTCCGGGCCCGCGTGGGGTCTGCGCAGCCCGGCCCCCGCTGCTTCCTTGGGCTGAGTTGGCCCTGCAGGGCCCTGGCCACCTCCCCCTCCCCGAGGGGCTGAGCCCCCACCAGGAGGCGCGTAGGACACGCAGGGTTTCTTGTGCTTTCTTGTCGGCCCCCCCCCCCCCCGCGCGTCGCCTGCCCCGGCCCCGCCCCGCTCACCTCGAACCCTGAACCCTCGCAGGGCGCGGTCGCCCTTGTGCAGGAGTGAAGGCCCCACCTCTCTCTTGCAGCTGGAAAGAGGAGACTTCCTCTCGGAAGAGTGGAGGGAGCGCATTGCCAACACGAGGTACGCGTCCTGGGGGGCGTTCCCAGACCCCGGCTCGCGCGGGCCAGTCCCCGGGGGCGTGGCCGTCCCTGGCCCCGCCTGTGGTCTGCGCCTCGAGGTGTCCCCGTGGGCGCTCCGCACTGCCCCTCCTCGTCCTGCCTGCGCGGGAGCCGTCGCTGCTGGCTCTAACGCTGTGGAGACTGAGTTTGAGCCCTCGGCCGCCGGTCAGCTCGGGCCTCCTGCCCCGCCCGCCCAGCACCGGCCTGGCTGCTGCGGGCTGCGCCGCGCTCACCGAGCCCTGTTCCGCAGCGTCATCTTTGTGAACAACTTCGCCTTTGGTCCTGAGGTGGACCACCAGCTGAAGGAGCGGTTCGCGAACATGAAGGAAGGTGAGCGTGGCCCGGCCGCGGCGTGGCCGGCTTCTCCAAGTGTGCTTGGCCGTTTATTTGAAGGCAGGGTGACAGGGAGGTGTTTTCCACCCACTGGCTCAGGTGACCGCGCTGGCCGGGGCCGGGCCAGGCTACGGCCGGGAGCCGGGGGCTTCTGGGTCTCCGCTGTGGGCGAGCGCCCGCGCGTGGGCCGTCCTCCGCTGCCCCGCCCCCAGGCGGCGCCTTCCCCAGTGTCCGGTCCCGTGCCGGGCCGTCCCTTCCAGGCCAGGGGTGGGGTCTCAGGGTGGACGGGGTCTCCAGGCAAGCCCCCGGTGCGACGCTTTGTCCAGTCAGCGTCGTGGGTGTTTGTCCGCGGCTCCTCGGGCTGTCCTGGAGGTGACCCTCCCCAGCACGGCGGCAGGCCTGCTCGTGGGCGTGGGGGCTGACAGCGTGAAGCCAGAGCCCCCGTGTCTGCGAGTGTGGGGTGAGCGCGCCAGCAGGGCCCGGGGACCAGGGCTTTCCCCCTCTGCAGCTGCACTCGCGTGGCGGCCGCTGTCGGCTTGCTTCCAGCCCGCTGGGGCGGCGACGGTTCCCTGTGGGCCGTGAGGCGGGGGTCACCTGGACTGGCCCTTCCAGGGCAGCTGCCCGTGGGGCGTGAACGTGAGGGAACCCGGGCAGCCTGCAGGTGGCACTCTGTCCCACGTGGACCTGCTGGCCAGGGCGACCTCGGCGGCCGTCCTCGCTGGGGAGCGGTGTGAGGCCCCCAGGTCCAGTGTCCACTCCCCCCCATCTTTCTCTTTTTTGAATTTATTTATCTGAAGGGAGAGTTACAAAGAGAGAGAGAGATCTTGCATCCGCTGGTTCCCTCCCCACATGGCTGCAACAGCCAGAGGCTGCGCTGGTGCGGAGCCGGGAGCCAGGAGCTTCTTCCGGGCCTCCGATGCGGGTTCAGGGCCGAGGATTAGGCCGTCCTGCAGGGAGCTGGATGGGAAGAGGAGCAGCCGGGACTCGAACCAGCGTCCCATGGGTTGCGGCCCTGCAGCGGCGGCTTCGCCCGCTGCGCCCCAGCGCCGGCCCTTGCGTCCCCTCGCCCGCTGCTCCCGTGGCTGCCGGCTCTGTTGGCTTTGGAGTGCCGGCTCCTCCTCCCTGGCATCACAGGGCCGCCTGCCTCCCCGCGGGCCTCAGCCAGCCCCAGGGCCACGTGGCGGCCTGGCTCTGCTTGTGTGGGCTGGCTGGCTGCTCCTGCCGCTCCCATCCGGAGAGGGTCCCGGCCCCTGCCCACCAGCTGCCCGGGTTGGCGAGGCGGCGGTGAGACCTGGGGTCCCCTTGGTCCGGGCCCTCCTGCGGGGTCTGCGGGGGCTGGGCTCAGGAGAAGGCAGTGCAGCAGCGGTGGGCGGGCCGTCGGGCGCGTCTGGGGTCCTCCTGCCTCCGGCCCTGACCCCGGCCCTGACCCCGCCCTGACCCCGCTGTTCCAGGTGGCAGAATCGTGTCCTCGAAGCCCTTTGCGCCGCTGAACTTCAGGATCAACAGCAGGAACTTGAGCGGTGAGCGGCCGTGTGGGCGCCCACCCTGAGACGGCTGCCCTGGACCCTCACCCGGGCAGGCCGCTCTCCCCCTCCCCAGCACGGCCCAGCCTGGGGCAGCGTGGCCCCGAGGGAGGCCTGGCGGCCGAGGGGGCTGCTTAGGGCTGCTTGAGCTCAGGCTGGGGGGGCACAGCTGCCCGTGCTGTCGGGAGACGGCCAGGCTGGGCGGGCACGCGGGGCCTGTCCCCTGAGGGCCCTCGGGGTTGCTCCGGGGACGAGCACCCAGGCGGCCCTTGCCGTCCGCAGACATCGGCACGATCATGCGTGTGGTGGAGCTGTCGCCCCTGAAGGGCTCCGTGTCGTGGACGGGGAAGCCCGTGTCCTACTACCTGCACACGATCGACCGCACCATAGTGAGTGCCCCGCCCCGCCCGTCTGCCGTGGGGCGGCCGCACGGTCCAGGGCTCCTGTCCGTGTCCTGCCGCGGCCCCGCTCCAGCCCCCCGGCCAGCCGCGGCCTCGGGTGCCGCGTCCCTCCGGGCCTGTGCAGCCGCGTGGGGGCTCCGGCGTGGAGCGCTGGGTGCGGCCCCGAGCCGCTCTCACACGCGTTTCTCTGCTTTCCTTTCTTTAGCTTGAAAACTATTTTTCTAGTTTGAAAAATCCAAAACTCAGGGTAAGTTGTATGCGTTCCCCCGACTTAGGAGTGGAGGGTACCTCACCAGCCTTGGCCACAGAGCAGACCCCGGGCCCTTCCCACCCCTCCTGCGTGTCTGCCTGCGTGTCTGTGTCCCGCGCGTGTCTCCACCTGTGTGTCTGCATGTGTCTGTGTCCACGCGTGTCTGCATTTGTGTGTCTGTCCCACGCGTGTCTCCGTCTGTGTCCAGGCTCTGTCTCGTCAGCAGGCCCGTGTGGTTCTGCCTGTGGCCAGCAGTGAGTGTGAGCTGGGGTCACGGTTGGGCTTGCTGGTGAGGTGGGCGGCTCTGGACTGGGCCGTCTGCCCTCCCTCCCACAGACAGCGACGTCCCGGGTCCCCCGCCCCTTCCCGGCTCTTCCCGCTGAGTCCGCCCTAGACCCTCAGCGCACTTGCTGCAGAGGGGGGCCAGGTGTGAGGCGGGGCCCTTCGGCCTGTGGCCCCCAGGGCCGTGCCCTTCCCAGCACCCATGGGGAACGCGGGCTCTGCCTGGTGAGCCCAGGAGGCAGTCACTCGGGTTTGCCTTCCTCTGCCAGGGCGGCCGTGGCTGCGGCCCTGGGCCCGGTGCCCCTGTGCAGCCCCTGTGAGGCCGCCCTTGGCCGGCGCTGTGCACGCAGGCCTGGGCCTCCCCGGTGCCGTGCCCGCAGCCCTGCCTCAGGCCTCTCCCTGCAGGAGGAGCAGGAGGCCGCCCGGCGCCGGCAGCAGCGGGAGAGCAAGAGCAACGCCACGACGCCCACCAAGGCCCCCGAGGGCAAGGCGGCCGGGCCTGCCGAGGCCCCCGCGGTAAGCCGCCCGCCGCCCCGGCCCCCTGGCCCAGCGTGCGCCTCCACTGCCCGCCCCTCTGCCCCCTGCTCCCTGTCCCTACGCCCGCCCCCCGCTCCCTGTCCTGCTGCCCCCTGCCCCCTGTCCCCACCACCCCTGCCCCCTGCCCGCCCGCGTCCCCACCGCCCGCCCCCGCCCCCGCCGGCCCGCCCCCAGCGCCCCCCCTCCCCTGCCGGCCCGCCCCCAGCGCCCCCTCTGCCCGCCAGGACTCGGGGGCCGAGGACGAGAAGGCGGGGGCGGCCCCCGTGAAGAAGGCCTCCCCCTCCAAGGCCCGGAAGAAGAAGCTGAGCAGGAAGGGCAGGAAGATGGCCGGCCGCAGGCGCGGGCGCCCCAAGAAGATGAGCGCCGTGGACGCGGAGCGCAAGCCCCGGAAGAGCCGCGCGGCGCTGGACGCCCTGCAGGCCCCGGCCGCGCCTGCCACCGCCCCCCCCTCGCCCCAGGGTGAGCTTTGCGACCGCTGCACTGACCGGCAGACAGGGAGTGAGGCAGCCAGCCCCATGCACCGCGCGGTCACGCTCGGGACGCTGCGCTGGCCGCGCCCCAGCCGGTCTCCCATGCGGGGGGCCAGCCTCGCTCGCCCACTGCCTCGCTGGCCACACGCGTAGGGAGCTGCATCGGGTGCAGCAGCCAAGATCCGCGGGGTGCTCGTGCCGCCAGGCCGTCTTAACCCACCTGGCCACAACGCTGGCCTCCAGGCTGCGCTGTGCGGTCCCTGGACCCCGCCCCATCCCTCTGTGGCCGTGGAGGTCCTGGCGGCCTAGCGCCAGCCCGGGGCGCCTCCCGGAGCAGCACCAGCAGGCAGGACCTGGCCGTGAGGGTCTCCTGCAGGAGCCTGGTGGGCCCGGCCCCATGCGCCCGAGCTCCTGGCGCAGGCTGGGGGCGGGGCTGAGCGGGGGGGCGGGGCCTCGGCGGGCGGGGCGCGGCTGACGGCCGCTGTCTCTGCAGAGGCGTACCGGCCCCCCCACAGCCCGTTCTACCAGCTACCTCCGGGCGCGCAGCGGCTGCCCCCCAGCCCGCTGCTCGCGGCACCCACCCCGCCCGCGCTGCAGAAGCTGCTAGGTGAGCTGGGCCCGCCTCCCGGGGGGCGGGGCCCTGGGTGGGGGACGCCGCCCTACAGCTCTGCTGCCCGCCCCCGCGCCCACAGAGGCCTGCGCGGGGCAGCAGGGCCTCCGGAGCCCGCGAGGATGCTGGGCTGAGTCTGGGACAGTGTGGCTGGGCCCGCCGTCCGGGAAGCCCCGCCTCCAAGGACACTGCTGGGCCGTGGGAGGGCCCTGAGGCCCGGGGGCGGGGCGGGGGCGGGGCGCCACGCCCGCGGCCCAGTGTCCACCCTCGCCCCGCCCCGCCCCGCCCCCAGAGTCCTTCAAGCTGCAGTACCTGCAGTTCCTGGCCTACACCAAGACACCGCAGTACAAGGCCGGCCTGCAGCAGCTGCTGCTCCAGGAGAAGGTGCGCACGCGCGCGGGGCCGGGGGCGGGGCCGGGCGGGCCGCAGGACCAGTGCGGGTGCGCGCCGTGGGGGGGTCCCCTGGGCTGCGCTCACCCCGCCCGCCCGCCGCCCGCAGGAGAAGAAGGCGCAGCTCGTGGGCACGGCGCGGCAGCTCCTCAGCCACTGCCAGGCCCAGAAGGAGGAGATCCGCAGGCTGTTCCAGCAGAAGCTGGACGAGGTGGGCTGCCTGCGGCCGCGCCCGTGCCCTGAGCCCTGACCCCCGTGTGTGCCCGCCCCGCCCCGCGCCCTCGGCCCCCCTGTCCCCGGCCCTGCGCGCCTGCGCGTCCCGGCCCTCACCCGCGCCCCGTGCCCTGAGCCCCTGTGTGTGCCCACCCCGCCCTGTGCCCTGAGACCCTCTGTGTGCCCGCCCCGCTGCGCGCCCCCGGCCGCGCCCGTGCCCTGAGCCCCCTGGCCGCGCCCCGTGCCCTGAGCCCTGACCCCCGTGTGTGCCCGCCCCGCCCCGCGCCCCCGGCCCTGCCGTCCGGCCCTCACCCCGCCCTGTGTTGCAGCTGGGGGTGAAGGCGCTGACCTACGACGACCTGATCCAGGCGCAGAAGGAGATCTCGGCGCACAACCAGCAGCTGCGGGAGCAGTCGGAGCAGCTGGAGCGCGACACCCGGCAGCTGCGGAGCCAGAGCCTGCAGCTGGTGCGCGCGCCCGTGCCCGCGGCCCCTCCCCCCGGCCGGCCCCGCCCCCGCGCTGAGCCCCGCCTTCCCCGCAGCTCAGGGCGCGCTGTGAGGAGCTGAAGCTGGACTGGGCCACGCTGTCGCTGGAGAAGCTGCTGAAGGAGAAGCAGGCGCTGCGCAGCCAGATCTCGGAGAAGCAGAGGCGCTGCCTGGAGCTGCAGGTGGGGGGCGGGGCGGGGCTGGGGCGGGGCCCCGGCTTCCTCCTGCCTGCGGGCGGGGCGGGGCGGGGCGGGGGCGGGGCCCCGGCTTCCTCCTGCCTGTGGGTGGGGCGGGGCTGGGATAGGGTCAGGGGCGGGGCTGCTGGCTTCCTCCTGCCTGCGGGCGGGGCTCAGGACAGCAGGCACCCACGCTGCAGCCAGCCCGCGTGCCCCTCTGCCGTCTGGCTCGGTGCGTGTCCCGCACCGCACAGGCCCGCGGGCTTGTTCAGAGCCGAGCAGTGGAGTGGGGGAAGTGGGGCGGCACCCGCCTCGCAGGGTAGCGGAGAGAAGCAGCTGGCTGGGCGGCGTGTGCACCGGGAGGCCGTCCCCCGACCACGCCCTCCCTGCCGGGCCCTGCTGTGGGTGTGGCCGGCCGGCCGGGCCCGTCCGGGGACCCCGGGTGCGTGCCCGTCCTGGCCCGCGGCTCACGGCTCACGCCGCCTCCCGCCGCAGATCAGCATCGTGGAGCTGGAGAAGAGCCAGCGGCAGCAGGAGCTGCTGCAGCTCAAGTCCTGTGTGCCGCCCGACGACGCCGTGCCCGTGCCCCTGCCCCTGCGTGGGAAAGGCACGCTGGGCCGCGAGCCGGAAGCCGACCCCGGCCGGCTGCACCTGGACCTGGACTGCGCCAAGCTCTCCCTGCCTCACCTGAGCAGCATGAGCCCGGAGCTCTCCATGAACGGGCACGCGGCCGGCTACGAGCTGTGCGGCGCGCTGAGCCGGCCGCCGTCCAAGCAGAACACGCCCCAGTACCTGGCCTCGCCCCTGGACCAGGAGGTGGTGCCCTGCACGCCCAGCCACAGCGGCCGGCCGCGGCTGGACAAGCTCTCCGCCCTGGCCCTGCCCGAGTGCGCGAGGCTGTCCCCCGCCAGCGCACTGCTGCGAAGGCACCCGGCCCAGGACCCCTCGGGGCCTGCCAGGCCGGCCGCCTGCGAGCCGCCCTCACGGTGAGCGCCAGTGCCGGGGTCTGGGGCGGTGGGGGGAGCCCGGCGCGGGCGCGCTCCCCGGGGACAGCGCAGGCTTCTCGCGCAGAGCCGAGCACGCCAGGGAGAACGGCGTCGCCTACCCGAGCCCCAGCCTGCCCGGCAGCGCCAAGCTGAGCCCTCAGGACCCGCGGCCGCCGCCGTCCCCGGGGGCCGTGCCGCTTGTGGGGGAGAAGAGCAGTGAGAAGGTGAGGCTCCCCTGGGCCGGGCGGGCGCCCCTCCCGGCCCAGCCAGCGCCAAAGCTGGAGGGGCCCACGAGGTGCTGGCGTGGGGGTGGTGGGGAGCCGGGCGGTAAGGAGGGGCTCAGCCAGCAGAGGGCGCTGTGGAGAGCAGGCTGGGCCCGCAGCGGTGCCGGGCCTGGTTCAGGGCCCTTTGCCCAGGGAGCGTCCCCCAGGTCCAGAGGAGGGGGGTCAGGGCAGCAGCGTCCCCCAGGTCCAGAGGAGGGGAGGGGGGGCTCAGAGCAGCAGCGTCCCCCAGGTCCAGAGGAGAGGCTGGGCTCAGGGCAGGAGTGTCCCCCTGGTCCAGAGGAGGGGGGTCAGGGCAGCAGCGTCCTGCCCGGGGTGCGGGCGCCCGTGCTGAGGCCGTGCGGGGCCGTGCCGCAGGGTGTGAGGGAGCGCGCGTACGGCAGCGGCGGAGACACCATCACCAGCCTGCCCATCAGCATCCCGCTCAGCACCGTGCAGCCCAACAAGCTCCCCGTCAGCATCCCCCTGGCCAGCGTGGTGCTGCCCAGCCGCGCCGAGAAGGTGGGTGTGAGTGTGTGTGTGAGTGTGAACGTGGTGCTGCCCAGCCGCGCGGAGAAGGTGTGTGTGTGTGTGTGTGAGTGAGCGTGGTGCTGCCCAGCCGCGCCGAGAAGGTGGGTGTGAGTGTGTGTGTGAGTGTGAATGTGGTGCTGCCCAGCCGCGCGGAGAAGGTGTGTGTGTGTGTGTGTGTGTGTGTGAGTGAGCGTGGTGCTGCCCAGCCGCGCCGAGAAGGTGGGTGTGAGTGTGTGTGTGTGTGAGTGTGTGTGTGTGGGGGGGGACTAGCTGTCCTGTGTGTGTGTGTGTGTGTGTGACTAGCTGTCCTGTGTGTGTGTGTGTGTGTGTGACTAGCTGTCCTGGGTGTGTGTGTGTGTGTGTGTGTGAGACCAGCTGTCCCGGGTGTGTGTGAGTGTGTGTGTGTGTGTGTGTGGGACTAGCTGTCCCGGGTGTGAGTGTGTGTGTGTGTGTGTGGGACCAGCTGTCCCGGGTGTGTGTGGGGGGGGACCAGCTGTCCCCGGGGGTGTGAGTGTGTGTGTGGCACCTGCTGTCCGGGGGTGGTCCCGGCGCCCTGTGGTGCCCCTGAGGGCAGACGCTGTCCAGGTAGAACCCTCACTGCCTGTGGTCTCCTCCCCTGTGAAGGGGAGCCTGTGGGGGGGTCTCTGCCTGAGGCCCTGCTGCCCTCCCCGCCCCGCCCAGCCCAGCCCCTGATGGGGGCAGCCGCTGCCCCCCTTCCCCCTCCCCCCCTCCCTGCCTCTTTTTGGAGACGCACTGTAGGAGGGCGGTTCCGGAGAGGAGACAGACCTTCCTTCCCCAGTGCTGCAGCGGCCGGGCCGGGGCCTCCCCATGGGCGCAGGGACCCCGACCTCCGGCCGTCTGCTGCCGCTCCGGGCGCGGTAGCAGGGAGCTGGGCGGACGAGGAGCCGCGGGGCCTGAGCCCGGCGTCCCCGATGACAGCTCAGACACGCCCCCCACGGAGCCCCGCCCACGGAGCCAGCGGGGTGTGGGGGTGTGGGGAGGTCGGCTGGAGCCCAGCCCGCGGCCCCTCCCCGCCGACGCGCCCTGCGTCTGTCCACAGAGGAGCAGCCCCAGCCCCGTGCCGCAGCCCCGAGACTCCGCGTCCACTCTCGACAAGCAGATCGGTGCTAACGCCCACGGCGCTGGGAGCAGAGGCCTCGCCCTGGCTTCCACAGGTACCGCCCCCGGGACGGGCGCCCGCACCGCCCGGCCTCTGCTGCTGGTCTCTAGTTCTTAAAGATGGGGTGGGCTGGCTTTTCACTCATTTGAAAGGCAGATTGACGGGGGAGGGGGGGGAGAGGGAGAGGAGGGAGAGGGAGAGGTCTTCCATCCGCCGGGTCACTCCCCCGGCGCCTGCACCAGGAGGGCGGGGCCAGGCGGAGCCAGGAGCTCCTCCCGGTCCCCTCGTGGGGCGGGGCCTGTGCCCTCGGCGCTCCTCGCCATGGAGCTGCATCGGAAGGCCAGCAGCCTCCAGTAAGGGCCGGGGTCCCGACAGCGGCGCCCCCACCGCCCCAGCCCTCTGGAACGTGGCTCGTACTGGGAGCACCTGAGGCCCCGCCCAGCTCCTCTGTGCCTGGGCAGCGGTGATGCCTGGCCCTTGCCCCTGGGGAGCCCCTAGGACCCCCAGCCCTGCCGTCAGCCGGAAATGGGCTGCCGCCGCCCGGGCGTGCCAGTGGCGTCCAGCTGCTGAGCCCGGGGCGGGGGGCCCGGCCCAGAAAAGGGCTTTTCCTGCTGGGGTCTGGGCCGCCGGCCTGGGGGCTTGGGAGGACACGTGACCCGGCCAGGGCCCAGCTCTGCACAGCTGCAGGGCGGGGGGCTGTCTGGCTGAGCCGTGCAGGTTTAGGCAGGAGCGGTGCTGCCTTGGTGACGAGGGGGCTGGAGTGCCCCCGGCAGCTGAACCCACTCACCCCAGAGCAGGTGTGGGGCCGGGGCCGGGAGCAGGCCCGAGGTCGCGGGGGGTCTCCGGGTAACCCCACTCCACGGTGCCCCAGGAACCTCCGGAAGCACAGCCGGGGTGGTCCCCCGCTCCCCGCCTCCGGGCTCTGGTGTCCCCTGTGAGCCCCCGCCTCCCCTGAGACCGCCTCTCCTTGCCGCAGGCTTCTACGCCGGCTCTGTGGCCATCACGGGGGCCCTGGGCGGGAGCCCGGCGCCGCTGGTCCCCGGAGTGGAGCTGGCTGCCTTTGACGAGCCCTGCGGCTCGGGCGGCCTCTTCGCGGCTGCGGGCTCCCGCAGCGCCACGCCGCAGCACCCGCCCCTGCTCGCCCAGCCCCGCACCTCCGGCCCCGCCTCCCCGGCCCACCAGCTCGCCGCCAGCCCCCGGCTCGCCGGGGCCGCCCAGGGCCTGCTCCCCGACACCGGCAAGGGAGACCCGCCCTGTGACGCCGGCTTCTCGGAGCCCGAGAGCGAGGCCAAGAGGAGAGCAGTGTTCGGCGTTGCGGCTGGGCCCGGCAGTGCCAAGCAGTCGCCCTCCAACAAGCATAGTCCTCTGACCTGCGGCCCCCGCGGGGACAGCGGGCAGGGCCACGGGCAGGACAGCCGCAAGCGCGGGCGCAGGAAGCGCGTGTCGGCCGGGGCCGGGCCGGCCAGCCTGGGCACAGGCACGTCTCCCAAGCGCCGGGCCCTGCCGTCCGTCGTGGGGCTCTTCACCGCGTCCTCAGGCTCCCCCCTCAACCTGAGCTCCATGGTGAGTGGGGGACGGGGTGGCCCCGGCCCCACGGCCCGTCCCCCGGGACTCCGGGGCAGCTGGGAGCCTCCGCCCGCTCCGCCCGTGTCCGCCCTCAGGTCAGCAACATCAACCAGCCCCTGGAGATCACGGCCATCTCGTCCCCCGAGAACTCGCTCAAGAGCTCCCCGGTGCCCTACGCGGACCACGACCAGCCGCCCGTGCTGAAGAAGGAGCGGCCCCTGGGCGCCCCCAACGGCGCCCACTACTCCCCGCTCACCTCGGACGAGGAGCCGGGCTCCGAGGACGAGCCTGGCAGTGCTCGGTGAGGGCGGCGGCTGCCCGCAGGAGCGCCGGCTTTGCTGGGAGGCGTGGGCACGGCCGTGGTGACGCTCGCGTGGCGGCGCCGTGCGGGCAGGACCTGGGACCGCGGCCCCCCGTGGACGCCCGCTGCTGCTGTGTGGACCTGAGGCCCGCAGGGCTCCCGGGCCCGGAACCCGCCGTGTGCGCCCTTGTGTCTGGGTGCCGCCAGGGCCCCCGCGCCGGCGCTGCTCTGTGTGCCGGCCTGCAGCCGTGGACCTGAGTGCGCGCCCGCGTTGGCTTTCCCGGGCGCCGCCTGCCGGCCGACCGCGGCCCTCGCGTGCTGCCCCGGCCGGCCCGTTCCCGCCAGGCCGCGGTCCCCCCCCACCCCGCGCTCCAGCTCGGCCCCTCGAGTGGGGCAGGCGCGTGTCTGCCTGCACCTTGCGGAGTTTGCTTGTTTCATCATAAAGATCTGTGTACTCGGAAGGCAGAGAGGAGAGGTCGTTCCAACTCGGTCCCAGCCCGGGCCGGCGCCGTCCTGGGGGCCCGCGTGGTGCAGGGCCCAGCACTTGGGCCTCACTGCCGCGTGCCAGGCGCGGGGACTGAGCCTGGGCCCTGGCCTGCCCTGGCCCAGCAGCCTCCGGGCGCCGCCCCACGCCGCAGCCTGCCGCGCGCGGCCTGGGTCGGTGCTTGGTTTTGTTCCTTTGGTGGCGAATGGCGGCCAGGTCCCGGGCGCCCCGGCCACGCGTGTCCTCTGCAGAGCGTGTCCAGATGCTTGGTCCCGCCCCCGCCCCGTGCCCCGCGGCCGCCTGTGCTGCGGGTGTCCTGTCCTCCATGCAGGGGTGAGGCCCGTGGAGGTGCGGCCGCCGGCAGCGCCGCGTGTGCCGCGGTCGCGGGCTCCTGCGCGGGCCCTAGTCCCTGGTAGAGTTTGGTGCTGCCGCTGACCCCTGCAGGGGACAGTGTGCCGTGTGCCTCACGGTGAGCTCACGGCGCTCGTGGCCGGGGGGGGCGTGGGCGTGGGGGCGGGCGCTCCCGGGGACCTGCGTGTTCCCGCGTGTGCGGGCTCGGCCGCTGAGTGCGCTCCTCTGCCTCGACAGGATCGAGAGGAAGATCGCGACCATCTCCTTAGAGAGCAAGTCTCCCCCGAAGAACCTGGAGAACGGTGGGTGCCGCGGCCTCGACCCTGCTCCCCTCCCCGGGCCGGGACCAGCGGCTTGCGGGAGCTGGCCCCGCCCCTCACGCAGCGGCCCCCTCGCTGGCTCCGCCCCTCACGCTGCGGGCTCCGCCCCCTCACGCCGCGGCCCCCTCGCTGGCCCCGCCCCCTCACGCCGTGGGCCCCGCCCTCTCACGCCGCGGCCCCCTGCCTTCCTGTCAGGTGGCGGCCTGGCGGGGAGGAAACCCACGCCCGCGAGCGAGCCGGTCAGCAGCGGCAAGTGGAAGTCCACCTTCTCGCCCATCTCCGACGTCAGCCTCACCAAGTCGGCCGACAGCCCGCTGCAGGCCAGCTCCGCCCTCGGCCAGGCCGCCCTGTTTGCGTTCCGACCGGCCCTGGACGACCCGGTGGCGGCCGATGCCAAACTGGCCGCGCACCCCAGGAAGAGCTTCGCCGGGTCCCTGTCGGGGGCCGACGGCCACAGCCCGGGCACCAACCCCGCCAACGGCTTCGCCCTGGGCTCGGGCCTGGCCTCGGAGCTCGGCCTGCACGGCTTCGGCGACGGCGCTTCCCTGCCCCACAAGGGCCCCTCGGAGGCCAACCCCTTCCTGAGCAAGAGGCCGCCGGAGGGCCTGGGCGGCCCGGGCAAGGAGCCGGGCGAGCCGGCGGGGCCCGCGGACAAGGCCGGCCCGCCGCACGGCAGCCGGGCCAGCAAGGCGCGCGACCGCGAGCCCGACAGCAAGAACGGCCACAACCTCTTCATCTCGGCGGCCGCCGTGCCCCCCGGGAGCCTGCTGGGCGGCCCCGGCCTCGTCTCGGCGGCGCCCTCCGCGGGCAGCACGGCTCCGGCCAGCCAGGCGCACCGCCCGTTCCTGGGCACGTTCGGCCCGGGCGCGCAGTTCACCATGGGCCCCATGTCCCTGCAGGCCAACCTCAGCTCGGTGGCCGGCTCGTCCGTGCTGCAGTCCCTGTTTGGCTCCGTGCCGGCCGCCGCGGGCCTGGTGCACGTGTCTTCCGCCGCGGCCAGACTCACCAACTCGCACACTATGGGCAGCTTCTCCTCCGGGGTGGCAGGCGGAGCCGTTGGAGGTAGGCGGCGGCGGCGCTCGCGGCGTGGTTTGCTTCCCGTGCAGGTGGTGAGCGTGCCGGCCCTCTCTGTCCACAAGGTCCAGGCCGCGTGGCGAGACGCGGACGTGGGCACCGAGGCTGTGCCAGGCTCGGCTGTAACGCGTCCTCTTGTTTTCAGAAGTGCACTGCGCACGTGGCTAGGCGGCCCGTGGTGCCGTGTGTGGCCCGTGAGCGTGGCCGTGGCCAGGCCGAGAGCCCTGGTGCCACCTGCCGTGGGCGCGGGCCGCAGCGTTGCGGCCAGGCGAGGTGCGGGCCGCCGCGGCCGCTCCTGGCTGGGTGCAGGCGGGCAGGTGGGCCCGGAGGGGCGGGGCCTTGCCCGCACAGGTAAGCCGCCGCCGCCGGCGCCCCGCTGCTTGCCGCTTGGTGCCTGCACCCCACCTCGGCGCTGCACCCCCCGCCCCTGCTCGCCCGCCGCCCCGCGCCTCGTTGAAGCCGCCTTTTTGTCTCCTGTCTGCAGGTGTCTTTAACCACGCGGCGCCTCCCGCCTCTGCGCATCCGTTCGGAGCCCGTGCCGGCAGCGGGGCCGTGTGTGGCAGCGCCGCGCTGGGCCTGGGCCCGCTGCAGGCGGCGGCCGACACTCGGCCGCCCCCTCCGCCTCCCCCGCTGCCCCCTCCCCAGCACCTGGGCCGGCCCCCCGCGGGGCCGCCCGCCGCCCCGCACGCCCCGCCTCCGCCTCCGCCTCCGCCTCCGCCTAACGTGGCCTTGCCTCCTCCCCCCGCGCTGCTGGCCGCTAACCCCGAGCCCGCGCTAATGCAGAGCCTCGCGCCCGGCCCGGCTAACCCGGCGCTTCTCGCCCCCGCCTCCGCCGCCTCCCTGCCGCCCGCTAACACCTGTCTGTCTGTCAAGCTCGGCCCCCTCCCGCACAAGGTCTCCCGCCCCTCCTTCACGGTGCACCACCCGCCCCTGCCCCGGCTGGCCCTGGCGCAGGCCGCGCCCCGCCTCCCGCAGGCCGGCGCCGCGGCCCCGCCCGCTCTGTGGGTTTCCCTTGGCATGCCGCCTCCTTATGCCGCGCGCCTCGCGGGGGTTAAGCCGCGTGCAGACCTTGCTTAGCTAGCAGTGCGTGTGTAAGGTAAGGCTGGAGCCGACCCGGCGCCCTCGCAGCGACCCCGCCGGGCTCTGCAGGAGGGCCGGGGTGGGCGCAGGGAGACCGGGCCCCGGGGCGTGGCCGTGCGGCCCCAGCGGGCAGGCAGTGGACAGGTCGTAGGCAGCCCCCCGAGGCCGGGTGGCAGGCAGCGAGGCAGCCCAGCCTGGGCGCCCGCCGCCGCATCGCTGCTGGGGTCGGCCGGGCCCCCCTCTGCCCTGTGCCAGAGGCGCGCGGCGCTGCCCACGTGGGCTCTGGCTGAGCGGGTGTCCGCGTGGCTCCGGGCCCAGCGCCCGGCACGTGGCGGGCCAGGCAGGCGGCCCAGAGGCGGCGCGGGTGGCAGCCGCAGCGTCCGCTGCCGCGGCCCCGCCCCCAGACGTGGCGCTGGCTCGCACGGGGCAGGAGCCGGGCTGCTGGGGTCGTGCTGGGCTCCAGGCCTCGCCCGGGCCTGGGGTGGCTGTGGCCGGCTGCCGGCGCGCAGGGCGGGGGCCGGGGCTGCTGCCGCCGCCGTGCCTGCGCCCGCCGGCTCCGCGCTCACGCCGCCGCCTCCTGTGCCCTCCTGCAGGTAACTAGGACTTCTACCTCAACCGCGACCTATGCAAGGACGGCGTGGACCAAGGACGCCGGCGGCGGGGGGGCGCGGAGGGACGGCGGCCCCGTGCACTGTGCGCAGCGGCCCCGACCGACGGACGCCGCCCGAGCCCTGCGGGGAACAGGATGAGCCGACGCGCGCCGGCCGCCCCTCGGTGCTGACCGCTGCAGCCCCCCTACCAAAGGCTCCCCCTCCCCTCCCCCTCCCCGGGGCTCGGCCGCGGCCCGCAGGGCGCCCGCCCGCGCGACAAGTGCATTACTGTCCCGGGCCCTGGCCCGCCCCCTGCCGGCCGGCGGCAGTATTTTATAGCTGGATGAGATTTGTACGTTCAGAGACGCGACGGCATCTATTTTTAGATTGTATGACGCACAGCGAACTTAGCGTGTACAGGTGTACAGCAGAGCAAGGGGAAATTCTATTTATTCAGTGCACACTGTGGCAGCAGCCCAGGGCCACTGTCCGCGCAGGGACCACTGGCGCGGGGCCTGCTCTGGGGGCGGCGGCGGGCGGGCCGGCCAGGACCCCGCCCGGCCTCCGCCCCTCGGCCCCGCCCCCAGCAATAGTGAAGTCTGAAGATGGTGCTCGGACCCGGTTCACGCCGGCCCACCCCCCTCGGTGCTCTTGGCTCATAGGTGCTGCGCCCCACGCCGGCCCCGGCCGGGGGAGCCGGGGGCCCCCCTCGGTGGACAGTAGCGACGTCACACACGCAGGTCCCCGGTCTAGAACAATGCACGTTCCTGAGACAAACACTGTACCCCCCGCCCGCCCGCCCGCGTGCCCGCGCCCGGCGGGGAGCTGACCGAGCAGCCGCGCCCAGGTCGAGCCGAGCTGCTGGGCGGCGGCTCCGCTCAGGAATCGGTCAGGTCGCCCCCGCCCCCGCCCCCGCCGGCGCTCCCCTCGTCTGCCCAGGACGGCGACTTATTTAACACCCACCCCCGTTATTTATCTCCCGCAGGACCCCGTCCTGCGCCCCCGCCCGGGCTCCGTGGTCGGCTCTGTGCTCACTGTCACGGCCCCCCCGGGGGTCGCTCTGCACTTTGTGGTCCCACCTGCAGCCGCTGTTAATAAAGAGACATTTTCACTTGAACCTGCCCAGTGCTGCTTCCTGGGGGCGGGGCCGCTGGACGCGGGGGTGGGCGCTGCAGGCTCCCGCCCCTCCCCGCAGGAAGTCCACCACCACCGGGATTGGAAAAAGGAGGCCCCTTTATTGAGCGCGGGGACCCTGGGGCTCGCCCCGGCCCGTTCACAGCACGGTCTAGCTCCGCTCTACATTCAGCCGGTCCAGGACGGCCGGTGCCGCGGGGAGGGGCCTCGCAGGGCGGGGACCCCCAGAGGGCAGCCCCCGCCTCCGCCAGGAACCCCTCCCACGCAGGCTCGGCCGGGCCGGGGTCAGTCCAGCGCGTCCAGCCCGGGCCCGGGCCCGGTGCCCGCCGGCCGCCCGTCGCTGGGCGGGCTGCTGATCTGGAAGCGGGCCTCCGCGGAGATCCCGAACTGCTCCAGGGGGTCCTAGGGCGGCGGGCGGGGAGACGCGGTGACCCGGGGCCCGGGCCGGGAGCCCCGCCCGCCCGGCCGGCCGCCCCGCCCCGCCCCGCACGCGCCCCCCGCACCTTGCCCGTCATCTTCTGGATCTCATTCCGGTAGAAGATGAGGCTCCTCCGCATGACCTCGTAGCTGCGGGAGAGGCCGTGCCCGCGGGGTCAGGCCGCCGCCCCCGCCGCGCCCGCCGCGCCCGCCGCCCCCGCCGCCCCGGCCCCACCTGGCCCTGCGCAGCGCCTCCGTCCACTGCCGGCACTGCTCCTCGCTGCCGCACTCGAACACGTACTTCCTCTCCGGGTCCTCCAGGAAGCCTGCGGGAGCGGCCGCTGTGGGTGCCCGCGCCCGCCCCGCGCCCGCGCCGCCCCGGCCCGCGCACTCACCGATGGAGAAGCTCCGCGCCTCCTCCTGGGCGACCCGGCAGCGCTCCAGCAAGAGGGCTCCGACGGGCTGCGGGCACACGCGCCGTGAGCGGGGCCGCCCCGCGCCCGCGCGCCCCGCGCCGCGCCCCGCCCCCGCGCCCCGCGCCCCGCGCCCACCTCGGCCTCGTCCGTGCGGAAGTAGAAGAGGAAGTTCACCACCAGCTTCACCAGGCGCCGCTTCAGCACTGCGGGCACACAGCGGGCTCAGGGCGGCCGCGCGCCCCCGCGCCCCCGCCCCGCGCCCGCGCCCGCGCCCGCGCCCGCTCACCGCTGCCCTTCTTGGGGCCCCGCATGCCCAGCTCAGCCGCCATCTCGGCCGGCTGCCGGGACAGCGCCTGCAGCTCCTTCTCGTTGTAGCGCATGGCGCCGGCGCTGCCCGGGACCGGGAACGCGCGCTGCTAGTTATGAGCCCTCTCGGCCGCCGTCCCCGCTCGCGCCAGAAAGATCCCAGGTCGCAGCCCCGGAAGCGCCATTGCGCCTGCGCGCCACGGGCGAGTCTTGCGCGCTGCGACCGCGGCGTGCTGGGGCGTGCGTACACGCCGGGCAGCCGCGACACAGCCGCGGAATAAAGTGGGTCTGAGGCGCAAGCAGGATCGAAGGACCGCCGAGCGCGGGCGGACGGGGCGTTACCGGTTCCCGCCCCCGCCCCCAAGAGCCGACGCGGGTGCGCGCGCGGAGCGCGTTGTGCGCAGGCGCGCCTCGGGCACGCGCATGCGCACACTCGAGGGCCCGTCCTCCCTCCGGAAGTGCTGCGAGCGCCCGCGCCGCGCGTGCGCACTGCGACGTCGTGGCGGCGGCTCCTGAGGCGGACGGCGGAGGCCTGCGACGCGGGGCGCGACCCACACGAAGTAGGCGCGGGGGCCATCGGGGCCTCGGGGCGCGCAGGGTGGGCTGGGGGCGCGGGAGGGAGGGGCCGGGGCGGGCGGCGGGCCCCATGGCGCCCCCGGCCCCCCGGAACTCCGCGGCGGGGGTCGCGGGGGTGGCGGGGGTCTCGCGTCCGTCCGGGGCGGGCTCCGGGGTCCGGGGAGCGGCCGCGGGCCTTCGGCTGCTCGGCGGGGCGGGCCCGGGCCGCGGGGCCGCGCGCGGGGGTGCGTGCCGGCGTTCCCGCCAAAAGCCGCCGGGACCCCCGAGGCCGCCCCCGCTGGCGCCTTTGTCGTCGTGGGGGTCGGTCGCGGGCGCCCGGGGGGCTGCGGGGCGTCCCGGGTGCGGACGGCGATGCGGCTGCGTCTTAGATTTCCCTCCCGCAAGCCTGCGTGCCCGGGGCCGCGTCTTCCCCTCGGTCCGCTGTCCGCCTGTCCCTTCGCGTGGCTCCCCCTCCCCCAGCCCTGAGGTCCTGGGTTCGCGTCCCGATGGAGGGACTGTGGGGCCGCCAGGGCTCGTGCGTGGACCGCGGGTGGGCCCGGGTCGCCCTGGGGTCAGCCGAGGGCGGCTCGTGCGTGGACCGCGGGCGGGCCCGGTAGCGCCCTGGGGTCAGCCGGGCCGCCCGCGCCGTGCCCGGAAGTCGGGGTCGCAGGGGCGGGGTCTCCTCCCGCCGGTCCAGTCCCCGGAGGCCGGGCCGGGCCGGGCCGGGTCAGAGCAGGTGCGGGGCCCGGGCCGGCAGCCGGGACTCGGGCCAGTGTCCGAATGGGGCCCGAGCGGCCCCTGCCGTCCACGGGGAGGCCCAGCCCTGGCTTAGGGGCATTGGGGAGTGGACGGCGGGGGGGCGCCAGGCGGTCGTCCGCGCCCCCGTTCTCCCCGACGCCCGCGGCTGGGCCCGGCGGCTGACACGGGAGAGCCCGCGTGGGTGCGCCCGGGAGGGGCTGGGGGCTGCCTCCTGGGGTCTCCGGCCCCCGCCGCGTCCTGAGGGCCCCCCCCGTCTGGGCTCCGCAGGCTTCTCCGGCGCTGAGGTCCGCAGGCCGGCACCATGGACTTCCAGCACCGCCCCGGCGGCAAGACCGGGAGTGGGGGCGTGGCCTCCTCCTCCGAGAGCAACCGGGACCGCCGCGAGCGCCTGCGGCAGCTGGCCCTGGAGACCATCGACATCAACAAGGTAGGCCCGCCCGCCCGCCCGCGGGGCGCCCCCGACGCCCCCGACGCGCCCGACGCCCCTGACGCCCCGCGCCGCTCTCCCCCAGGACCCCTACTTCATGAAGAACCACCTGGGCTCCTACGAGTGCAAGCTGTGCCTGACCCTGCACAACAACGAGGTACTGGCCGGCCTGGTACCCTGCCCCCGCCCCTGCCTGCCCCCGCCCCGCCCACCGGCCGGCTTGGCCCCCCCCTCCACCGGCCGGCCTGATCCCCCCCCTTCCCGCCCTGTCCACCGGCCGGCCTGATCCCCTCCTTCCCGCCCTGTCCACTGGCCGGCCTGGTCCCCCGCTCCTGCCTGCCACCGGCCTGGCCCCGCCCCCAGCCGGCCTGATCCCCCGCCCCGCCCCCGGCCTGACCCCCCCCCCCCCCCGCCTGCCGCTGCCCCACCCCCCCGGCCTTCTTGGTCCACCCTCCCGCCCTGTCCACTGTTCGGCCTGGTCCCCCCCTGTCCCCCCCCCCGCCGCCTGCTGCTGCCCCGCCCTCCTGCCTGCTTGGTGCCCCCCTCCACTGGCCGGCCTGGTCCCCTCGCCCCTGCCTGCCACCGCCCGCCCACCGGCCTGGCCCCGCCCCCGGCCTGATGTCCCGCCTCCTGCACGCAGGGCAGCTACCTCGCACACACTCAAGGGAAGAAGCATCAGACCAACTTGTGAGTGCCCCCCGCGCCCCCCGGCTGTGACACGGGGGAGGGCCCCTTGACCAGCCCCAGGGCCCCGCCCCTCACCCCCCCCTCCCGGCGGGAGCCCAAGGCCGGGCAGGGGGGCTCCTGCACCTGCGCCCGTGGCCTTGGCCTGGTGTGGAGGACCACAGCGCCCGTCTGCCCCGCCCCAGGGCCCGGCGCGCGGCCAAGGAGGCCAAGGAGGCGCCCGCCCAGCCCGCGCCCGAGAAGGTCAAGGTGGAGGTGAAGAAGTTCGTGAAGATCGGACGCCCCGGCTACAAAGGTGAGGGGGCGGGGCCGCCCGACACCAGCCCTGGGTGGGGGGGGGGCAGGAGGGGACAGGCGAGGCAGGTGGGCACAGAGGGGCAGGCGGGGCCCTGGGCACGGAGGGGCAGGCGGGGCTGTGGCGTGGGGCCCTGGGCCGGCCCTCTGAGCTGGGACCTGGGCCCCTCACCGGCCCTGGTGTTGCAGTGACCAAGCAGCGGGACACGGAGATGGGCCAGCAGAGCCTGCTCTTCCAGGTGGGCGGGGCCGGGGGGGGCCGCGGGGTGGGGGGGGGCCTGCACGTGCCCGGGCGCCCCTGACACTGCCCGCCCGCAGATCGACTACCCCGAGATCGCCGAGGGCATCACCCCCCGGCACCGCTTCATGTCGGCCTACGAGCAGAGGATCGAGCCCCCGGACCGGCGCTGGCAGTACCTGCTGATGGCCGCCGAGCCCTACGAGACCATCGCCTTCAAGGTAGGGCCGCCCCCCACCCCGGCCCGGGCCTCCTCGGCACCAGCTCCGCGCCCCCTCCCCACCCCGGGACCCACGGCCGCCCCTCCCCCCCCAGGTGCCCAGCAGGGAGATCGACAAGGCCGAGGGCAAGTTCTGGACCCACTGGAACAGGGAGACCAAGCAGGTGAGCCCCGCCCCCACCCGGCCCCCTCCCCCACCGGGGCAGCCCCGCTGAGCCCACCCCCCCACAGTTCTTCCTGCAGTTCCACTTCAAGATGGAGAAGCCCCCGGCCCCGCCCAGCCTGCCTGCCGGGCCCCCGGGGGTGAAGCGGCCCCCGCCCCCGCTGATGAACGGTCTGCCCCCGCGGCCACCCCTGCCGGAGTCTCTGCCCCCACCCCCACCCGGCGGCCTGCCCCTGCCCCCCATGCCCCCCACGGGGCCCGCACCCTCGGGGCCCCCCGGGCCTCCCCAGCTGCCCCCTCCGGCCCCAGGAGTGCACCCCCCCGCCCCGGTGGTCCACCCCCCCACGTCTGGGGTCCACCCGCCAGCCCCCGGGGTCCACCCCCCGGCTCCCGTGGTGCACCCCCCGGCTCCTGTGGTGCACCCCCCGGCTTCTGGGGTGCACCCCCCTGCTCCGGGGGTCCACCCCCCAGCCCCGGGGGTCCACCCTCCAGCGCCAGGGGTCCACCCCCCAGCCCCCGGGGTCCACCCCCCAGCGCCGGGGGTCCACCCTCCCCCAGCGGCTGGAGTTCATCCTCAGGCCCCGGGGGTGCACCCGCCCGCACCTGCCGTCCACCCCCAGGCCCCAGGGGTCCACCCAGCGGCCCCCGGGATCCACCCCCAGGCCCCGGGGGTCCACCCCCAGCCCCCTGGCGTCCATCCTGCGGCTGCTGGGGTCCACCCCCAGCCGCCTGGCGTCCACCCCTCCAACCCCGGGGTGCACCCTGCTGCCCCCATGCCCCCAATGCTGAGGCCCCCGCTCCCCTCCGAAGGCCCGGGGAACATCCCTCCCCCTCCCCCCGCCAACTGAGAGGCCCCCCGCCCCCGAGCCTGGTCCTCTGTGCCCCCCTCCCCACCTTGGTTTATTAAACGTTTTCTAGGGCCTGAGTGGACGCTGTGTCTGGGGAGGGGTGCGGGGGTGGGCTGGAGCCTGAGTGGCCGCTGTGGGGGGGCTGGGGCTTGAGTGGACCATTGTGTCTGGGGGACTCGGGGGAGGGCGGGGCTGGGGCCTGAGTGACCGCTGGGGGAGGCTCAGGGAGCCCGTCTGGCCGCGCTGCCCGCCCGTGTGCAGAGGGGTTCCCGCCTGTGTCTGGGTCTGGCCGCGGGGTCCAGACGGAGGCCTCTCAAGGACACGGCCCCGCGATAGGGACAGAGGCAGCCCTGAGCGGGCGTCTCCTGCCCACCGGGAGTGCGTGTCCCCAAGGCCACCGGGGAGACGCCCCCACGCTGCCCAGACATTCCTCCCTGGCCCATAAAAGCCGGCCTCGGGGCCCTGGCAGCACCGCCATGCCGGGTCTGCCTCTCGCCCTGCTGCTGCTGCTGCGGCTGCTGGCCCCCGAGACCCCCGGGGCGGGGGCGGGGGCGGCCGGCAGCGCGGGCCAGCTGCTCTTCGGCCAGGACTGGGGCTGGCCAGCGGGCGGCCCGCGGGAGCCCCTGTGCCTGGTGACCCTGGGCGGGGCGGCCCTGCGGGTGGTGGGGGCCCCGAGCGGCCACGAGACCGCCTTCCTGGAGGCCGTGCGGGGGGCTCGCTGGGGCCCCCGCGACCTCGACACCTTCGGGGTCTGCAGCCCCAGCCCTGCGCAGGCGGCCGTGCCGGCGCTGCGGCGGCTGGCGGCCCGGCTGGGGGAGCCGGGGGAGCTGGGGGCGCCGCGGCTGTGGGTCCTGCACCTGGAGGAAGGTAGGTGCCCGCGCCCCCGCCGTCTGGAGGGGGGCGCGCGGGGCGGGCCTGGCTGACGCGCTCAGCGCCGCCTGCCCTGTGCAGTGACCTGGGAGCCCACGCCCTCCTTGAGGTTCCAGAGGCCCCCGCCCGGAGGCGCCCACCCGCTGGAGCTGGCGCTGCTGGTGCTGTACCCCGCGCCCGGCCCCGCGGTCACCGCCAGCGGGCCCGGGCTGCCGGGGGCCCAGGTGACCAGCGGGTTGCATGCGGCGGTCCCCGGCCCCAGGGGAGGGGGCGGGGGTCTTCCGAAGGCCTGTGCGTCCGCGGCTGGCGCCCAGGGCATGGGCGGGGGGCGGGGGGGGCCGCGGCAGGTGCCCCGCCCCAGCCTGCCGTGCCCCGCCCCCGCAGAGCCTCTGCCCGACGGCGGACACCCGCTACTCGGCGCTGGTGGTGGCCCAGCCGGCGGAGGCGTGGCGCGGCTCTGGGCTCTCGCTGACCCTGCGGCCCCGCGGAGACGGTAGGCGGGGGCGGGGGCGGGGGCGGGGCGGCCGGCGCGGCTCCGGGCCCTGAGCCGCCGGCGTCTCCGCGCAGGGCCCCCCCTGAGCACCGCCCAGCTGCAGGCGCTGCTGTTCGGCGCGGACCCCCGCAGCTTCACGCGGAAGACCCCGGCCCTGCTGCTGCTGCCGCGGTCCCCCGCGCCACTGCCTGCGCACGGCCAGCTGGACACGGTGCCCTTCCCGCCGCCCCGGTGCGCGCAGGCCCGAGCCGGGGACAGGGAGGTGGGCGTGGCGCCGCGCCGCCACTGCCCCCAATTCCGCTCTCTGCCTCTGCGTTCCAGGCCGTCCCCGGCGCCGGAGGAGCCGCCGCCCAGCGCCGACCCCTTCCTGGAGACGCTCACGCGCCTGGTGCGGGTGCTGCGGGGCACCCCGGCGCGCGCCTCCCCGCCGCGCCTGTCCCTGGACCCCGGAGCGCTGGCCGGCTTCCCGCAGGGCCCGGTCAACCTGTCGGACCCCGCGGCACTGGAGCGCCTGCTGGACGGCGAGGAGCCCCTGCTACTGCTGCTCCCGCCCTCCGCGCCCACCGCCAGGGACCCCGCCCAGCCGCAGGACCCCGCGTCGGCGCCGTGGGCCGAGGGCCTGGCGCGCCGCGTGGCCGCGGAGCTGCAGGCGGCGGCCGCCGAGCTCCGCGGCCTCCCGGGCCTGCCGCCCGCCGCCGCCCCGCTGCTGGCGCGCCTGCTCGAGCTGTGCCCCGGCGACCCCCGGGCCCCGGGCGGCGCCCTGCGCGCCCTGCTGCTGCTGAAGGCCCTGCAGGGCCTGCGCAGCGAGTGGCGCGGGCGGGACGCGCGTGGGGCGGCGCGGGCGCAGCGCAGCGCGGGGGCTGCCGCCGCCGCCGCCGCCGGGCCGTGCGCGCTGCGTGAGCTCAGCGTGGACCTGCGGGCCGAGCGCTCCGTGCTCATCCCCGAGACCTACCAGGCCAACGACTGCCAGGGCGCGTGCGCCTGGCCGCAGTCCGACCGCAACCCGCGCTACGGCAACCACGTGGTGCTGCTGTTGAAGATGCAGGCGCGCGGCGCCACCCTGGCGCGCGCGCCCTGCTGCGTGCCCACCGCCTACGCGGGCAAGCTGCTCATCAGCCTGTCGGAGGAGCGCATCAGCGCGCACCACGTGCCCAACATGGTGGCCACCGAGTGCGGCTGCCGGTGACCCCCGCGCCAGCGCCCCTCACCTATTTATTCGCACCCAATAAAGACGAGCGAGCGAGCACGGCTGGGGTCTCCGTGTGTGTCTGGGAGCCCGTGGGGGTCCCCCCGCCTGTCCCCGGGCCCCCAGGCTGCAGGTGCTAAGGAGGCGGCGGCCGCGGCACTGGTTTTATTTTTCAGGAGTGGGCACGGCGTGCTGGGGCGCGCGCTCAGTCCCGCCCCTTGCCCGCGCGCGGCTTCTGGCGGCCCGGGAGCCGGTCCTCGCGGTCGTGGCGCCGCGGCGAAGCCCGGGCCTGCCTCTTGCTGCGCCCGGGGTCCCTGGAGTCCCGCGCCCACGGCCCACGGCCCCCTTCGCGCGTCTCCCAGCGCCGGGGGAGGGCTTCCCGGGGCTCCTCGGACTGCGGCCGCGTCCTCCGCGGCCTGGTCCTCCGCGGCTTGTCCTTGGGCCCTCGGTCCACGCGGGGCGCGTGCTTCTCGGCGGCCTCTGCGGGGGCTCCTCCGGGCTCTGCCTCCGCCTCGTCCACAGCCCCCAGGCTCCCTCTGTCCTCCGCCTCCGCCGGGGGCTCAGGCCGTGCAGTGGCGGGGGCCAGGACGGGGGGCTGCGGCTGCCACGGGGACATTTGGGTCCTGAGGTCAGCGCCCACCTCCCGGGTCCCGGCCCGTCCTCCCGCGATCACTCAACGGAGGATGCTCACCAGAGGGCGCCACCGGTTCCTTCCTGGGCAGGCTCGGTGGGACCCACGGCTCGGGGACGGGCGCTGGGGCTGTGGGCTCCCCAAGGACAGCATCTGGGGGACCCCGGCGGGAAAGCGAGTCAGCCAGGGCGGGGACACGCCGGCGACCCCTTCTCGGCCCCCCAGCCCAGGACAGACGTAGGGGGCCTGACTCCCAGGGTCTTCCTGCTTCCTGTCTTGGGGAACAGGAGCACCCCAGGGCCGGAGTGGGGGCCCCCGAAGCCCACGGCCACGTAGGTCCTGGGCTCCGGTCTGGAGGAAGGGGGCGGGCGCGCGCTGCTCCAGGCCGGGGGCGGGGGTTGGGGGGGACGTAGGCCAGGAGCTGGGGTGGGGGGCGGGCGCGCGCTGCTCCAGGCCGGGGGCGGGGGTTGGGGGGACGTAGGCCAGGAGCTGGGGTGGGGGGCGGGCGCGCGCTGCTCCAGGCCGGGGGCGGGGGTTGGGGGGGACGTAGGCCAGGAGCTGGGGTGGGGGGCGGGCGCGCGCTGCTCCAGGCCGGGGGCGGGGGTTGGGGGGACGTAGGCCAGGAGCTGGGGTGGGGGGCGGGCGCGCGCTCACCGCGGCACAGCTGCAGCGCCGAGCCCAGGAGCGCCAGCAGAGCGGCTAGCACCAGGCACGTGTTGAGCGACGCGGCCCCCCAGGGCAGCTCCTCGCTGGGCGCCGGCGGAGGCGGCGGTGGCGGTGCGGCCTGCGGCTTCCTGCGCGCGGGGGCGCTGCGGGAGGCTGCAGGGGCAAGTGGGTGGGCGCGCTCTGATCTCCACGCACAGAACACCCCCCCCCCCCGCTCGGCCCTGCCCTCTCCCCGCCCCCCGCATGCCTGCTGCAAACCCACTGCCAGCTCTCGGTCTGTCCCGCCCGGGTCCTGGGGCGCCCCTGGCCGCGGGCTCCTTGTCCGTCTTCTTGGGTCTGGCGTCCACGCCGCTCCCTGCCCCCGGCTCCCGAGAGTCCTGCGGGAATCGCCCGTGCTGGTGCTTCCTCGGCCCGTGCATGACCAGGAGCGCGCGGAGGGAGCTGACCCCAGAGAAACCCAGCCCCTGGGCGTCCCACACTCCCAGGACCCCAGCTACTCACCGGGGACCAGCTGCTGGAGTGGGCCAGCCCGGGAGACCCTGTGGCCGGAGCAAGGGGGCAGATCAGGGTGGGAGGGGGCACCGCCAGACCCCCCCCCCGGCCCTGCTGCAGAGACCCGGCCACAGAGGACCGCACTCCGTGGCTCCCGGGAGCTCACCCCCTCTGCTGACCTAGCACCCCCGCTTTTCCGGGGCTCCTTAGACCCCCAGGCAGGGCAGGGGTTGGGGCCGCAGCGTGAGCCCCCCCCCCCCCGGGCAGAGCCAGGCCTCAGGGTTTGCCACGGGGCTGGCTCCACGCCGCCGGCCACGCACCTGCAGCCTTGTCTTCCGGGGGCCGCCCTGGGCAGGGCTCAGCCAGGACAGAGAGGTCCTCGCCAGCCGGGCAGCTGCCCAGGCCTCCGTCCGGCTCCTCCAGGGTTGTCATGGGGACAGCGGCGGGGCAGGGCCGCCGGGCAGAGTGGGCCACGGGGAGTTCCTGCGAACCAACCCAGCCCTGCGTCTCGTGCGGTTGAACTCGGTCCCTCCCCGTCGGCCCCCACACCTGCCCAGAGACCCCCGAAACACACAGCAGCGAGTCGGAGACCAGCCCCGGTCAGCTCCTGTTCTCTGAGACCAGGGCTATTTTTAGACGGTGCCCACGGCCAGCAGGCCAGGCCGGAGGGTGACCCAGCCCCGCCGTTGCCTGGGCTGTGGATCCCCCGTCTTGTCCTGGGAATCCCAGGGGCTCTGAACCTGCCTGACTCGGGCCGCGGCAGGTCAAGCCCCCCCCACTATCCCCCAGGGCTGCCCCGCCACCTCTGCTCCCAGATGCCGGATGGGGAGACAGGTACAGAGCCGCAGCGGCCGGCGGAGGCCACCACACTGACTGGACCCACCGCTCTGCTTCCCCGGGGTCCCCACTCTGGGGACGCCCACTGGGGCTCTGAGTGGGGAGGGGCTGCAGCCTGAGGGGGGAGGCCCAGAGCCCTGCAGCGTCTTCCTGCAGCTCCCGCCCCAGACCCCGAGAGCCCTCGGCCGCCCCCAGCCCCTCTTGCTCCACACGCTGCGCGGGGCCTGGTGCTCTGGGCAGACCAGGAAGGTGGCCCCGGACTGACAGCTGACAGGTGTCGGGGGACAGCTGAGTGGGACCAACGAGAGGGCCGAGCCGAGGCGGGGGAGGCTGGCAGGAGGAAGCTGCCGGGAGGGTGTCCCTGCCGAGAGGGGCCCCCAGGTCCCCAATTCCCCGCAGCAGGCAGCAGGGACCTAAGAGCTCCGAGTGATGAGGGGCCAGTCCACTGTCCCCGGGCCGCCCTCTGGGGCAGCTGCAGCTGGGGGCAGACTCCTGGAGACTCCCTGGAGGAGGGGCCGCCTTCCCCCACGCCTGTGGGAGCCTGGGCTGTGCCTCCTGCTCACTGGAGGAGCGATACCACTGGGTGGCCGGCTCGGCCACAGGGGCAGGACGTCTGAGCCACGCCCACCACACCCGCAGCACCAGCCTCCTCACCTGTGCTTGGGTTAAGATCTGAAAGGCAGAGAGGGAGGAGGGGAGAGAGAGAGAGGGAGGGAGGGAGGGAGGGGGAGGGAGAGAGAGGGAGGGAGGGAGGGGAGAAAGGGGGGAGAGAGAGAGGGAGGGAGAGAGAGGGAAGGGAGGGAGGAAGGGGGAGAGAGAGGGAGAGAGAGGGGGGGAGAGAGAGGGGGAGAGAGAGAGAGAGGGAGGAAGGGGGAGAGAGAGGGAGGGAGGAAGGGGGAGAGGGAGGGGGAGAGAGAGAGGGAGAGAGAGAAGGGAGGGAGGTAGGGAGGGAGAGAGGGAGAGGCCTTCCATCCGCTGGTTCACTCCCCAGATGGCCGCAGTGGCCGGGGTTGGCAAGGCCAAACCCAGGAGCCCGGCCTCCCCACGGGGTGCAGGGGGTTTGTTGGACAAGGGACACAGCGTGGCTAGACCACAGAGACCCACGCCATCGCAGGAGCCGGGACAGTGGTGGGGAGACCTCCCTCCCGTGGGAGCCCGCCCGCTCGTGGGTCACTGGCCCAGGGGCCGCTGCTGGCCCTGCCCCTCCCTGCCCTGCGGGCGGCCACCCCAGTGCAGGCGGATCCCAGCCAGCGGCCGCCCCCACGGGGAGCCACCAGCCCGCCCCACGGTGGTTCACCACTGCAGCCCAGGGCCGGTCCCCCGACCCAGAACCTTCCCGTCGCGGCCACGCAGGCTGCTCAGCCCTCCTGCTGCTTCTGTTTCACCTTCCCTTTGTGGGGGCAGTTGCCCCATTCCAGAATCTCCACACTGGGCGCCGGCTCCAGTCCCGGCTGCCCACTCATCCCAAGCCCCCGCTGTGGCCTGGGAGAGCAGTGGAGGACGGCCCAAGTCCTGGGCCCTGCACCCGAGACCTGGATGGAGCCTGGAGGAAGCTCCTGGCTCCTGGTTCCGGATCGGCCCAGCTCTGGGCCACTGCGGCCATTTGGGGAGTGACCCAGCGCCCCTTTCCCCTCTCTCCTCCCCCTCTTTCTTCCTCTCCTTTCCCTGCCCCTTCTTTCCTTCCTTCTCTCTCTCTTTCCTCCTTCCTTTCTTCCCTCCTTCCTCTCTCTCTCTCTCTCCCTCCCTCTCCCCCTCCCTTTCTCTCCCTCTCTCTCTCCCTCCCTCCTTCTCTCCCTCTCCCTCTCTCCCTCTCTGCCCCAGACAGACAGGGAGCAGGGGCATGCATGGGCGGGAGCCCTGGGCCTCTCGTGAGGGCGTCGGAACGTGGGAAGCAGAGAAGGGAGACACGGGCGCTCTCAGGGTGAAGAAGCACCTCGCAGTGGAAGTGACCAGAGGCCTCTGAGGAGCCCTGTGCTCAGGCGCTGGCTGGAGGGGCTGGGCCGTCTGGTTGACGCGCGGGCTGGCAGGCTGGCGGGGTTTGTGGGTAGATCGGGAGTGCTGGGAGCAATGGACCTTGGGCTCCACCGCCAAGCCCCTTCCTTTCTTTTCTGCCCAGGTCCCAGAGGCCTGGGGGAAGGGACGGAGCTGGCTTGCCCAGGTCACAAAGTGTCCCTAATTTTGCTGACAAACATGAAATTTATTGAAAGGCAGGAGCAACGGAGAGGGAGTGAGGGAGAGAGGGAGGAAGGAGGGAGGGAGGGAGAGAGAAAGAGGGAGAGAGAGAGAGGGAGGGAGAGAGAGAGGGAGGGAGGGAGGGAGAGGGAGGAGGGAGGGAGAGAGGGAGGGAGAGAGACAGAGAGGGAGAGAGGGAAAGGGGGAGAGAGAGAGAGGGGGAGACAGAGAAACAGGGAGAGAGGGAGGAGACAGAGAGAGGGAGAGAGGGAGGGAGGAGCAGAGAGAGGGAGGCAGGTCCACCGCCGGTCACTCCCCAGACACCACAGCAGCTGCTGGGCCAGGAGCGGGGAGCCCCTCCGGCCTCCCACTGGGGGCAGGGACCCCTGCCCTCAGCCTGAGGGACCCATGCCACTGGCCGGTCCAGGATCTTGGGAGCCAGGCAGACGCAGAGGTGTGGGGGCAGAGGCCCCAGGCCCTGGCACAGGAGGACCCCGCTCTCGGGAGCTTCGTTGGGGGTTGGGAAATAGCGAGGCTGGAGTGACCCAGACCACGCGGCCCCTTGTGCCTCAGCGGCAGAACAGCGCCCTGCTTGGGAGTGGCTGCCCAGGGGTCTGGGGGCACCCGGACGCTCCCCAGCTCCACGTGCCAGTGCCCGCACGGGCTCCAGCCCTGTCCCGAGCACCAAGGCAAGCAGGAGCCAGGGCTGGCCCTGCACTTCCTGCGAGACCGAGGAGGCCTGGCTTTCCCGCCTGGCCCCGCCTGGCTCAGCCTGCCCATGGCACTGGTGATGAAGGCCTCTTTGTCGCTGGAATGAGCGAACACATGGCTTCTGTGACCCCTAGGGGTGCAGGTTATGCCCTGCTGCTCACCAGGCCAGAAGCCTGCGGGCTCTGGGAGGGAAGTGACGCATGGCCTAGTGCTGGGCCTGCACCGCGTGGGGACCTGCAAGGGAGTTCTTTGCTCCCTGATCAGCAGCTCCTGCCCTTGGTGCTTATCCAGCACCCATGATGGGAGACCTACCTCAGACTTTAACTCTGAAATAAATACATCTTCAAGTGATTGATTAAGTGAATTAATTAATTAATAGCAAACGGAAGCCACGGAGCAGAGCGGCCCACCAGCTCCCCGCCGGAAACGCGGACCCCGGCCCACACAGCAGGAGCCGCTGACTGCACAGCCGGGAGAGGAGGACCCCGGCCCGCACAGCCGGGACGCGTAGACCCCGGCCCGCACCGCTGGACCCCGGCCCGCACAGCCGGGAGAGGAGGACCCCGGCCCGCACAGCCGGGACACGCAGACCCCGGCCCGCACAGCCGGGAGAGGAGGAACCCGGCCCGCACAGCCGGGACACGCAGACCCCGGCCCGCACAGCCGGAGCGCGGCTGCGCCTGGGGAAGGCAGGGAAGTGCCCTGTTTGCCCGGGAACCCGCGCCCCGCGCCCGGGCAGCGTCTGCGGGGGACCCCCGCGCCCCACTTCCGGATCTATCCGGCACGAGCGAGATTTTCACTCAGGCCCCAGATTCAGGGCAAAAGCTTCCCCGATTCGGACGCCTGCGCCCTGACTGTTTTCAAGGGCGCTGGCTTCCGCCCGAAGGCCGAGCCGAGCGACGATTATCGATCACTTCGGAAAACCGCCGTGGGGGAGGGGCGCGGCGAGGCGGCGCCCGCGGTGAGGGACCCTGACGGGGGCCGCGGGGCCAGGGCGCTGACGCGGGCTCCGCCCCCGCCCCCCAAAGCAACGCGCCCCGCGGCGCCCCCGGCCCCGGGCCCCGTGGTGGGGGCGGGGCGGGCAGGGCGCGCGCGGCGCGTACCCGGCGCCCGCTGACGCCAGAGACAGGGGGCGGCACCCGCAGCGCACGCCTAACCAATAGTCAGCCGGGACTCACGCCCGGACTCGGCCTCCGCCAATCAGACTCCCGAGGGGGCGGGCGCCCCCGGGTCCCCGGCGGCGCGCGGGGCGTGGCCTGCGCGCAGCGCCTATAAAGGCGGGCGGCGGCGGCGGCGCCATTTTGCGGACGGCGAGCAGCGGCGGGGCGCGGGGAGGCGCAGCGGGGGTTTTGCTGGTTTCGGACCCGAGCGGCCGGATGGTGAAATCCTCCCTGCAGCGGATCCTCAACAGCCACTGCTTCGCCAGAGAGAAGGAAGGGGACAAAGCCCGCGCCGCGCACGCCAGCCACACCATGCCGCGCCTGAGCCTGCCCGGCGGCAGCGGCGGCCGCAGCGCCGAGAGGTGAGCGCCCCGCCCCCGCCCGAAGCTTCCAGAAGCGCCGGCCCGCGGGGAGGCGGCTCGGGGCGGGGTCTCGGCCGCGGAGGGGGCGGGGCGCTCCCTGGGGGCCAGCGCCGCCCCCCCGTGCCCGGCTCCCCGCGGCGGGGTCGCGCCTTGGGGCGCTGGGGGGGTGCGTGGGGGTCGCGGGAGGAGGCCTGGGGTGCTGTGTGGGGCGGGGGGCCGTGGGGGTCGCGGGAGGAGGGCTGGGGTGCCGGGTGGGGCGGGGGGCCGTGGGGGTCGCGGGGCCGTGGGGGTCGCGGGAGGCGGCCTGGGGTGTCGGGTTGGATCGGGGATGGGAGCCTGCGGGGACCCTGGGGGTCGCGGGAGGAGGCCTGGGGAGCCTGGGGGGGCCGTGGGGGTCGCGGGAGGCGGCCTGGGGTGCCGGGTGGGGTCGGGAGTCCTCTGGGGGCGTAGGGGTAGCGGGAGGAGGGCTGGGGTGCCGGGTGGGGCGGGGGGGCGTAGGGGTCGCGGGAGGAGGGCTGGGTCGCGGGGGGGGGCGGGAGACGGAGCGCGGGCCCGCGGGGGCGGTGGGGCGGGGTCAGCCCGGCCGGGGGTCGCTGCCGGGCCCCCCCCCCCCCCCCGCGCCGCCGTGCAAGATGGAGGCGGCTTCGGGGCCTGCGGACGCCGCGCGGCAAATGGCTGCTTTCGCCGCGGCCGAGGTGACGCAAGATCCCCGCAGGGCCTCCCCCCACGGCTGTCGTCACCCGGGTCCGGGGCCTCGGTGGTGCTCCTGATGTCCCTCACCCACCCCTGAAGATCCCAGGTGGGCGAGGGGATAGCCAGAGGGATCCCAGCCTCGCGGCCGCGCCGCTGTACTCGGTGAGTCCGGCCCCGCACCCCGCCCCGGGTCGCACCCCCGCCCTGCCCCCGCACCCACAGCCGCCCCCGCCGGCCCCGCGCGCCCCGCCCCGCCCCGGCTCTGACGCGCGCCCCCGCAGGACCAGCGGCTGAGCGTGACCGAGGAGCTGACGCCGAGCGGCCAGACGCGGGTCCTGCACGTGCGCTCGCGGCTCTCGGACGCCCGGCAGGTCAGCTGGAGGGCCGTGCTGAGCGCCAACCGCCTGTACGTGGAGCTGCCGGCCGGCGCGCTGCCCGAGGGCTGCAAGGACAGGTGAGGGGCGGGCGGGGCAGGGCGGCAGGGGCGGGGCGGGCCGGGCCGGGCTCACGCGCCTCCCCGCAGCCTCGCGGTGCTGCTGGAGTTCGCGGAGGAGCAGCTGCGCGCCGAGCACGTCTTCATCTGCTTCCCCAAGAACCGCGAGGACCGAGGTGGGGGCGCGGGCGGGCAGGGGGCTGAGGGGGTGCGGGCGCCGTGCGGGGCGGGCGGGGCGGGGCGGGCGGGGGGCGCGGATCGGGGCGGGGGCTCGCGGGGCGGGGCGGCGGGGGGCTCGGGGCGCCCCTCCCCGGCTGACCCGCCCGCCCGCCCGCAGCCGCCCTGCTCCGCACCTTCGGCTTCCTGGGCTTCGAGCTGGTGAGGCCGGGGCACCCGCTGGTGCCCGCGCGGCCCGACGCCTGCTTCCTGGCCTACTCGCTGCAGGGCTAGCGCCGCCCGCGCTGTGCCCGCCATGAACGCCCGCGGACCCGTGTCGTGTTTGTGATACTGAAGTGTTTGCTTTAATTCTAAATAAAAGTTTATATTTTACTTTTCCACTGCTGCGGTGCTGTGGGTCCACTCGTGGGGGGGCCTGGTGCGGACCCCGCGCCCCGCAGCCCGGCCCTGCTCCTGGAGTTGCGGCTTAAGGCCGCGACCTTCGGGGCGTCGGGGGAGCACTTCCGGGTCGCGTTGTGCGGGGGGGCCGGAGCGACAATGAGAGACCTCTGAGACGCGATTCTTAGGGTTGATTTATTTGGATGAATTAGACCAATCCACTCCCCGGGGGGATGCATCCGGACATGACCGGGCCAGACCCCCCTCAGCCAAGTGGACTCGCCGAGGGGCGGGGAGCGCGGAGACCCGGTGCGGGCGGTGGGTGGGTGGGCGGGCGGGCGGACGCCCCAAGCTCCAGGGGGCTCCCCTTACCCCAGACCCCTGCCCATCGCGGGCCCCGGAGGCCTCGCCGAGCCGCCGGCGGCGCCGCGCTCGGGGTCGGGGTCAGTCCCACAGCAGCTCCAGGGCCTGGGCCAGCGACGCCTCGGTGGCCTCGGCCAGGTACTCGCAGCACAGCCAGTCCTGCAGGTCGGGCGCCAGGCCCCCCGCCGCGCGCTCCCCCAGCTGCAGAAGCAGCCCCGCGCGGCGCACCTGCAGCCAGCGCCCCAGCGGCGCCCCGCGGCCCTGCAGCTCCTGCCCGGGCCCCCAGAGCAGCGCCTGCAGCGCGCCGCGCGCCCGGGCCGCCGAGGGCAGCGCGCGGGGCAGCTGGGCCGCCAGGCGCTGCAAGCCCGCGACCAGGGGCGAGGCCGCGGGAGGCGCGGGGGCGCCGAGCAGCGCGCGGAGCAGGCGGCCCAGCTGCAGCGCGTGGGCGCCCGCGGGCCCTGCCGGCGCCTGGCCGGCGCAGCCGAGGTCGGCGAGCAGCAGGCGCGGGGGCCCCGCGGCCGCACAGCCCCGCGGCGCGGCCAGCAGCAGGTTCTGGGCGCGCAGCTCGGCCAGCGCCGCGCCGCGCGCCTCCAGGTGCTCCAAGGCCGCGCTCAGCTGCAGCAGCAGCAGGGCCACGGCCCACGCCAGCTCCCGCGGCCGCCGGGCGCGCACCTCCTGCAGCCACTGAGCCACGGTGCGCTCCGGCACCTCGGCCGCCAGCGCCACGGGGCCTGTCCAGGGCGCCGCGGGCAGTGCGCCCTCGGGCAGCAGGCCACACAGCCCCTGCAGGTTGAAGTGGGGCGCCAGCGCGGCCTGCAACTCCAGGCTCCGGGCGTGCGCGGCCTCCGCCCCGGGCTTGGGCACCTGTGGGGGCAGAGGGCGTGGTCAGCGCGGTGACCGGTGACCGCTGGGTTTCTGGTAGTTTCCGCCCGGCTCTGAGGAAGATTAAACCCAGGGGGTACCGTGTTGGAGGGTCCGAACCTTCGGTTTGCCCCCGGCCCCGCCCTTTCTGCCCACCTGCTAAAGTGGGAGGGGCCTATGATCCCTTATTTTTAATTTTAATTAGCCCGTTGCTCTGAGCGCAGACTCCCTAGAGTCCTGGGCCCCTGAAGGCGGGGAAGGGGTACGACGAGACCCCCTCCCAAGGGTCACACACACCCCCCTTGGGCGCGGGGCGGGGCCGGCTCACCTTGGCCGCCAGCACGTGCCAGGCGTCGCCTTGCACGCGCACCACGCGGTAGTAGAGCGCGTCCCCGCTCTCCACGCACGGCGAGCTGTCCAGGAGGCGGAAGCTGTGTCCGGGGCGGCAGGGCCCGGGGCGGCCGCCCGTGAGCCGGGCCTGCAGCCGGGCGTGGACGCTGCGCAGGCCCTGGAGCTGCAGGGCGGCCAGCGCGGCGAGCAGCGCCCCCGGGCTGTGCAGCTCCCCGGGGCTGAGGGCCAGCTCTGTAGGACAGGCCGGCCCCGCCTCGGCCTGGCTGTCGTCCGCGTCCACGCTGTGGGACCCCAGCAGGGGCCTCCGCGTGGAGCCGGGACCGGGGCCCGAGTCTGTGGGCAGGGACTGGGTGCGGGTTAAGGCCTTCTTGGGCAGGGCTGGGGGCGGCGGGTCGGGGGCGAGGGAGCCGGGTGTCCGCGGGCAGCCGGCCTTGGAGGGCAGCAGGTGGGCGCGGACCTCACCTGCGGGGGGGGGGCAGTGAGCGCCGCGGCTCCAACCCCAGCGGCCATCTCCCCAAGGCCCCGCCCCCACCGCGTCCCGGGCCCTGCACCAGGTGGTCGGGCCAGGCTCCCGCGCCGCCCCCCACCGTGGGGGCCCCCAGGGCCGGGCGCGGCGGCTCACCGAGGTTGCCGTAGGTGGGCTCCGCGGTCTCTGGGCGGTTCATGCTGCTGGGGCGGCAGTGGGGCACAGGCGCTGGCGTGGGTGGGGTGCGGGGGCCAGGGGCGCGTTCCCTCCTCCGGGAGGCAGGAGGGTCCCCGTGGGCCTTCGGGGTGGTCCGGCCTGCGGGCGCCCAGCTCTCAGCCCTCCCACCCGGGAGCCCCCTACTTTGAGGACCGGCGTGAACTCCGAGTGGGGGAGAGGCAGCCTGGTGTCCCCAGCACCGCGGGCAGGAAACGCTCGCAACCGTCAGACCGCAGGCCCAGCCCGTCACTTCCCCACTGCCCACTGCCCGCCCGCTGGACCCGGGCCAGCGCAGGCCCAGCGCAGGCCCAGCAGCAGGGGCAGGGACCGTGAGTGGGCGGCTCGCCCTGGGGCTGCCTCGCCCGCAGCATCGTCTGAGACCCCCCCGGTGACCCCGCCCAGCCGGGCCTGGCTGAGTGACCGCGGGGACTGCCTGTCGCCCTCTGTGCTGGTCCGGCCACACTGGTTGTGTATCCCGGTCCGGCCACACTGGCTGCGTATCCCCTCTCACCTCCTGCCCCTGCGGCCCTACGCATTTATTTTAAAAAGACAATTTCTCAGGGCCGCCGCTGTGGCGCAGTGGGCTGAGCCTCCGCCTGCAGTGCCCGCATCCCACAGGGACGCCGGTTCGAGTCCCGGCTGCTCCGCTTCCGATCCAGCTCCCTGCTGTGGCCTGGGAAAGCAGTGGACGATGGCCCAGGTCCTTGAGCCCCTGCACCCGCATGGGAGACCCGGATTGAGCTCCTGGCTTTGGCCTGGCCCAGCACTGGCTGCTGTGGCCATCTGGGGAGTGACCCAGTGGATGGAAGACCCCTCCCTCCTCTCTCTCTCTCTCTCTCCTTTAAAAACACAAAGGAGGCCGATTCCCAGGTGATGACTGGGGCCATCCCAGGCTCATGGCTCCCCAGTTTGTACACAGAGAGGGGTGCAGCCTCCCCCAGACCCTCGCAGGACGGGGCAGGAGGGGGCGGTGCCCTGTCTCCGGCCAGAATCGGAATAGGCTGGGACCCCAGGAAGGGGGGGCTGGCGGGCTGAGCCTGGAGAGAGCGGGAGGCACCTGGGGGTGCGGGGCCCCTGGATCCTGCGCCTGGTCCCCAGAGCCCTCCCCGAAGGGTGGGGCTTCCCGATTAGAGGAGGAAGTTGGGGGTTCCGCTTCCTCCTGGCCCCCCTCGGTCGGAAGGGGAGGGAGGAGCCCGGGGCGGGCCCCTGGCAGCAGCGTGGGCCCCCCTGAAGCGTCCCCTCCTGTGTCCTCTCCGTGGGGGTCATTCTCCGGGCCTCGGGGACCCCGGCCGGCCCCGCCCCCGCCCTCTGCGCCCCGCCTTGGCCGTTAAGGAAAACCTGAAGTTGCTATTAAATCAGGGTCGCTTTATTGGATTCCAACCAAGACAGCAGGGAAGGGGGCTGTGGGGGGCCGTGGGTGACGCCGGGATGGGGCGGCCGGGGGCGGGGAGGCCCCAGCGTTCTGCCGTCGCTGTCCCTGTCCACCCCGTCTGTGATGCGGCTGAAGGCACTTGGATGTCGTTTTGGGGGGCCCTTGGGGTTCTGCCTGCCTCGTGGGGGCGGGGCTTCAGCCCCAGGCGTGCCCCTGCGTGTCCAGGGCTCCGGCCGGGCAGGAGGGGACCCTGCCTCTGGACGCACACCCCTGAGCCTCGGCCCCGCCCTGCAGAGGGCGCTGTCGGTCCCAGGGGCCCCCGCGGCCGGGCAGCACAGCTGGCTCCGGGCCTCCCGGGGGTGGCCAGGCCACACGCGGTCACCATGCTGAGGTCACGGACGGTCGCCATCTGCCATCCGAGTTCTGCTCGCTCACGCCGGTGACGGGGGCCCGGCCCTTCACAGCCAGCGGCAGTGGTCCTGGGGGAGCTGGGACCCCCCCACGCCCCGCAGAGCGGCAGCGGCCGGGGTCGCCTGGCCATGGCTGGGTCCCGCCCCCCCCCCAGCGGAGTCAGCTTCCCTGGCCGCCCCCACGCTGCTGGGCTTCCCCTGTGGGCAGTGGGTCAGTGGGGGCCACAGCGGGGGGGGGAGGGAGGTCCCCCCAGCTGGCCTGGCGAGAGGACCCCCGGAGGCCCCACCCAGCGCCAGCTGCGGGGCAGGTGGAGGCGGCTGGCGGTGTGGCTCCCGCCCACGGGCAGCCCCAGTGGGCCAGTGTCCCGGCGTGAGCCATGCTGTCTCTAGTGCGAGCCATGCGTGTCCCTGTGTGTCATGTATGTCCATTGGGCCATGCATGTCCCTGTGTGAGCCATGTGTGTTCCTGTGTGACCTACGTGTGGCTCTGGTGTGTCCGTGTCAGCTATGTGTGTCCCTGGCGTGAGCCATACATGTCTCTGCTGTACCATGTCTGTCCCTGTATGAGCCATGCGTGTCTCTGTGTGTCATGTATGTCCATGTGAGCCATGCCTGTCCCTGTGTGACCTATGTGTGTCCATGTGTGACCCATGCATGTCCCCGGGTGTCATGTGTGTCCCTGGTGGGAGCCATTCATGGCTCTGCTGTATGTCCCTGTATGAGCCATGCGTGTCCCTGTGTGTCATGCGTGTCTCTGGCGTGTCGTGTGTCCATGTGAGCCATGCCTGTGCCCGGTGAGAGCAGTGGTCTCAGAGCATCCCTTACGCCCCCGGGGGCCGCTCTGGAGCCCACGGCCTGACCCAGGGCTAGCTGGGTGCGAGCTGCGTGTGGGGTCCCAGGTGTGCAGCGTGTGCTCTGTGTGTGGGGGGCGGCCAGGGGACAGCGGCGCAGGCCTCCCAGGCACCACCCCTTGGCCCCCCACCCCGCAGGAGCCAGCCAGGTGGGACAGGGACAAGGACAGGAGCCCTACGGGGCAGCAGCTGGCGCCTCCTGGCCTGCACTGAGGGCCCAGCCCCCAGCCACGCGCTGTCCCCTCTCCAGCAGGGCGGGGCGTGGACACCTCTAGAACCCGCAGCCGAGAACCAGCCCTGCCCGGGCGGCCGGCGAGGAGGGGGAGCGGAGCCCAGCGCAGGTGGGGCCGCCCCTCCCCCTGCACAGGTGGGGCCCCCACCCCGCACGGCGGCCGTGCGCCCTCCCGCCCCGCGCGCCCTCAGATCATCTTCATGTTGGACTTGCGCGCGCTGCCCGGGCCCGCGGCCGTGCGCCCTCCCGCCCCGCGCAGGGGGGCCGCCCCTCCCCCTGCACAGGTGGGGCCGCCCCTCCCCCGCACGGCGGCCGTGCGCCCTCCTGCCCCGCACAGGGGGGCCGCCCCTCCCCCGCAGGGTGGCCGTGCGCCCTCCCGCCCCGCGCGCGCCCTCAGATCATCTTCATGTTGAACTTGCGCGCGCTGCCGGGGCCCGCGGCCGTGCGCCCTCCCGCCCCGCACAGGTGGGGCCGCCCCTCCCCCTGCACAGGGAGGGCCGCCCCTCCCCCGCACGGCGGCCGTGCGCCCTCCCGCCCCGCGCGCGCCCTCAGATCATCTTCATGTTGGACTTGCGCGCGCTGCCCTGGCCCGCGCCGTGCGCCCTCCCGCCCCGCACAGGTGGGGCCGCCCCTCCCCCTGCACAGGGGGAGCCGCCCCTCCCCCGCACGGCGGCCGTGCGCCCTCCCGCCCCGCACCGGTGGGGCCTCCCCTCCCCCGCAGGGCGGCCGTGCGCCCTCCCGCCCCGCACAGGTGGGGCCGCCCCTCCCCCGCAGGGCGGCCGTGCGCCCTCCCGCCCCGCACAGGGGGGGCCCTCCCGCCCCGCGCGCGCCCGCCCTCAGATCATCTTCATGTTGAACTTGCGCGCGCTGCCCGGGCCCGCGGCGGCGGCCGGGCCGTCGGCCTTGCGGAACGAGTACTCCACGGAGAAGCTGTTCTTGTGCTGCCCGCGGCCGCGGCTCCAGGCGAAGAGCAGCAGGAAGCAGAAGAGGACGACGCCCAGGAAGGTGATGCAGCCCATGGCCGTGGACACCAGGATGGTGGTGAGGTCCAGCGGCGAGCGCGCGGCCGCCTGCGTGTCGTTGCGGCCGCGGCCCGGCGTGGCGTTGGCGGCGGCCGGCTCGGGCTGCACGGCCAGCGTGGCGAAGTAGGTGTCGTTGCCGCCCGCGTTGCTGGCCACGCACGTGTAGGTGCCGCTGTCCTGCGGCCGCGCGTCCGCGATCTCCAGCGTGCCCCCGGGCAGCAGGCGCGCGCGGCCCGCGCTCTGCGCCGTCACCACGCGGTGCTGCGGCGTGACCCAGGCCACGGTGGGCGCCGGCTCGCCCTCGGCGCGGCACAGGAAGCGCACGGCGTCGCCGGCCGCCGCGGCCACGCGCTGCAGCCGCCGCTCGCGGATCTTGGGCTTGCGGCACACGAAGTACTCAAACAGCACGGCGTCGGGCAGGCTGCGCAGCGCGTCCCCGCGCACCTCGGCCGGCGTGGCGCAGGCCGGCAGCCGCCCGTCGAAGTTGAGGGTCTTGCGGCGCTGCACGATCCACAGCAGGCGGCAGTCGCAGGCCAGCGGGTTGCCGTCCACGCGCAGCGTCTCCAGCGTGTTCACCGAGTGGAAGGTGCTCTCCTCCAGCGTGGACAGCAGGTTGTTGGAGAGGTTGAGCAGGCGGATCTGGCGCAGGCCCAGGAAGGCCTGCGGCTCCACGACGGCCAGCAGCGCGCCGGCCAGGTGCAGCTCGCGCAGGCGCACCAGGTCGCGGAAGGAGCCGCGCGGGAGCGCGCTGATGGGGTTGTGGGAGAGGTTGAGGCAGGTGAGGTGCGCCTGGTGGCGCAGCGCGGCGGCCGGCACGGCGGTGATGTTGGTGTGCGTGACGGACAGCGAGGTGAGGTTGAGGCCGCGCAGGCTGCCCGGCGCCACGTCCTCCAGCAGCGGCCAGTTGTCGATCTCCAGGTGCCGCAGGCCGGGCAGCCGCTGGAAGTTCTGGTCCTCCAGGGCGGCGATGGCCAGGTGGCGCAGGCGCAGCGCGCCCAGCCCGCGCAGCTGGCCCAGCGCCTCGGCCGACAGCGCCGTGAGGTTGCAGCGCTCCAGCGTGAGCTCTCGCAGCGCCAGCAGCCCCGCGAAGGCGCGGCGCGAGATGAACACCAGGTCGTTGTCGCCCACCTCCAGCGTGCGCAGGCTGCGCAGGTCCTGGAAGGCGTAGTCCAGCAAGATCACCAGCTTGTTCTCGCTCAGGTCCAGCAGCGTGAGGTTGTCCAGGCGCGTGAACACGCCCGCCGGGATGAGCTTGAGCTGGTTCCCGCGCAGGCGCAGCACGCGCAGGCGCGGCAGGTGCGCGAAGGCGCCCGGCTCCACGTGCGCGATCACGTTGAGGCTGAGGTCCAGCTCCTCCAGCGCCGGCAGCGCGGCCAGGTCGCCGGGGTTCAGGCAGCGGATGCGGTTGCGGCTGAGCCCCAGCACGCGCGTCTCGGCGGGGATGCCCTCGGGCACGGCGGTCAGGCGGCGGCGCGCGCAGGCCACGGCGCGGGTCTGCGCGGTGCACTCGCAGCGCGCGGGGCAGCCGCCGGCCGGGGGCGGCGCCGCGGGCAGCAGCAGCAGGTGCAGGCTCACGAGGCTCAGCCAGGAGGTCATGGTGCGCAGCCTGGGCCTAGGGCCGGGCCACCATCCTGCGCCCCTGAGGGTGGAGGCAGCGTTAGCACCGGCCCGCATGCGCACCGCGTGCCTCACGGCGCACGCCCCAGAGGCCTGGACACCAAACAGCTGGGACGTCACGGCCAGCGCTCCCAGCGGCCAGCCCCGGACAACAGCGCGAGTCCAGCCCCGCTTGGGCGCCGGTTCGAGTCCCGGCCGCTCCCTGCTAGCGCGCCAGGGAAAGCGGAGGAAGACGGCCCTAGTGCTGGGACCCCCCGCGCACCCCCGAGGGAGACCCGGATGGAGCTCCTGGCTCGGGTCTGGTGCAGGCCTGGCTGTTGCGGCCATGGGGGAGTGAGCCGTGGATGGAAGGCCTCTCTCTCTCCCTCTCTCTGTCACTCTGCTTTTCAAGCAAATATTAAATAAATACCAATCTTTAAGAAAAAGTCCCACGGGCAGCACGGCCCACGCGGCCCGGGGCAGACCAGGCTCTGATGGCCGCTGTGGGAGGCCGGACACACAGGCCCCACGCGTGGGCCCCACCCGCGGGACACGCCCGGGACGCGGGCTCCACGGGGGCGGGAAGTGGGCGTGTGGTCGCCAGGGGCTGGGAGACTGCTCCGCGGATTCTTTGGGGTGAAAGAATGTTCTAGAATTAGCTCGGATGGCTGGCAGTGCTGTGAACACACTGGAAACTCCTGAATTGTGTAGGCTGCTTTGTTTAAGATTATTTATTTGAAAGGCAGAGTTAGAGAGAGAGAGAGAGAGAGGTCTTCCATCCGCTGGGTCACTCCCCAGATGGCCACAACATGGCCAGGAGCCAGGAGCTCCATCCGGGGCTCCCACGCGGGTGCAGGGCCCAGCACCGGGCCATCTTCTCCCACCTCCCCCAGGCCACAGCAGGGAGCTGGATGGGAAGTGGAGCAGCCGGGACTCGAACCGGTGCCATGTGGGATGCAGGCCCTGCAGGCGGAGGCTTAGCCCGCCGGGCCACAGCGCTGGACCCAAACTGTGTGCTTTCAAATGCTGACTCCCAGGCTGGCCACTGGGCCTGGGGCTGAGATGGCCATGGCCTACGCCAGCAGCCCTGGCTGGATGTCCAGCCGGGTCCTGGGAGGCAGCGGGGGGGGGGGGGCTGCAGCACCTTAGGGTGCCAGGTGGGGGAGGGGCGCTCCAGGCTGGGCGAGCGGCAGGTGTAAAGGCCCTGAGGCACAGTGGGGGCTCCCGTGGAGTGTGTGGGGCCAGAGTGGGAGCTCAGCGGGGGAGGGCACGGGGCCACAGGGGTCACGGCGGCCGGCAGCTGCAGCTGGACCCTGGGGCTGGCGCGGGGTCCGAGCTGCCACACGGCGGCCGGCCGGCAGCGCTGCCCGCCCCCCTCGCCCGGGCCACGCCGCTATTTCTGGATCCCAACAGCTGAAGCCCCCGGGCGTCCCAGCCCCCCACCCCCACCCCATCTGCTCCCTCTCCAGCCTGGAGGGGGCCCATCTGCTGCGGCCCCCCCACCGGGGCAGCCTCGGGCTCCTGGGCCTCCCAGGGTGGGGTGGGGTTAACCCACGCGGAGCCACATCCGGCGCCCACCCCGGCCCTGCCTCGCTGGCACCCGCCCCTGCCAGGGCCACCCGGCCGGGCCGAACACCTGCTCCCGGCGGCACTGAGGGGCTGACTGCGCCTGCTCTGCGGCCCCCACGGCTGTGCCTCCGCGGGCCCGGCCCTGGCGCCCCTTCCCGGGCCAAGGCGGGGCCAGGACGGGGCTGGGGCCCAGGGCCACCGCGTGGCTGCCGTCCAGGGCCCCAGCGCCTCCCAGACGGGGAAACTGAGGCTCGCCCGGCCACTGCCGACGGCTGAGCAGGTCCTGGGGGACACTGGCCCCTTCATTCATTGCCGGCTGTAGGAGCCCGGCACCCCTCCAGGGGGTGGAGCCCCCCCCAGGGCTCATCCCCCAGGGCCAGCCGCCAGCAGCGCCCCCTCCTCCCGTCCCACGTCACACCCCCCAGGGCAGAGGCTGAGCCTGGGAGAAGTCGGGGGACACAGCCCTGAGCGGGGGCGGCTGCGGGAGACCCCCACTGCGTGACCACAGACCCACTTCCTGCCTGGAGTCACCCCCGACCCACTTCCTGTCTGGAGTCACCCCCCGACCCACTTCCTGTCTGGAGTCACCCACCTTAGACCCACTTCCTGTCTGTGGAGTCACCCCCCGACCCACTTCCTGTCTGAATTCACCCCCCCGACCCACTTCCTGTCTGATCCCCCCCCCGGCCCACTTCCTGTCTGTGGAGTCACCCCCCGACCCACTTCCTGTCTGAATTCACCCCCCCGACCCACTTCCTGTCTGGAGTCACCCCTGGCCCACTTCCTGTCTGATTCTACCCCCCCCCGGCCCACTTCCTGTCTGGGGTCACCCCCCTGGCCCACTTCCTGTCTAAATTCACCCCCCCGACCCACTTCCTGTCTGTGGATTCTCCCGCCCTGGACCCACTTCCTGTCTGATTCTCCCCCCCCCCGGCCCACTTCCTGTCTGGGGTCACCCCCCCGGCCCACTTCCTGTCTAAATTCACCCCCCGACCCACTTCCTGTCTGTGGATTCTCCCGCCCTGGACCCACTTCCTGTCTGGAGTCACCCCCCGACCCACTTCCTGTCTGAATTCACCCCCCGACCCACTTCCTGTCTGGAGTCACCCCCTGGCCCACTTCCTCTCTGGAGTCACCCCCTGGCCCACTTCCTGTCTGGGGTCACCCCCTGGCCCACTTCCTGTCTGATCCCCCCCCGGCCCACTTCCTGTCTGATTCTCCCCCCCCCCGGCCCACTTCCTGTCTGGGGTCACCCCCTGGCCCACTTCCTGTCTAAATTCACCCCCCCGGCCCACTTCCTGTCTGGAGTCACCCCTGGCCCACTTCCTGTCTGATTCCCCCCCCCCCCGGCCCACTTTCTGTCTGATTCTCCCCCCTGGCCCACTTCCTGTCTGGGGTCACCCCCTGGACCCACTTCCTGTCTGAATATCCCCCCCGGCCCACTTCCTGTCTGGGGTCACCCCCGGCCCACTTCCTGTCTGATTCTCCCGCCCTGGCCCACTTCCTGTCTGGGGTCACCCCCCTGGCCCACTTCCTGTCTGGGGTCCCTGCTCTGGTCCGTCAGTGGGGCCTGCCAGCGGGGCCCTTTGTGTCTGTGTCAGGTGGACAGACGGGAGCCGGCCACAGAGGCCAGGACAGTGCAGACGCCAGGGACAGGATCCTGCTTGTCCGCCGCGGCCAGGGAGAGGCGGGGAGCGGGTGCCCGAGCCCACGCAGGGCGTGTGGGGGAGGGGGCAGAGGGTGGGGAGGGGCCGGGGGCCGGGCCCCTGCTGTGTCCACCCCAGGCCGGGGTCCCGGGAGCACCCGGGGTGCGAGTGGCCTGCAGGTCTTCGGGGCGGGGCCTGGGACTGTGCCTCGGTCTCCCCTTCTGCACGAGGGACTCGTGGGATGGGGCGTGGGGGGCACCCGCCCGGTGGGGCCCCACAGACGGCGTGGGCCTGGGCTCAGCAGGGCCTCAGCCCCCAGAGACGGCCATGTCCGCGTCCCTGGCCCCTGTCGCGGCGCCTCCCGGGGAAGGACCGGGGACAGGACAGGGTCCGGGGGTTGGGGGCTGCCCCGGCTGCGAGGGACACGGCTCCCTCTGACCCCCAGGGCGGGGGATCCGCAGGCCCTGGGGGCGGGGCCTCGCGGAGGAGGTGGCCCCCAGGATGGGGGCGGCCCGCGTCCTAGATCCGGGCCCCCCCGGGGGTTTCCGTCCCTGACATTCATTAAGCCCTAATTAGGCTGCACCTGCTGTCAGTCCCGGCCAGCCCTCGGGGGCGGGGGGCGGGGGGCTGCGACCCACTTTCCAGGACATTGTGCACCGGGCCGGGCAGTCCAAGGAGAAGGGGAGCCCGAGGCGCCGCCGGCCGCACCAGGTCAGCGTTCGGGACCGGGTCCGAGCCCAGCTCCCCTCCACGGAGCCCCAGCCCCTGCTGCTCCGCGGCCTGGGACTGACAGGCGGTGGTGGGCGGCGCGCGGGGGGGAACCACCCCAAGGTGCCGTGCCTGCTGCCGGGGTGTGACTCAGGGGCGCCGGCAGTGGCAGGCGGCAAACCTCACGTCCCGCTCAGCCCTGCGCTTGTGTGGGGGCCGGCAGCCGGAGCTGCCCCCACTCCACAGACGGGAACACTGAGGCCACACTTGGGCACGGCTGGGCCGGCGTCTACTGAGTCTCCCAGCGCAGTCCCCGGCGGCTGCTGGCTCGTCTCAGAGATGAGGTCCCCCAGCCCACCCCAGGCTGCTCCCTCACCCCACGCGCCTCCCATCCCGCACACCTCTTCCAGGGAGCCCTCCCGGACTGCTCTGCCAGCCTTCTGCTCCCGCTCTCCCGCAGCCCCAGGGTCTGTCTGCTGCCAGCCCGGGCCGGAGCCCCCTCCCCACCCCACCCCAGAAGCACCAGGGTCTCAGGCGGCCCTGTGCACCCACGTGGCTTGGCTAGGGGCTGCTGGTTGGCAATGCAGATCCCTGGGCCCCCCAAGTTCTAACTCCATACCTGGGGGCCGGGACACCCGGGTCTCTCCTTGCACCCGGACTTGTTGAATGGGGCTCCCCGGCCAGGGTCCAGGGGCCCCCAAACACCGTGGGCCATGGGGCCCACAGAGAGGGAGCTGGGCCGTGCGCCCCCAAATCCCTCCCGCCAGGCCGAACCGGCCCAGCTGCAGGGGCGCAGCCGTGGTGGTGCGGACCACAGACGCCCCCCCAGGCTGCCGCAGACCCCGGTGCGGGGACAGGAAGGCGCGGGGCCGCCCCCACTCCCCCAGCCACGGCCGGCTCCCCTTCCCGCCCCTCCGGCGGAGCGCACCCGCCCAAGCGTCCCCACCGCCCCGGGGGGCGAGATGCCCACCCGGCTCCGCGCCCCAGGGGAGGGCGGCGGACCCCGCGCGGGGAGCGGACCTCAAAGTTTCCCGGGGTGCGCGGGGAGGGGGCCCAGGGGAGGGGACGCTGTGCGCCGGAGGGGCGCGCGGGGCGATTCCCCCCTGGCGGGGGCTGCGGGCGCGCACAGGGGCGCAGAGCGCGGGCTCTGGGGTGGCCCGGGCCTGCAGGTGCGCCCCGCGCCGGGCCCCGCACCGCCACTCACCTGGGCGGCTCGGCCGCTGACACGGTGCGGGCTGCGGCGCGGGGCCGCCCGGAGCCGACTCGAGCCTCCGCCGCCGCCGCCGCCGCCTCCCGGCTCCGCCGTGCGCGTCCCCGCCGCGCGCGATCGCCGCCTGCCTTCGCGGCGCGCCTGGCGGGGGCGCGCGGGGGCTGTGCGGAGCGGCGCGCGGGCGACTGCGGCCGCAGGTGTGCGAGGACACGTGGACACAGGTGGGGGCTGCGCGCCCCCTAACGCCGCAGGCTGCCCCGTGTGGATCTTTCTGGAACTGCCCCCCAGCCGCTCCGGGCACCTGCCTGGTCCGTCCCCGGGGGCCGCTAGGGTCGCCCCCCACCCCCGTCCTCCCACGCGAGCTCCCGGGGCCGGCCGGGCGGCCGCAGCCACTGGTGTCCGGCCGGGTCCCCGCTGTCGCCGCCGCCGGCTCCCGGGCGTGGGGGGGGGGGGAGCGGGTCTTGGGCGTTGATGGACAGTGAGGAGCGCGGAGCCCTCGCCTTGGCGGGGGAGGGGCGCGGGGGTCCATGCTTCCTCCCTCGTGGGCGCGTCCCAGCCAGGGGTGGGCCCGGCTGCGTTTTCGGAAGGCGGGAGTGGCTCGGACCTTGCGGTCTGGTGTGGGGGTGGGGGGTTGTGCGGCCCGCCCCCCCAGCTCGCGCTCGGGGCAGCAGCCGGGCTTACGCCGAGCGCGCGCCGCGTGCGTGGCCGTGGGGGTGGGGGTGGCGGAGACGCCTTTATGATTCCCATTCTACAGATCTGCAGGCTGAGGCCGGCCCGGAGAGCAAGTGGGGGCCCGGGCCTGGCTGCTGTCACCTTGTGCCGTGCACCCGCCCCCTCCCCCGCCCGCCGCGTGGCTCAGCCACCTGTGACTCAAGCAGCTGGCCTCTCAGACTGTCGCGTTGGCCTGGGGCCCAGACACCACGTCCCCGGAGGCCAGGCCGGCCGGAGCGAGGAGGGGGAGGGGCTGCTCCCCTCCCCCACGGCCCAGGTCCTGAAGGTCACGGCCCCTCTCTGACCCCTGCCTGGAGGGGCCCAGCACCGGGCGGCTGTCCCAGGAGGGGCGGCACCTCTGAGCCGGGGCGCCCTGGGCTGGAGTCTGGGCCCGGCGGTGCGGCCGTGGGGGCCATGGGGGCGGTGCCCTCCAGCCTGGGGGAGGAGCCAGGGCTAGGCTGTCACCCCAGGGCCTTTGCACAGGGTGTTCCCTCACCCGCCCGCCCCCTCGCTTCCCCCACCCCTGCCGCCTTCTGTCCCCAGCGACTTCCTGCTAAGATTGCCCTTTGTCCCCGCCCACGCTGCGTCTGCAGCGGGCACACAGTAGGCGCTCAGCAGATGCCGCTGGGGGACACGGAGGGTGGCAGTTGGTTTCCGGGGACGTGCCCCCCCCCAGCTGTGGCCTTGCCCTGGGCCGGCGTCCCCTGCTCCCTGCCCCAGGGCGGGTGCTCGGCTGACCTGCACCTGCCACTCTGTGGCTGCCAGCAGGGTGAGGGAGGGGCTGCGAGTGACCTTGAGGTGTCCCTGGGCCCCTCCCCCAGCCCCCACCCCCGTGGCCCCTCCTGGAAGGCTGCCCTGGGGTGGAGGGGCGGAGAGAGCGTGGGCGAGGGTGACAGGCACAGGTTGCAGCCTGCCAGGCAGCGGGGCGGCTGTACCTGGTTGCCAAGGTTACGACCGTGTTGCCGTGGAGACGGACCACCTGGGAGGCAAGGCTGTGGGCGGGGCTGGAGGGGGCGCCCCGTGGGGTCCCCAGGGAGGCCCGCAGGTGCCTTGCTTAGGTAACCCCCATCCGTGGCCCTCTGTCTCCAGCGTGGCTGGGGGGCCAGGTGCGAGGGTCCCGGCTGTGGAGGGAGGGAGGCTGTGGGGTGGGGGCGGGTGACACCCCCTGGAATCGCAAACGTCGCCGTGACGGGCTCTGCTGGCCACGCGCTGTGTGCCCGCCCTCCCCTCTCCTCCGAGAGGTGGGAGTGACAGCCGAGCCCGGGGCTGGGGGAGCAAGTGCCGTGGGCGGCGTGACCCCCAGGGGCCCCCACACCATCACTGCCGCCGCAGGCTCGCAGACGGGGGTCCAGGGGAGCCTCGGGGGCAGCCCGGGCTGAGGTTGGCAGCGGGAGCCGCGGAGGGCTGGAGGCAGGGCCGAGTGGGCGGGCGAGTGGCAAAGCCGAGAGGCACACGCGACGCCCCCCACTCTCCCCGGGCCCCCGGGCGCGTGTGGCCCAGCGGCCAAGCTGCCGTCCGGGACGCCCGCATCCCACGTCCGAGGTCTGGGGTCAAGCCCCTCCCCGGAGGCAGCAGGACGGCTCGGGGCCTGGGTCTCCGCCAGCCACGTGGGAGCCGGCAGGAGCCCCCCGCTTCCGTGTGGGACCGCCAGCACCTGGTGCAAAGGTCGGGAGACACAACAGGCCCAGCGCTCGCGGGGGTCAGCAGCGCGGCCCTGTGGCCGGGACAGAGCAGGGGAGGAGTCCGAGGACCACGCAGGACGTGGGTGGTGCTGAGCCCCGTGGGGGAGGGGCAGCCAGGAAGCAGGTGGGCGTTCCTGGGGCGGGGCCCCCTCCCCGTGCCGTGGGACGGCCGCTGTGGCTCCCCTGGGCCCCAGTTGCTGGATTTCGGGGTGAATGGTGTGGGACGCCAGCCGCCGGCCTTCCTCCTGTGTGCCGAGGGTCCGGTGGGCTGGGGCCCGCCCCGTCTCGGCCGCGCCGGCTGTTCCGGTCCTGCCTGCAGGTTTCGGCTCCCCGGCTCCTGGCAGGACTGGTGCTTGGAAGCTTCCGGATCAGTTCTGGGGGTGGAGAGCGCTGAAGGTGACCCCAGCATTTGATGGGGAGAGCTGGGGGGCGCCAGGCGGCCCTGGGGGCGTCCGGGCTGGGCAGGCGTTGGGGACTCGGGGTGGCACCTGTGGGCGCCCGTGCCCCAGCTGTTGTCTGTGCCATCGGATCACCGCCCCGGCTCTCCGGGCGCCGCTGTCCTCACACCTGTCACTGTCCAGCCCCAGGCCAGCACTGGACACCTGGTGGCCGCGGGCCTTCGTTCCTGGGCGAAGCCTGACCCCTGCTGGCCTCCACCGGCACAGCCGAAGGCAGGGTGGGCGGGCAGTGGCTGGAGGAGCGAGCCGGGGAGCTGACCCGGGTCCTGGAGTCCTCCGTAGACGGACACACGTGGGTCCTGCTTGGAGGAGACCACGCGGCCGGGAGCTGGGTGTGGCCGTGCCGCGGGAGGTCTGGAGCCCCCGGCGCCCCAGGTCACGCCCTGGGCGGTCCCCAGCTCAAGGCGACCCCCCCCAGGCCTCCTCCGGTCACGTCCACGCGCGGCCCCTCCCCTGGCCCCTGAGGGGACAGCGCCGTGCCCGGGGGCTGGACCGAGGCTGCCCCTCCTCCTCTCTGCCCCCTCCCCCCGGCTCTGGGCCTCCGTTTCCGCGCCCACGAGGTGGGGGTGGCCTTGGGGTCCTGGCGGGTGCTGGCTGCTCACCCTCTCTGGACCTGATGGGCCTGGGGGGGCACAGGAACCAAGCTACTCCCGGACAGGGTGGGGGCGGGGCTGCCCCTCTGCAGGGTTGGGCTCTGGGTGCCTCCAGGGTCCCGCGGGGGCCTCCGACGACGTCCCCCAGAGCGGGCCCTCTGTGGACAGGACCCAAGGCCTCTGCCAGCGTGCGGAAGCCGTGGGCCGTGACCGTGGGCCGTGCGGCTGCGCCAGACCCCGCGCCCGCGCCAGACCCCGCGCCCTCGCCCAAAGCCCGGGGCCCGGGGGCCGAGGCCTGCGCTGACCTCGGGCGGGGAGCTGGAAGGGCGGGACCCGGGCAGGGGTCAGCGGGCGGCCTCGGTGGGCGGGGGTCTATAGGATCGGCGCTGGGGATCCAGTGTCGCCGCGGCCGCCCCCCCGCAAAAGATTAAACTTCCCGTGGAATACTGAAGGCGAAATATGAAATATTAAACTTGTTCTCTTAAAATATTAAACACCCCGTCAGGGCTGGGCAGGGCCCGTCCGCCTGCTCCCCGGCGCCGCACTTGGCCCCTCACAGGCCCCCCCCCACGGGGCTGCCGCGCGTCTCCCGGCCCCCCCCTGCCCCCCTGCCCCGGGGGGGGGGACAGGAAGCAGCCGAGGGCGGGCGCGGTGCCCTGGTGCTGCCCAAGCTCCTGCCGGGCGCCGCGCCTCCAGGGCCTGGTTGCAGTCCCGGCTCCCTGGGAACGCAGGTGGTGGCCCAAGTCCACGGAGACCCGGGTGGGGCCGGCCCTGCCCTGGAGGCTGTGGGCACCTGGGAGTGGACAGCGGATGGGAGAGCTCCCTGGTCTCTCCTGGGACTCGGTGCCCTGGCACGGGGGCGCTGGTGGAGGCCCTGCTGCACCGGGAGACCCCAGCCCCCGTCACTGCCCCTCCTGGAGGCCAGAGCGAGCCCGGGGGGGCCCGGAGGCACCCAGCTCCACAAGACCCACCCAGCGGCTGACCACACGTGCCGGCCCGAGCCCACTGTAGGCCCTTCTCCCCAAGGCGCCCAGTTTTCTTAAAGTGGTTTATTTATCCGAAAGGCAGAGTTACAGAGAGGCAGAGACAGAGAGAGAGGTCCTCCATCCGCTGGGTCACTCCCAGATGGCCGCGGTGGCCGGAGCTGTGCCGATCCGGAGCCAGGAGCTCCATCCGGGTCTCCCACGCGGGTGCAGGGGCCCACCATTGGTCCATCGTCCACTGCTCTCCCAGGCCACGGCAGGGAGATGATCGGAAGTGGAGCAGCCGGGACTCGAACCCGCGCCCACGTGGGAAGTGGGCCCACAGGTGGCGGCTTTGCCCGCTGCGCCCCCGCGCTCACAGACCAGAGCCACGGCAGGAGGCGGGGCTGGGCCGAGCCGGGGCTGCGAGGGCTCTTTGCGGGGGCGCAGAAACGGGGGGTGCTGCCCTCATCCGCCGTCCTGTCCCTCAGTTGTGAGGCGCCCCCCCCTACCCCGCAGTGCACGGCCCCGGCCCCGAGGTGGCCTCTGACAGGGAGCCCAGGCCAGATGGCTGGGAGCAGGTGCGGGGCCCGGAGCAGCTGGCGCCCGCGGGCCGCAGAGCCCGGTGAGCCCCGTGAGCCAGGGGCCCGGGCTCCAGTGCAGCGCGCGCCTCCCGCGTGCCCCAGCGCCCAGGAGGGAGGGTGCGAGGGGGCGGCGGACGGGGAGGGGTCCCGGGGCCAGGGGCTGAGAAAGCGAGGCGAGCGGGCAGTGGGGCTGCGGCTTTACTGAGCGGGAGCGGGCTGACTCGGGGCGGGCAGGGGCCGAGCTGGCGGGGGTGGGGCCGAGCTGGCGGGGGTGGGGCCCGGGCCGGGGCCGAGGTGGCGGGGCCGGGGCGGGACTGACCCAGGCGGGCAGGGTCCCGGGGGCGGGGCCGAGCTGGGCGGGCAGGGTCCCGGGGGCAGGGGCCGGGGGCGGGGCCGAGGCCGGCCGCCGGCCTAGGCGTCCTGCTGCTGCACGAAGGGGTTCGGGATGGCCTCCATGCCGTCCTGCGGGCAGATGAGCACCACCGAGGTGCCCCTGCACACCACCAGGCCCAGCTGCCGCGTGTCCTCCGTCAGCTTGTACTGGTCGTCGGGATCTGGGGGCGGGGAGGGCTGAGGCAGGCGGGCGGCGGCCGGCACCCGCACCCCGCACAGACAGAGACAGGGTCAGGGACGCGGCCGGGGCGGGGCACAGCAGGCGCAGGGCTGCTGTCAGGGGCGGGGCGGGGCGGGAAGACCGCAACCCCGCGCGGGACCCACCCTCACCGCCCGGCTCCCGCACGGCCTGGGCGTCCCCGGGGGGCGGACCGGCTCACCTCGCATGTGTTCGATGGTGCCGTCCAGCACGAGGTTGAGCAGGGGGTCGAAGCCCTTGAGGATGCCGCTGGCTGGGGCGGGGTGGGGGGGCGTGAGGTCCAGCCCGCCCGCCCAGAGGCGCAGCGCGGGAGCCGGGCGCGGGCTGGGACGGCAGGGCAGCGCGGCCCTGGGTGGGGGAGCCAGTGCGCAGCGCGGGACGCCGCGGTGGTCACTGCTATTCGGGTTCCGGCTCCAGCAACTGAAGGCCGCTGCCGCACCTGCGCGCTGGGGCCCCGACCCCACAGGCTAAAGGGGAGTGGGTGGGCGGGGCCAGCGACCCAGGCCCCCCGCCGGACCCGGCGCGGGCGGCAGGCGAGTCCCGGGCCGGAACACGGCGACCCCGGCCCACAACCACAGCAGACAGCTTGTGGCACGTGGGCTCGGTGGGCTGGTGAGTGTCCTGGGGGGCCGGCCCCACTCCCCTACCGGGGCCAGCGTGCCGGGGAGAGGCCCTCCCGCCGCTGGGTCACTCCCCAGACGGCCTCAACGGCCGGAACTGCGCCGATGCGGAGCGAGGAGCCAGGAGCTCCATCCGGGTCTCCCACGCAGGTGCAGCGGCCCCCAGCACCTGGGCCCTCGTGCACCTGCTCTCCCAGGCCACAGCAGGGAGCTGGACCGGAAGTGGAGCAGCCGGGACTCGAACCCGCGCCCCTATCGCACCCTGGGGACCCTGCCCCCACGCGGGAGACCCGGATGCAGCTCCTGGTCCTACCCGGGCTGCGAACCAGAGAGGGGAGTTCTCGCGCCTTTCCGAAATAAATGCATTTCCGTTTCTAGGGCCGCGGTTCCCACGCGTGCAGGCGCGCCCCCTGGCGGGCGCTGGTGATACCGCAGACCCGGGCACCGGCACAAGCAGGGGGTCCCTGGCGGGGGGCCGCGCCCGCGGAGAGGCCCCGGTGCGGGGCGGCAGCGCGCTGGGGAGACGGGGCCGCGCGCGGGCAGAGCTGCGGGGCCGCCTCCGCTGGCCCCCGCGCCCGCCGCCTCCCGACCCGCGAACGCACGGGGCCGGCGGCGGGGAGGGGGCGGCCTCACCTTCGCGGCCTCCCTGGAACTTCACCCGGATCGTCTTGTCGATGTACTTGGACAGGTCCAAGATGCTCTCCTTCTTCTTCTTCTCTTTGTCCTGCGGGGCAAGCAGAGCGCGTGAGGCAGGGGGCGCGGCCCGACTTCAAGCTCCCCGCCCCGGCTCCGCCGCGCGCTCACCGCCATCTTCCCGCCCCGCGCCGCCCCGCGCAGGCGCCGCCCCGCGGCCTTTGACCCCGGGCGCGCGTGCGCATGCGCCGCGCATGCGCGCAGGCGCCGCCGGGGGTGTTGCCGGGAAACATCTGCCGACGGCTGCGGCTGGACCGGCCGACATGGCGGCGGCGCTGGCGCTGGCGCGGCTCGCGGCGGCCTCGCTGCTTTTCGCGGCCCAGGTGAGGCTGCGCCGGCCCTGACAGCCCCGCGGGCCGCGGCTGCTCTGCCCCGGCAGCCCCGGGCCCCGCGTGGCGCCGCGCTCCGCCCGCCCTGGGGCCGCCGCCTCCGGGACCCCGGTCCCCCCGCGTCCCCCGCCGCGGGGCCGGGGCCCTGCCGTGACCTTGCGGGGCTGTGCCGCTCCCGCCGCGGCCGTCCTCGCCCGCCGCGGCCTCTGGCCGGGTCCGCAGTCCCGCGTCCTCCCCACCCGCAGGCCCTGGATGGGTCCCGTGCGTCCGTCTCGGGGGTCTCCCCTGCCGCTGTGGCGCCCACCGCGCTCCGAGCCTCAGTTTCCCCCAGTGCGGCACGCGCGCCCCTGCCCCCAGGGCTGGCGGGAAGGCGTCCCCCGGTGCGGGGCAGCGCCCCGGGCCCCCCGGCCCCCGCGCCGGCGTTTGCTCGGTGACCTTGCATGGGGGGGTCGCACCCCTGCAGGCGCGGGAGGTTGCGGGGCGCGGACAGCCGCCGCGTCCCGGTTTGCGCGGCCCCAGGAGCGGGGTCCCTGGCGGCCGGCGACCCTCGCGGCCCGGCGCTTCGCCCCCACCCCCCGTCTCAGCGGGTGCCCGGAGGCCGAGCCGGCGCCCCGCGCGGGAGGCCCCTCGGGTGGGCGTGGGGCCGGGCCGGGGACTTTGTCCTGGGAGTCCCGGAGGCCGCGTCCGGCCCAGGAGAGCAGGCTCTGCTCCCGGGACGCCGCGGTGCGGGGTGCGGGGTGGAGTTAGGGCCGCTGCGGGGAGGCTGCCCCCGACACCCCCGCGCCCGCCTGCTCGCGGGCGGATGTAGGGGCCCCTCCCGGCTGCGCAGGCTGGAGCCCAGCGCCGCCCCCGGAGTGGGGGTCCCCTCTGCCCCCCTGCCCGGATCCGGGTCCCCTCCGCTCCCCCCCGCCTGGAGTTAGGGTCCCCTCTGCCCCCCCGCCCGGATCCGGGTCCCCTCCACTCCCCCCACCAGGAGTCGGGTCCCCTCCGCTCCCCCCCCCCCCGCCTGGAGTTAGGGTCCCCTCTGCCCCCCCACCCGGATCCGGGTCTCCTTTGCTTCCCCTGCCTGGAGTCAGGGTCCCCCCGACCCCCGCCCGGATCTGGGTCCTCTCTGCTCCCCCCACCAGGAGTCGGGGGTCCCCTCTGCCCCCCACCTGGGGTCAGGGTCCCTCTGCTCCCCCCCAGGAGTCAGGTCCCCTCTGACCCCCTGCCCGGAGTCGGGGTCCCCCCTGCCCCCCGCCCGGATCCGGGTCCCCTCTACTCCCCCCCAGGAGTCAGGTCCCCTCTGCCCCCCTGCCTGGATCCAGGTCCCTTCCACTCCCCCCGCCCGGATCCTGGTCCCCTCTGCTCCCCCACCTGGAGTCGGGTCCCCTCTGCCCCCGCTGGGCTCCCTGTGTCCGTCGGCCCCACCGCGGCTCTGGTGGTCTCTGAGCGGCCCCTGCAGAGCCCAGGGCGCCCTCAGGCCTGGCCCCCAGGACCCCGTTAGAGCGAGCGAGGGCGACGTCCTCCGTCCGCCCGCTGGGTGGCTCCCCAGGTGGCCACAGTGGCGGGGCTGGGCCAGGCTGGACTCTGGACCCCCCACGCGGGTGCAGGCCGAGCGCGGGCATCGCCCGTGGCTTCCCCGGCGGTAACCGGGAGCTGGAGCGGAGCAGCCGGGCCTTGAACCGGCGCCCGTGCGGGGTACTGGTGCCGGCCCAGCGGCAGGGGCCGGCTCTGGGCCGCGGGGCCTGCCCTCGCCCACCTCTGCTGTCCAGGGACGTGCCACCTGTGAGCAGGCGCAGGGCTGCTTCGGGCTGGACTCGGTCTCAAGGCAGACTGCTTCCCAGGGGCGGGGCGGGGCTCTGGACAGCGAGTGGACGCGTGGACACCAGGACCAGCCAGGGGCGGGGGACGGGGGGGCCTGGGAGGAGGGGCTCCGGCTCCTGGGGGGGCAGGGAAGCAGCTGCTCCGCTGGGCGCCCTGGGGACGGGCCCCGTGCGCCGCCTCCCTGCTGTGGACTTGCTTCCCTGAGCCGGCCGCGGTCCCACGTGTGCCACGCACCTGTCACGTGGGGTGAGCCCTCATGTGTCACGTGTGTTACACGGGGTGAGCCCTCACGTGTCACATGTGATACACGGGGTGAGCCCTCGCGTGCCACGTCTGTTATGGGTGAGCCGTCTTGTGTCACATGTGTTACGTGGGGTGAGCCCTCGCGTGCCACGTCTGTGTTATGGGTGAGCCCTCGCGTGTCACATGTGTCGCATGGGGTGAGCCCTCGCGTGTCACATGTGTTGCATGGGGTGAGCCCTCGCGTGTCACATGTGTCGCATGGGGTGAGCCCTCGCGTGTCTGCGTGGGGAGTGTGGCCGAGCCGCGCGTGGCGGCCTCTGGGTGCTGTTGCGTGGGTGAGGTGTCAGGGTCCCCGAGTCAGGGCGCCGGGCTGTGTGCGGCCTCCGTGCGCGTGGTGTGTTTGTCAGCCGCGTGGCTGTCGCCTGCGTGTTTCACGGCAAGTCTGGGGACACGGCTGTGTCCTGTCGGCGTGTGCAGCCCTGGGGGAGGAGCCCCACGGGAGCGGCGAGCCTTCGAGGTGGGCTGGGGTCTGACGTGCACCCCCAGGGGGCCCGGCCGTGCTGGCTGCGGCCTCCCAGACCCCCATCCGTGGGCCAGAGCAGCGGGACCCGGGCCTGGGCCTGTGAGACCCTCCGGGGGTGGCCGTGTGGGGGCGGGGGGCGCAGGGGGTCTCACTGCGGCCCCCAGGACGGTGCCGGTACCGCGGTCCAGCCACGTCTCCCTGTGAGCGCAGGCTCCGGGCCCAGCCTGCCCAGGGCTCCTCCCGGTCACCTGGGGCTCAGGGCCCCGGCAGCCGCACCCAGCCCTGCGGGGAGGTGTGAAGCCTGCGCCCAGCCCTGCGGGGAGGCGTGGAGCCCGCGCCCAGCCCTGCGGGGAGGCGTGGAGCCCGCGCCCAGCCCTGCGGGGAGGTGTGGAGCCGGCTCCGGGGTCGGGCAGGGGCTCTGCTAGCTGCTGGCAGCCCTGCACTTCGGCCCTTGGCCTGCCACTTCCTGTGTGGCTCTCGGTGGGGGGTGGGGGCCCACCCAGCGTCCTGCCCGGCCTCGCGGCGGGGTCTCTGCCCCGGCCTGCCGTGTGCCTGCTGGTGCCTCCCGCCGCATTGCCCGGGTGGGCCTGGCCCCGTGTGGCGAGGCGCAGGGCAGGGCTGCAGTGTGGTCCCCGCCCGCCCGCAGGTGGCCGGCGAGTACGGGATGCTGCGCGTGGTGTCCCAGACGGAGACGCCCAGGGGCAAGGACTACTGCGTCCTGTACAACCCGCAGTGGGCGGCCCTGCCGCACAGCCTGGGCAAGGCGGTGAGTGCGCGCAGGGGCGGGGGGGGGGGGCGGTGAGTGCGCGCGGGGGCGGGGGGGCGGTGAGTGCGCGCGGGGGCGGGGGGGCGGTGAGTGTGCGCGGGGGCCGGGGGGGCGGTGAGTGCGCGCGGGGGCGGGGGGGGGGCGGTGAGTGCGCGCGGGGGCGGGGGGGAGGCGGAGGGGCGGGGGTGTCGGGTGTGGAGGGGGCGCAGAGGTGGATCCCGGGTGCCGAGGGGTAGAGGGGCGGGGGTGCCGGCGGACGCTCCCTTTGCTCTTTGCCCTCTGGGCCAGCCCCCCCCCCCCCGCTGAGTGGTCCTCGCGCCCAGGCCCAGGCTCCTGCAGGGGGTGCCTTGCGCAGTGGGGGTGTACACGTGTCTGTGTGTGTGTGAGCACACACGTGTGTGCAAGGTCTGCAGTGCTGTGTTCCATGCGTGCGGCCATGCATGTCTGCACACGCGTGTGCTCCTTTGCGTCCATGCATGCGTGGTGTACATGCGTGTGCACCCAGCGGCCACTTCCCCTCTCCCGAGCCGCGAGCGAGGCCCCTGGGAGCCAGGGCTGTGCCTCCTCCGCTCTGGGCCCTGCGGGAGGTGCCTGCCCGCTCCCGCAGTCGCGAGGCCCCGCCGTGCGCAGTGCGGTGTGTCCGGACGGGGCCCCGGGACACGTGGGGCTGGGCCGAGGGAGGCCGGAGCGTGGGCTCCAGCAGGGCCCTGGGGGCTTCCCGGCAGTTCTTGGCTCCTGACGGCACCGGGGAGCCGCTGCCCGGGAGGGGGCCGGGGGACTGGAGCTCACTCTTGGGGACCCCCCCGCCCCCAGTCTCTCCTGCAGCTGCACAACTGGACGGGCTCCCTGCTCTGCTCGGCGGCCGACCTGCCCCCCGGCGGCTTCAGCGGCCGCCTCCCGCTGGTGGCCCGTGGCAACTGCACCTTCTACGAGAAAGTGCGGCTGGCGCAGGGCGGCGGGGCCCGCGGGCTGCTCGTCGTCAGCAGGGAGAAGCTGGTGCGCCGGGCTCCGGGCGGGGGGGGCAGGGGGCGCCGGGCTCCCGGGGGGGGCGGGGGGCTCCGGGCTGGGCTGACCCCTGCCCCTCTCCCGGCCAGGTGCCCCCCGGGGGCAACAAGACCCAGTACGAGGAGATCGGCATCCCCGTGGCCCTGCTCAGCCACAAGGACGCGCTGGACATCTTCGGGGTGGGCCGGGGTCCGGGCGGCGCGCGGGGGTCTTGCTGGCTGTGGGCGGCAGGGTCGGAGGCGGCCGTGGCCAGCCCCGGTTCTCCCCGCAGCGGGTCGGCAGTGCGGCGAGGGCGGGCAGGGTCGCAGGCGGCCGTGGCCAGCCCCGGTTCTCCCCGCAGCGGTTCGGCGGTGCAGCGAGGGCGGCGCTGTACGCCCCCAAGGAGCCGGTGCTGGACTACAACTTGGTCATCATCTTCATCATGGCCGTGGGCACCGTCGCCCTCGGGGGCTACTGGGCCGGGAGCCGGGACGTGAAGAGGTGAGGGTGGCGGGGGCGGGTCCCCGCGTGGCCGCCTCTGTCCGGGTGCCTCACCCGCGTCCCCGTGCGCCCCAAGAAGGTACCTGAAGCAGAAGCGCGACGAGGGCGCGGAGAAGCGCGAGGACGCGGCGGTGGACGTGACGCCCGTCATGATCTGCGTGTTCGTGTTCACCTGCTGCTCCATGCTCGTGCTGCTCTACTACTTCTACGACCAGCTCGGTGCGCGGGGCGGCGGGGCGGGGCGGGGGTGCGTGCTCGGGCCGGCGCGGTGCTGGGGGCGTGCGCTGTGTGTGCTCGGGGCGGGCGTGGTGTGTGCGCTCTGCGTGCTCGGGGTGGGGCGGGGCGGGGCTGTGCGCTGTGTGTGCGCAGGGCGGGGCCGGCGCGGTGCTGGGTGCGTGCGCTGTGCGTGCTCGGGGTGGGCGCGGTCCGTGAGTGCGAGGCGCGCGTGGGGAGTGGGGCCCCGGGGCGGGGCGGGCGCGGTGCTGGGTGCGTGCGTGGTGTGTGTGCTTTGCGTGCTGGGGGTGGGGTGGGCGTGGTGTGTGCGCTGTGCGTGCCCGGGGTGGGCGTGGTCTGTGAGTGCGAGGCGGGCGTGGGGGTGGGGCCCGGGGCGGGGCGGGCGCCCGCCGCCCCCGCCTCCCAGCCCGGCCTCCCTGCACCCCCAGTCTACGTCATCATCGGGATCTTCTGCCTGGCCTCGGCCACCGGCCTCTACAGCTGCCTGGCGCCCCTCGTCCGCAAGCTGCCCTTCTGCGCGTGCAGGTGAGGGCGAGGCCGGCGGCCCCGCGAGCGCCCACAGCCCCGGCCTGAGTCCCGTCGCCCCGCGGGCTGAGCGCCGCCCTCCCGCGCAGGGTGCCCTACCTGCACAAGCGCCCGCAGGCCCGCATGCTGCTCCTGGCACTGCTGTGCGTCGCCGTCAGCGTGGTGTGGGGCGTCTTCCGGAACGACGACCGGTGAGCGCGCCCCTCCCGCCCGCCCCGCCGTCCTCGGCTGCCCCCGGCCTGGGCTGCCCCGCACCGCCGCCCGCCCGTGTCATGTGAGCTCTGATGGGGATCTGGGCACAGTGCGGGCCCTGCCCGTGCCCGCCGGCCCCGCCGACACCCGATCCGGGGCCGGGACAGGGCCGAGCGCTGGCGCCACGCTGGAGGTGCCCCCCCCCCCGCCCCCGGCCACCGACACCATCTGGCGCGGGCCCGAGCCGAGCGGCGGCCAAGTGCCCTGGGCGGCTTTGACTGAAGATGTTGAGCGCCGTGCACGGAGGGGAAGCCGGGCCGTCGTGGGTGGGCCTCACCTTGCTAGCCACTGGGCCTGTGTCCCAGAGACACGCGGGCTTGGTAGCCAGGCGCCCAGCGGGGGGCGGGGCGGGGCGGGGCCCGCAGGCGGGAGGGGCGGGGCGGGGCGTCCCCCGGGCCCTGCCCCCACGCGGTCTGGGCCCCCAGCGGGCTCCCCCGCCCCAGGGCTGCCCGCGCTGCCTCTCGCCTGCAGCCTTGTGCGCGTGTGGGCGGCTGAGGTGGCGCTGCTGATGCGGCCCCGCCCGCGCCCCGGCAGGTGGGCCTGGGTGCTGCAGGACGCGCTGGGCATCGCCTTCTGCCTGTACATGCTGAGGACCATCCGCCTCCCCACGTTCAAGGTGCGCCCGGCCGCGTCCAGGGGACCAGCTGCCCCCCCCAGCCCCGGCCCCTCGCTGTCCTGCCCCGGGGCCCGGCCACTTCCCGCTCGGTCCCAGCGAGGTCTCCGACGACCCGGGAGGGGGCGCGGAGCTGGGGGGAGGGGCGGCGGGGGCGGGGCCTCCGTCAGCGCCCCGCCCCGCCCACAGTCCTGCACGCTGCTGCTGCTGGTGCTCTTCCTCTACGACGTCTTCTTCGTCTTCGTCACCCCCTTCCTGACCAAGGTGCGCCCGCGCCCGACCCCCGCGCCCGGGCCCTGACCCCTGCACCCGGGCCCTGACCCCCGCGCCCGGGCCCTGACCCCTCCATGGGCCCTGACATCCCCCGCGCCCGGGCCCTGACCCCTCCATGGGCCCTGACATCCCCTGCACCCGGGCCCTGACCCCCCCCCACGGGCCCTGACGCCCCCACGGGCCCTGACCCCTCTGTGGGCCCTGACCCCCCATGCCCTGACACCCCCCACGGGCCCTGACCCCCCCACGGGCCCTGACCCCCCCCCCCCGCCCGGGCCCTGACCCCCACGCCCGGGCCCTGACGCCCCCACGGGCCCTGACCCCTCTATGGGCCCTGACCCCCCCACGGGCCCTGGCCCCCCGTGAGCGCTGCCCCCACGCCCGGGCCCTGACGCCCGTTCTGCACAGAGCGGGAACAGCATCATGGTGGAAGTGGCCACGGGGCCTGCGGACTCGGCCACGCACGAGAAGGTGCGTGTCCGGGCCGGGCTGCGGTGGGGGCGGGCGCCTGGCTGCCCAGAGGGGGCTCCTGCAGCCCTCGCCCCTCCGCTCTGCCGTCCCGCAGCTGCCCATGGTCCTGAAGGTGCCCCGGCTCAACGCCTCGCCGCTGGCGCTGTGTGACCGGCCCTTCTCCCTGCTGGGCTTCGGGGACATCCTGGTGCCAGGTACTGAGGCGGCGCCGCCCGGGCCCTCGCGGTCGGAGGTCTTCGGAGTGGCGGGGGAGGGGCCGGCCGGGCGAGGGGGGCGTGGGCGTGGGCGTGCTGGCCCCGAGCAGGCCACGCCCGCGCGGCTGCCTGGCTGCGCCTGGCCGGGGCTGGGGGGCGGAGCTCCGCCCACGCCCCGCCCCACACCTGCCTGCCGCGGGGCCCCCGCCCGCCGTCTCCCCCCAGGGCTGCTGGTCGCCTACTGCCACAGGTTCGACATCCAGGCGCAGGCTTCCAGGGTCTACTTCGTGGCCTGCACCATCGGTGGGTCCCGCCCCGCCCCGGGGTGCCGCCCCTGTCCCCGGGGTGCCCCCTCCGTCCCCAGGGTGCCCCCTCCATCCCCGGGGTGCCCCCCTCCGTCCCTGTGGTGCCCCTCTCCGTCCCCGGGTGCCCCCTCCGTCCCCGGGGTGCCCCCCCTCCGTCCCTGTGGTGCCCCTCTCCATCCCCGGGGTGCCCCCCTCCGTCCCTGTGGTGCCGCCTCCGTCCCCGGGGTGCCCCCCTCTGTCCCCAGGGTGCCCCCCTCTGTCCCCAGGGTGCCCCTCTCCGTCCCCGGGGTGCCCCCTCCGTCCCCAGGGTGCCCCCCTCCGTCCCCAGGGTGCCCCCCTCCGTCCCCGGGGTGCCCTCTCCGTCCCCGGGGTGCCCCCTCCGTCCCCGGGTGCCCCCTCCATCCCTGCAGTGCCCCCCTCTGTCCCTGGGGTGCCCCCTCCATCCCTGCAGTGCCCCCTCCATCCCCGGGGTGCCCCCTCCGTCCCCGGGGTGGACCTTTGGCCCCGGGCTCCGCCGAGTTGCCACAAAGCCGTGTCCTGAGAGGTGCGGCCGCCGCGGGCCGGTTGGGGAGGCCGCGGCCCGGCCGGTGACCGGTGACCGCCGTCTCCGCAGCCTACGGCGTGGGCCTCCTGCTGACGTTCCTGGCGCTGGCGCTGATGCGGCGCGGCCAGCCGGCGCTCCTCTACCTGGTGCCCTGCACGCTGGGCACGAGCTGCGCCGTGGCGCTCTGGCGCCGGGAGATGGGCGCCTTCTGGAGCGGCAGCGGCTTTGCGGTGAATACCGGTTCGCTGTGACTGCAGGGGGGTCCCGGCGCCGGCCCGCGTGGGTTCCCCCCCATCCCTCCCCCTCCCCCCCATCCTCCCCCTCCCTCCCCCCTCCCCGCACCGTCACGCTCCCGCCGCCGCCCGGGGCCCCTCCGCCGCGCCCCGCCTCCTCCCCAGCCCAGTCCCTAGCATGACTGCAGGGGGGTCCCGGCGCCGGCCCGCGTGGGTTCCCCCCTCCCTCCCCCTCCCCCCCCATCCTCCCCCTCCCTCCCCCCTCCCCCCCTCCCCGGCACCGTCACGCTCCCGCCGCCGCCCGGGGCCCCTCCGCCGCGCCCCGCCTCCTCCCCAGCCCAGTCCCTAGCATGACTGCAGGGGGGTCCCGGCGCCGGCCCGCGTGGGTTCCCCCCCTCCCTCCCCCTCCCCCCCCATCCTCCCCCTCCCTCTCCCCCTCCCCGGCACCGTCACGCTCCCGCCGCCGCCCGGGGCCCCTCTGCCGCGCCCCGCCTCCTCCCCAGCCCAGTCTCTAGCATGACTGCAGGGGGGTCCCGGCGCCGGCCCGCGTGGGGTTCCCTCCCTCCTCCCTCCCTCCCTCCCCAGCACCGTCACGCTCCCGCCGCCGCCCAGGGCCCCTCCGCCGCGCCCCGCCTCCTCCCCAGCCCAGTCCCTAGCATGACTGCAGGGGGGTCCCGGCGCCGGCCCGCGTGGGTTCTCCCCCCCTCCCCCCTCCCTCCCCCCCTCCCCGGCACCGTCACGCTCCCGCCGCCGCCCGGGGTCCCTCCGCCGCGCCCCGCCTCCTCCCCAGCCCAGTCCCTAGCACCCGTCTGGCGTGGCCGCAGGGCCGGCCCCAGCGGGCGGGGGGTGGGGGGCGCTCCAGAGACCGGAGGCCCCTCGGGTGCAGAGCCCAGTGCAGGAGGGTGTGGGGCCGTGGGCGGGTCCCTCGGGGCCGCCCGCGCAGGAGGCAGCCGCGGCCCCAGACCCTGCCCTGTCGCCGCTTCAGGCGACCCTGGCCCCGGGTTCTGAGGTTCCCGGACCCCGGGAGGAGCAGCGCCGCCGCCGCCGGGGGGGGGGGGGGGCTTCCTTCCCTCCTTTCTGGGGGCGTCTGGAGACGCAGAGAGGTGGTCCGTCTGCCGGGTCCAGCCTTGGCGGAGGCAGAATCGGGGCTCCCCGCAGGTGCAGGGCCCGGGTGCGTGCGGAGGGAGCCGGACCGGAAGTGGCACCCGCGTGGGATGCCGGCGGCTCCACCCGCTGCGACCGCGACGCCGGCCCGCGCGCGCGCTTAGTCCTGGGAGACCCCGGCCGGCCTCCCCGGCGCGGGCGCGCTCCGCCCCCCTCCGCCCCCGGCTCACGGGGCTCCTCTCCCTGCAGAAGGACCTCCCTCCGACTCCGTGGGCCGCCACGCCCACCGACGGCCCCCAGCCTCCCAAGGACCCGCAGCCTCCACGTGAGGACGTGGCCAGCCCCGCCCTGCCCGCCGCGCAGCCCCCTGAGCCGGCAGTGCCCGAGGAGGCCGGGGCCGGGGCCCCTGCCCGCGAGCCCGGCAGCCCCCGCAGCCCCACGGGCGCGGACGAGGCCCGGAGCAGCACCTCTGCCTAGGGCGGGGCAGGCAGGACTCGGCCGCAAAGCCGTCTACACCCGCGGGAGGCGGAGACGGCGCGGCCAGCGCACGGACCAAGACCTGCGCCGGGCGCCCTCCCCCACATGGTGCTCAGCCCCCGGCCAGGTGTCCGCCTCCCGCCCCGCCCCGCCCCCGCCAGTGACGCCGCCGGCCGCCCCCTGCGCCGCAGCCTCGCCGCGGTCCGGGCACAGGACCGGGCGGTGCGGCCACGTTTGGTGCTTCCTCGGCTGCTGCCCGCGAGGCGCAGGGCCCGGAGGGATCCCGGTGTCCGCCCCGGTGGTCCAGACGCCGGGGCCTCGGTCGCCGGCTGCCCACCCTGCTGGGGCCGGGCTCCGAGGACGGCCTGTGGGGGTCACAGACGAGGCTGCGCCCCGGCCGGCTCCTCTCGGGGGCCCGGGGGGTGCCAGCCGCGCGCCGGGGAGGTGTAATAAAAGGTCACGGCTGAACGTGTGGTGGTGTCGCCTGGTGGGGCGGGCCGCTCGGCCTCTCCGTGCACTCCCGACCGCCACCCACCGGCAGGAGCGCGGGGTGTGGGGGCCGGCGTGGCGTCCTCTACCTCACCGGCTCTCGGGGCCCGGGTCAGACGGCACCTGGTCAGAGACGCGCGGGTCCGCTCCACGCGCCCGCGGGACACGGAGACGCCGGTCCCAGACGCGCCCGCCCTGCACGCCGAGGCCAGCATCCCTGCGTGGGCGGCCGGGCCGGAAGCGGCAGCGGGGACGCCGAGGTCTGCGCCTTACTCGAAGCCATTTTCCACTCCGCTGCGGGGCGGGCATTGTGGCCCCGTGTTGGGGCCGGGCCGGGCCGGGGCTCGGCGGCGCTGTGCCCCCGGCGGGCCCGGCCTGTGTCTGCCTCTGTTGGATCTGAGAATTAAATGTAGCTTTTGATACTCGGCCTGCTCTCCTGTGCCTGGGGGTGGGCGCAGGGCCGGGTGGAAGGAACGGAGAGCCCGGCCGGCGTTTCTGCGAGCGGGGGCCCCGCGTGGCGGCCGCGCCCTGCCAGCTCCCGTGGCTGACCCTGCGGTCGTGAAATCCCCAAGGGGGCGGCCGTGCCGTGGGGGGGGGGCACGACCACCTGTGGCTGCCGCTCCTGGCCGTGGCCGCCCGCTGGCGGAGTCCCAGGTGTCCGTGGCAGGAGACGGCGTCTCGCCGTCCTTGCACAGCCCCTGGGAGTCCGTGATGGCCTCGTCCCAACCTGGTCACCTCCCGAAGGCCCTCAGTGGGCAAAGACGGGCCTGGAGCGCCCTCCTGGGCCGACCCGCTGGGGGCTGACCGTGGCACAGCCGCCACCCCGTGTCCGAGCATCCCGGCCGCTCTGCTCCCAGCGCGACCCCAGCTAACGCACCTGGGAAGGCGGCGGTGACGGCCCAAGCACGGGGCCCTGCCACCCACGGGGGAGACCGGATGGGGCTCCTGGCTCCTGGCTTTGGCCTGGCCCAGCCCTGGCTGTTGAGGCCACAGGGAGTGAACCATCAGTGGCTGGAAGATTCTCTCTCTCCATCCCCCTCTCTGCTTAACAAATACATCAATTTTTAAAAAGATTTATTATTTGAAAGAGAAAGGGAGAGAGAGCTCTTCTGCCTACAGGTTCGCTCCCCAAATGGCCGCAATGGCCAGGGCTGGGCCAGGGCTGGGCCAGGGGCTTCCTCCGGGTCTCCCCCTGCCTGCAGGGCTAACGCACTCGGGCCGTCAGCCACTGCCTCCCCGGGTGCAGTAGCCGGCGGCCGGACTAGAAGTGGAGCAGCCGGGACTCGAACCGGTGCCCCAGGGAAGTCGGCACGGCAGGTGGCAGCTCTGCCCACTCTGCCGCAGATGCGGCTCCAATCAATCAATCTGTGACCAAAAAACAAGACCCTGCTTTGCCAGCCGCTGTGTGGACCCAGGCCACGGCAGGGCTGGGCGGGAGCTTTCCCCTCGCCGACCCCTGACCGTGGACGCGGGGTGGTGGGTGGCTGAGGGGCAGTGGGCACCAGCCAGGACCCCCTTGTTGGACAGGAAGCCCCCGTGCACAAGGTGCCAGCGGGAAGGGGCAGTGAAGCCGGTTTGGGGTCCTGGCCCCTCTGCTCCCCCCGCCCCCGGCGCCCCAGGTCTCCGCACACAGAGCCGCTCTGCCCAGAAGCCCGAGACGGACCCAGTCCCGGCCCCGCGTCCCAGCCGGGTGGTCGCTCGGCCTCTGCGGCCTGGGATGGGGCCTGGACATGGCCAGGTCAGGCGCTCAGAACGGCTCCTCACCACTGACGCCGCCCCCGCCCCCGGGCCATCGAGCTGGGCCCTGGGGTCCCCACAGCTGCCAGTGGGCCCGGCCTCTGGGAGGGTGGGGGCCTGGGGCGGGGAGCGCTGGCGCCAGGTTCTGTCCTGGCCCACGCAGGAGCCCAGCCCTGAGTCTCGGAGTTGGACTCAGCAGGAGAACCTCGGGGGTCTCTCGGGGCCTCTCAGGGCCTCTCGGGGCCTCTCGGGGTCTCAGGGGTCTCTTGGGGCCTCTTGGGGGTATCTCGGGGTCTCTCGGGGCCTCTCGGGGGTCTCTCGGGGTCTCGGGGGTCTCAGGGGTCTCTCGGGGTCTCTCGGGGCCTCTCGGGGTCTCTCGGGTCTCTCGGGGTCTCAGGGGTCTCTCGGGGCCTCTCGGGGTCTCTCGGGTCTCTCGGGGTCTCTGGGGGTCTCTGGGGGTCTCTCGGGGTCTCTCGGGGTCTCTGGGGTCTCGGGGTCTCTCGGGGCCTCTCAGGGTCTCTCGGGGCCTCTCGGGGTCTCTGGGGGTCTCTCGGGGCCTCTCAGGGTCTCTCGGGGCCTCTCGGGGGTCTCTCGGGGTCTCTCGGGGTCTCTGGGGGCCTCTCGGGGGTCTCTCGGGCCTCTCGGGGTCTCTCGGGGCCTCTCGGGGGTCTCTCGGGGTCTCTCGGGGTCTCTGGGGGCCTCTTGGGTCTCTCGGGGTCTCTCGGGGTCTCTCGGTGGTCTCTCGGTGGTCTCTCGGGGTCTCGGGGGCCTCTCGGGGGCCTCTCGGGGCCTCTCGGTGGTCTCTCGGGGTCTCGGGGGCCTCTCGGGGGCCTCTCGGGGCCTCTCGGGGTCTCTCGGGGTCTCTTGGGGGCCTCTCGGGGGTCTTACTGAAGCCAGGCAGGGCTGACTCCTCACCCCCCATGACCCTGCCATCCGGCTACCACCTACCTGCCCACCAGCCCACCTGCCCACCTGCCCACTCGTCCACCCATCCACCTGCCCATCCATCTGTCCTTCCACCCACCCACCTACCATCTACCTGCGCACCTGTCCTCCCGCCCACCTGTCTACCCGTCCACCTGTCCATCCACCCATCCTTCTGTCCATCCACCATCTGCCCACCTACCCACTCCTCTCCCATCCCTCACCCATCTCCCGCCCTCCCGTCCAGCCACCCACCTGTCTGCCGGCCACCTGTCCACCCCCCACCCAGTCAGCGCCTGCTGTGTGCCGGGAACTCCTCTGGGGACCGGGGACAGGTGTGTGGCCCAGGGGCTGGGCCTGGTGAGGACAGACAGGGCCTGGGTCAGCGCCCGAGCTCTGGCCCGCCCCGGAAGTCCCCCCTCTGTCTCAGGGGCACAGGGAGGCTCTCCCCGCAGGGCGAGGCTGCGCTGAGCCCCAGGACTGGGGTGGGGGTTCTGGAGCTCAGCCAGAGAGGGGCAGGGGTCTCAGGGAGTCGGGGCTCAGTGCCCCCGCCCCGGGCACAGAACAAGCCAGGCAGGGGTCAGCGAGGGCAGCCCCCAGGGCTGTGGGGCTCCCCAGAGGTTAGAACCCTTCCCTGGGCACGGCAGGGGCCGCGTGGGGACAGGGAAGGGGGCCCCAGGGCCCCTCCCCCGCAGGAGCCCCCGCCGAAGGCACCAACGGGTCGGCGCCCACGGTGGTGACCCGGGCTGGCCCCTGAGAGAAGCCCCCTGCAGACGAGGCGGTGGCTGCGACGCGGGAGGGCGGGCTGGGGGCCGTGGACGTCGTGTCCGCGGCGAGGTCAGCCCGCGCGAGCCGTGGGGGACAGAGGGGAGGGCGGGAGTGAGCGCGCGGGGGAGCTGGGATGCGGACTTGGAGCTCCCGAATGCCAAGTCCACAAACCCCTGCCGGGGGGCGTGCCCGGAGCAGCCCCGCCCCCGCGGAGGCCCCGCCCTTCCTCGGGTCCTGGCTCGGGCTGGGTTGCGGACGCGGTGCAGCGTCGTCTCCCGGAACGCGGTGAGTCGGGGTCGCCCTGCGCGCTGCGCCTCGCCAGGACCCGGGGCTGTGCGGACGCCGCCGGGGCCCCGTGCAGGACCCCACAGTTTCCCAGGCTGCCCCCCAGACTGTGCCAAAACCAGACCGCCGTCCTGGACCTCGCCCACGGCTGGGGAGGGGCGTCCTGACGGGTGCCCAGGACAGACCCGGGGGACTGAGGCTGGGGTCGTGGGGGGAGGGGGCGATGCGCTCGGGCAGGGGTCTGGGGCGGTCCCCTGTGGAGTGGACGCCCGTTTCAGTCTCTGAGACACTGGGGGTGGGAAGGCCCGGGCTCCGGGGGTCCCAGGGTGTGGGGAAGGGGTCGCGTGGAAGGCCACTGCTCCGGCGTCAGTGGGTCACCCTTGTGGGCCAGGACCCTGTGTCACCCCCCCCAGCACGTCGGCCATGGCCCTGGGGGTCTGAGAGACGGAGGCGTGATGGTGTGTGTCAGTGCGTGTGAGACCGCGTGTCTCGGGGTGTAGTCGTGCCTGGCGTCCCAGCTAGAGGCTGAATGGCCGTGGCACTGAGTGGCCGGGCAGGTGGCTCCATCCGCGCTCCGGCCGCACATCCTGACGCTCGGGGGCGGGGGGACGCCCGAGGGGGGCCCCCGGCAGCGGTGTTGGGGCTGCCTCTGGGGACGCCCAGTCCTGCGGGGAGCAGGGCTGGGGGCTCTCGGGCCTGGGGGCGTCGCTGTCCTCTCCCGGGAGGTGTGGGCGTTAGCGGGCGCTGACCGCCACCCCTTCGCCCCCAGCCTCTGGGCCAGGGTCTCTCCTGCCTCACCGCGGGGGCCGTGCAGGAAAAGCCACCGGGACTCTAAGGGTTGGGTTTGTGCGAGAGGGACAGGGAGCCCGCCCAGCCCCCACCTCGTCATCTGCCAGGTGAGGTGGGGGTGCAGGGGTGGGGGCGGAGCTGCGCCCCACCGGCAGAAGCCCCCGCACCCCGCCAGGCTCCCCTCTGGTGGGCGCTGGGCTGTGTGGCAGTAACTGGAGATCCCAGGACAGCGCAATGACGCAGGGACTGTCCCCACCGTGAGGAACCCCGTCCATCGGGCCCGGCTCCTTAGGGGGCTGCACCTGCTCTGGGTGGGGGGCCGAGGGCCCACACTGCACCCAGAGCCCAGCCCGGGGGCTCCATGGGGTCCAGGGGCACACGGAGGACAGGGCACCCCTCCTCTGAGACCCCCACAAGCACTCGTTTTATACGGCCCAAGGGTGGGCGGTGGGCAGGCTGCGGCCAGCGCCTGTCCCCACCCGCCACAGCTGAGCCCCTTCTCCCGAGGCTGGGCGGGTGGGGAGGGGGCTGCCCAGGTGCCCCCACACACACACCGAGAGGTCTCTTCCCACGGAGACCCAACAAAAAGCCCCGGGACAAAGAGGGAGGAGGGAGCCGGAGCCGATTAGGTTCCCTGTGTTTTGCTGAGCGATTTATGGGGGGGGGTCTGGCCCCGCTCCATTTGAGTGGGCCAAGCAGAGGCGGATGGGGAGGAATGAGGGGGCAACGGAGAGACGCGGACGACGCCGACTGCTCAGCCCCCTGCCCATGCCCACCCTGGCAAGGGCCTGGGCCCCCGCCACCCAGCGGGAGACCCGGATGCAGCTCCTGGCTCCAGCCCTGCCATTGTGGCCGTTTGGGGGGAGTGACCAGAGGAAGCTCTCTCTGTCCGCGTCTCTCAACTTAATTAATTACAAAGCCACTGCTTGGGTCTGGACCCAGCCCCCCCGACCCCCCACCCCGGGCTCCACCATCGGCCACAGGACCTTGGCCAAAGCCTGGCTCCGGCCACAACGGAGCCGCGCAGCCAAAGCCGGGAGCTGAGACCTCTCTCTCCTTCCCGTTGTAGCAAAAAGCTGACCTGGGCAGATCCGGCGATACAGCGGGGCCCAGGGCCTGGAGAAGCCGGCGGGCCCTTGTTACAAGCTATCCGCCACACCCATCACCTCTCCAGCCCCGCACCTGGGGCACTGGGCGTTGGGGCCGGGCGGGGTGCTCTCCTGAGGGTGCCTGGGGTGGACGGGGCGGGCGGAACGGCCTCCCTCCCGTGCCCGTGGGCGGGGGGTTGCAGATCCCCCCACGGGGCCCCCACCCAGGGCCGAGACGAGAGCAGGGTAGGAGCTTCTGGTCCCTTCTGCTCTGAGCTGGGAGCCAGTGGCCCCGGCCCTGCCCGCGACAGGGGAGCGTGTGGAGGACCGGGACACGGTTCAGACGCCCCCCGGTGTCCTGGGACCCCCCCGCTCCTCTCGGTCAGAACACAGCGGGGAGAGCCCCGGGGACACAAATGTTCTTTTATTTGCTTGAGAGGCAGAGCCGGGCGGAGCGGGTGGCGGCCCCAGGCCTGCGCCCGCCTGCCCACCCCACCCGGGCTGGGGCTCCCTCGGCTTCTGGCAGGTGCCGCGGTGGCACCAAGGACACACTGGCCCCAACCCCACTGTGCTGGCATCGCCAGGGGTTGGACACAGCTCACGTCTGCTCGGGCTCTGCTGTCCTGCGGGGGCCCCAGACCCCAGACAGCGAGGGGAGTGGTCGACCAGATGTCCCAGTGTCGTGGGCCTTTGGTGCTTTTCCCACGTCTCAGTCCTGGGGTCCAGGCTCACCTCAGCTTCCTGCTGGTGCATGCTGGGAGCCAGAGACCCGGATGGCGCTGCTGGCCCCCGGCTTCAGCCTGGCCCAGCCTCCGCTGTTGCACGCAGACCCCAGAGACTCAGGACCAGTGGTTAGTGGCTGCGGCTGCACCGCCACACGGGGCCGGGGCTGGGGCATCCACGCTGGTGGCTCACGGCTCCGTGGCCCCGCGTCTTTGTCTTTTCTTCCTAGTACGGGTGTGTGTGTGTGTGTGTGTGTGTGTGTGTGTGTGCAGATCTGCAATCCGGCCTTGACCGGGCCACTCCTGCCGGTCAGCAGGTGTGGCGTCCGTTCCCTTAGTGGTCCCGGGCACTCCCAGATGCCGGCGAAAACCGGTCTGCCCGCACACACTCCTCCCCGGGGGGCTCCGAGCTCGGGGTCGCCTGCCTCACCCTGCCTGCGTGTCATTCTCTCCCACCGCCGATCTGTGCAGAAGATCAGGGTACAGAACATTCTAGAAGATGTTTTGCAGTCGGGATCAACGGTGGGAAGGGCCTTCCGGACCTTTGTCTTTTTTTTTTTTCCCCTTTCTTTGTAAATTTGAGAGACACAGACAGACTCCTCCCAGCACCCCGACACTGGCCAGGTAGCAGGTGGCCGTGCAGGGCCCGCCCCCGGCCCCACCCACCGCGGGCCAGGGACGCCCCGCCTCCCCGAGTGACAAAAATGTCTTTGGGGGTGGGCATCAAGAGGCCACCTGGGGACACGCAGATCCCGGGAGGCGGCTCGGGCCCCGCCCCCCACAAGGTGGCCCCCGAGGGAGTTCTGGCGTCTGGGAGTGGCCAGCGGGTGGGGCCCTCTCTGTCTTTCAAATACAGAAATGAAATGAAATGTCTGCAGTTAGCCCGGGGACAGCTGTGTTTGGGCCGATGTCTCTGGTTGTGCAAACAACGGGGTGGTGACGTCACAGGACGCCATTAGCTCAGGGAGGGGCAGGCTTCCCAGGGGAGGCCGTGGGGGCGGAGGGAGAGGGGCAGGGAGGCCGCTGGCTGGGCAGGACACAGCCAGCCTCCAGGCCAGCTAGGGAGGCGTGGGTGCCCGGCAGCAGAGGGAGGGTCCCAGGCAGGCTCCGGGGCGTCGGGCGCGGCCTGTTGGCACGCTCGTCTCGGGGCTGCGGGCACGGCCATCACCGCCGGCTGCCCCTGGGGAGCCCCACTCAGGCCTCCGGTCCGGTGTCCGGCCCCACGCCCCCTGCGCCCACCTGGTCTGCTCCCTCGGGCCGCCAGCGGTCATTTGCGCCTCCTGCGGGGACCAGAGTGGGCACAGGAGCCCCACTGCGCGGGGGGGAGGCCCGGACCGCGGCGAGGGCGTAGCACTAGGGGGGCCACGGGACTCGCGGTTCCGAAGAACCCCGGCCTGCTGCCGGCAGGTGCAACCTCTTAGACCAACCACCGTTAGGGATGCAAGGGCCGGTGCTGTGATTGGAGGGTGTGTGGACCAATCACTGAAGGGGAGGGGTGGGTACTGTGATTGCAGGGTGTGTGGACCACTCAATCAAGGGAGAGAGGGGCGGGTACTGTGTTGGAGGGTGTGTGGACCAATCACTGAAGGGGAGGGGTGGGTACTGTGATTGGAGGGTGTATGTACCAATCACTGAAGGCAGAGAGGGGGGTACTGTGATTGGAGGGTGTGTGGACCAATCACTGAAGGGGAGGGGTGGGTACTGTGATTGCAGGGTGTGTGGACCAATCACTGAAGGGGAGGGGTGGGTACTGTGATTGCAGGGTGTGTGGACCAATCACTGAAGGGGAGGGGCGGGTACTGTGATTGGAGGGTGTATGGACCAATCACTGAAGGCAGAGAGGCGGGTACTGTGATTGGAGGGTGTGTGGACCAATCACTGAAGGGAGAGAGGCGGGTACTGTGATTGCAGGGTGTGTGGACCAATCACTGAAGGGGAGGGGTGGGTACTGTGATTGCAGGGTGTGTGGACCAATCACTGAAGGGGAGGGGTGGGTACTGTGATTGCAGGGTGTGTGGACCAATCACTGAAGGGAGAGAGGCGGGTACTGTGATTGGAGGGTGTGTGGACCAATCACTGAAGGCAGAGAGGCGGGTACTGTGATTGGAGGGTGTATGGACCAATCACTGAAGGCAGAGAGGCGGGTACTGTGATTGGAGGGTGTGTGGACCAATCACTGAAGGGAGAGAGGCGGGTACTGTGATTGGAGGGTGTGTGGACCAATCACTGAAGGGAGAGAGGCGGGTACTGTGATTGCAGGGTGTGTGGACCAATCACTGAAGGGGAGGGGTGGGTACTGTGATTGCAGGGTGTGTGGACCACTCAATCAAGGGAGAGAGGGGCGGGTACTGTGATTGGAGGGTGTGTGG